>NC_139430.1:2063303-2501399 GCF_905368555.1 Meleagris gallopavo
GTGTCCTCTGGCTCTGAGCGTTTCTCCCCGCTGTGTCTGTGTTGCCCGTTTCTGGCTTGATAACCTCATGTTGCCGATGCCTTTACTTTCCATCTAGAATTCCAGGCGACCGACAGACAGCAGCTGCATCCCAGCTGCCAAGCGGCTCAAAGGGGGGATGCACAGCGTCCCGTGCAGCGCCGCGCAGGGGCAGCCGCAGCAGCAGCCCAGAGCTCGGAAGAATCACACCGCTCCCAGCAAATCTCCATCCCCACAGCCAGGGAGGGGAATGAAGAAGGCAGGACCGCCAATCCCCGCCGCGCACGTGGCACCGGCAGCGGAACGGCCTGCCAGGAAGCGACGAGCCGTCTCCTTCCCTCCAGGATCAGTAGAAGCTGCCGAGCTGGCATTACGGAAAAGGAGGCGGCTGACAGCAGAAGATGTTGGTAAGAGGAAACTCCTGCTTTTCCGCCTGCGCCCATCGAGAGGCTGGGTGTTGCCCACTGGAAGGGCCCTGCCAGCTTTGCAAGAAGTCTCCTTTCCCAAGTTAGTTGGGACGTTCTGTTCTGTGATAACGCGAGGGTGAAGGGACCCAGAAGGATCGGGTGTAACGTTTGTGTTGGGCACTGTCTGTGTGGAGACTGCTTTTGCACGGAGTCTGTGCAGCGTCTGAAACAGGCCGTGCTCTTTGTGAGACAAAAAAGCAGTATCTAGTACCTCCTTTTCAGTTCTGAAGGCCAGGGTCTGGAAGTATGATGTTTATGTTCCAGGATCTCCTGAAGCCTGGAGGGTGATGATGTCTCTGAAGTCTGGGCTGCTCGCTGTGAGCACGTGGGCCTTAGATACCATAACTGTCCTGCTCCACGATGACAGCAGCGTTGCGTCCTTTGAGCTCAGGCAGGTGGGTGCAGATGCTCAGCACCGAGTGCTCGCTGACCGAGGATTTCCATGTGGTTGGTGTGCCAGCGCGTGGTCTCTCCTCTCTGGTGGGACGTATCGCTTCTAACGCAGAAAGGGAACCGTGGTGGGGAGGCCAAGAGGGGCTTTGCAGCAGAGTGCTGTGAAGGGCTGAAGGCTGCTCGCCTATCCTGGTGCAACAGCTCTGTCTTTTCGCACAGGTCAGCGTGCTGCGTGGCTTGGGTGCCTCTAGAAGGGGCAGCCCGTCTCCATGATTTGCCTCGTGCCTGCAAGGCTGTTGAAAGAACTGTTCCATTATACTGTAGAGGCTGCTCTGCTTAGTGTTGCCTCTCTCCTGAGCATTAATTAGAGAGGAGACAAAAACCAAGAGAGTGCATGTTTACACAGGTCTGAGCTGGCTGGATCCTGGCATTCAGGGAGCCTTGTTTCTGTTCTGAGAGGACAGAAAGCTCTCTCTTGCAAAGAGCTTATTGCCAGAATGAAAAGATTCCATTACTAAACAGCTCCTCAAGATCTCTGCCTTTTATGCAGTGGTTTTCCAATTGCTCATAGTGACCTCAGTTATGTTGTGGTCACTGATCCATCTTTCCTTCCTTCCCCTCCCGTTTTTCTCCTCCCCCATAGCTGCCAGGCCTGCTGGAAGTCCTGGTGGAGTATTTCTGGTGCTGCCTGATCGAGATCTTTGGAATCCTGGAGGAATACGAGGTGGGAGACCCAGGGCAAAGAGCACTCTGTGGGTTGGAGAGCGGCCGCCTGCTCTGGCAGATGGGTGGCGGAAATACCACTGAGCACATCCAGACCCACTTTGAGAGCAAGAGGGAGCGCTCCGCGGCTGAGAGCAGTGGAAATGATCGGGAAGGGCAGGCTCCTCCATCTGAAAGCTCCTCAGCAATTCTGGAGGATGAACCTCGCCGCAGAGACGAGACACCCCTCTGCCTCACCCACGACTGGCAGGACTCTCTGGCGAAGCGCTGCTTCTGCATCTCCAACATCATCAGGAGTTTGTCGTTTGTGCCGGGCAATGACACTGAGATGTGCAAACACACCGGGCTGCTGCTGATCCTGGGGAAACTGCTGCTCTTATACCACGAGCACTCAGAGCACAAGCAGGCAGCCCTGAGCTCTGAGAGAGAGGAGCTGGAGCAGGACCAGGGGCTGAGCTGCAGCCAGGAGGAGTGGTGGCAGGACTGCCTGCAGGCACTGCGTGAGAACACACTGGTGACGCTGGCCAACATTTCTGACCAGCTGGACCTGTCCCCTTTCTCAGAAAGCCTCCGCTTGCCCATCCTGGACGGACTCCTCCACTGGGCAGTATGTCCGTCAGCAGAGGCCCAGGACCCTTTTCCAGCACTGGAGTTGAATGCTGTCCTCTCCCCTCAGAGCCTGGTTTTGGAAACGCTCAGCAAACTCAGCACCCGGGACGCCAACGTGGATTTGATTCTCGCGGCTCCCCCCATCAGCCACTTGGAGACGCTGTACAGCACCCTGCTGCGTTTCCTCCGCGACAGAGAGAGAGCGGTGTGCCGAGAGATGGCCGTGGTCCTGCTGGCTAGCTTGGCACAGGGGCACAGCCTGGCAGCGAGAGCGATTGCCTTGCAGGAGAGGAGCGTTGGCGACTTGCTGGGCTTCTTGGAGGACAGCCTGGCCGCCGCGCGGTGCCAGCAGAGCCAGGCCGGCCTGGTGCACGAGCAGAACGCGCCCTGCGAGCCGGCGAGCGTGGACATGATGTGCCGAGCTGCTCGGGCGCTGCTCACCCTGGCTGAGGTGGACGAGAGCCGCTCGCAGTTCACGCTGCACGAGTCGCGGCTGTTGGACATCTCCGTGTCGCCCGCGGTGGATTCCTTGGTCTCCCAAGTGATCTGTGAGGTGCTGTTCTTAATTGCCCGGCCCTGACAGCTGCGGGGTGCAGCTCACCCTGTGTGAGTGTGCGTGAGCGGAGAACTGAGAAGCTGATGGTTGTCCTTCATTTATGCACGACTGCCTCAGGAATCCACTGCCTGCGCTGTCCTGCTTCTCCCTTGGAGGATGATGTCCCCATTCTCCCCTTTCCCCTTCTCCTGTTCCTCAAATTTGTCCTAAATCCCCAAAATCCCTAATTAAAAGAGACAAAGTTCTCTCTACACGGAGGACTCTTAAATTTTGTTTTAGCCAAAGTTGCCATCTTCTACTGTGTGTGTGGGGAGAACAACTTGTCCCCCTTTCCCCATCCCTTTCTTGCATGACGAGTTACAATGCCCTGCAGAGCGAGATGCAGGTATTTCATCTCTTGCCAGGCGGCCCTCCCTGGGGGCTGCTGTACAGGGCTCTGCCTTTTAAGTCATTGCTGCCTCAGCAGCCAACCAACTTGCAGTGTCTTTTCCTGCTTTTGTTTCCTTTCTGATCGAGGTGTGAGAAAGTCCTAGGACTTCCAGCTGAAGTTGCAGATGCAGACGCACCACTGTGATTTTTTTCAGCGATGCACTTTTCTGCACTGGGAACCCAGAGCGACGGGGGAGGGAACAAAGCGGACACTGAGGGTGACACTGGGGCCCCAGAGCCACTTGGCCAGGGACCGAGGGAACATGGGGGCACAGAACCACCAAGGAGGGGACAACAAGGGGACACGGGGTGCACCAAAACCACCAAGGGACATCAGGAGAACACGTGAAGAATGTGGGCTAATGGGGGCATCCCATTGGGGTTAGCGGCTCCTAGAGGTCCTGATTTTGGGGGGAGGTGGTGGTCTTGGTGTTGGGAGGGTTAGGAGGCCTCTCACTGGGGCTATGTGAGTTGTTGGAGGGGGTCTTAATGGGCTTGGGAGGACAGGGGAGTCCCATTGTGGCTGGGGGTCCTGTGGGGTTGTGGAGCTCTCTGGGCTCCTGTTTTAATGGGGAGAGTCCTAATAAGGGTTGGGAGAGCGTGTGCGTTCCCATGGGTCCTGTCTTTTTTCCAGGGGCCTTGTTGGATTTGTGAGGATAAGGGGAGTTCCCACTGAGACTGGAGTTCCCATTGGCATTGGGGAATTTAGGAGGGGTTGAAGGAGTCCCATGGAGGTTGAGGGGTCCTGGGGGGATGTGAGGGGACTCCATAGGGGTTGGGGTCCCAGGGTTTGCAGTCAGCCCCCAGAGACCTGCAGCATAGAGCTCCAGGTCCACCCCTTCCATCTTGCCCCACTGGCAGCCCCTCGAGACACCTCAGTGTCCCCTCAGTGACTCCAGGAGACCCTGGTCTGCGGCAAAAGCCACAGCGACCAACGATGCTTCCATGCTGATTGCATTACATGCCACAGAACGGCCAAAAACTCCGTCAGCCGAGTACTGGCAGAAAATGAGAGTACACATTTTCAGCATTTCATCATCAATTCAAAGTATAGTCTCAGTTTACTACTAAAATTGGAAGGGAAAAAAAATCTCTGTACATATATACATTAGCCTCCAAGTTGCCAGGCATCAGTTTTCGATGGAGAAAATCCACATTTGACATCTGCTTCTATAGCAGAGTCCATCCGACATTTAAAAATTATTTTGTTGAGGTTAAAGACATTCCACTGCTTTGTCTTTATGAAGCATTTCACGATGTGCATCGAATATGGCAGCCAGCAGAAGAGAAGGCTCCGGGGAGACCTTCTGAGGGCAGCCTTCAGTATCCCAAGGGGGGCTGAAAAAAGCAAGGGACAGAGTCTTTAGACTGGACATAAGAAGTCTGTTACAATAAGCGTGGCACTGGAACAGGGACACTGAGGGACCCTGGGGCTCTCTGGAGCCCTAAGCACTGGGCGTCAGGGCCTGGGGATGGAGGGGATGGAGGGCACCATCCCCCTACCCGTTTCCAGGGGGACCACTGCCACCCCCAAACCTTCCCTCATGTTCTGAGGGGCTGTGCAGAGGAGGAGGGTCTCGAGCTGTCCTACAGATGGCCCAGGGTCACTGTGGAGATGGGACCGGGGCTGTGGCTGCTGCCCCCAGGGGACCCACATCCCTCCCTGGGCTGCTGACAGCCCTCCTCCTGCCCAAAGTCCTGGGGCACAAACCCTGCAGGGACGAGGCTTCTCAATGGTCAGTGACACCTTCTGATATCCTCTGCTGACCAACGGAGTCCTCTGAAGAAGAGCAAAGACATCTCCTCTGTGCTGCCTCCTCCAAAATCCTGAAGGACGGAGCTCCCCATGCTGCCAAGCAGCCCCATACCCTCCCTCTGCTCTCCCCCAATTCCTCCTTCCAGTTCCTGCCAAACCCTTCACCCTCTCTTCCCCCTCCGCGCACACGATGTCTCCAGGTCACTCTCCTGTTACCCCCTCCCTTATCGCAGCCAATTGCCCCTCACTTGGATCTGCTTCAGCCCTCCTCCTTCAGTCCCAGTTCCCCTCCATCACCACCCAACATGGAGTCCCCAAATCCCCTCCCTTAGGCACCTCAAATCTCCTCTCTGATGACCCATGACACTCTCTGTTGATTCATGAAGCCCTCTGACAGTCGGTGAAGATCTCCGGTGATCAGTGGAGCCCTCTGACAGCCAACAAAGCCTTCAGATGACCACTGACAATCTCTGATGGCAAACTGAGCCCCCGACGATCAGCGGGTTGCTGCTTCAAGCGCAGGAAAGGGAAGCGAAGGGTGAGAAAGAATATTTTGACCTCGTTTGGTTGATAGCAAGCTTTGCTCATCATGGCATAGAGATTTGTTTGGATTTAATCAAGCACAGAATTCACACACAAAAGTGTGACTGCATCACAGCTGTGTGTGCTGTGTCCGGGCGCGTTGCAGCCCGGCACAGAGTCAGGCGGGTGCTTCGGTTCTCGTCGGCTCCGATCAGCAGCGCTGCGCTGAGCTGCTGCCCCGCAGCTGCAGTCCCCACGTGCCGGTTTCCGTCTGTCTGTCTGTCCCCGTGCGGAGCTCCCGGAGCTGCGTGAAGCCGACGTGGAGCCGCTTTGTGTTGGCCCCGAGGAGGGAAGCCATGAGGGGGGAATGACTGTTAGGCTGGGAGCTGGTTGGGAACGCAGTCATTTCTCTGTTTGTTGCTCTGAATGGTAAACGATTAAATGTTCAGCGTTCGTTTGAGCGTCAGCAGCCACGTCCCTCCCTTTGTCTCCACTCACTGCAATGGGAGCTGAGTCGAGCGCACCTGCAGAGATGGGGCACCCACGGCCTGTCTGGGCAGCAGTGCCAGGGCCTCAGCTCCCTCTGTGAACAACTTCCCCCCGACTCTGAAGAGTCATAGGCATGTTAGAGGTTAGAGTTTCCTTTTTCCTGTACCGTATGGCTTTGCCTCCTGTTTTGGCTTTGTTTATATCACAGGAATCGGATAGCAAATTCAGTTCAAGGCAGTGCAGCTGATGCACTGGGACAGCAGCAACATTCCTTGTGCTGCTTAGTTCCCAGAGATCACACCACATCCCGGACCAACCCAGGACAAATTACACTCTCCTGTGCAGATCCTACACAGCCCTTCCGTAACCTCTAAGGACTCTCTTCCACGAGTTTGGACCTCAAACCCAGCCTCTTCCAAACACTGAAAGAAAAACAACGGCTGTTAAATTTCCTTTACATTTCTTGCATCTTACAGTACACATGGTTTAGAAAACACCAGCACAAGCCTAACATGGCATGGGCTTCCAAGCCTCAAATAGCAGAGATAACTTCTCCCACTTAGGCAGGGAATTACCCATGTTTTCCTATCTAGAAAAGACAAGAATGTTTGCGTGGTAACAGAATGTTTATTATCAGACATCCACATCCAGATGTGCTCACGAGCAGATCTCTGCAAAGATGTTGTCCGATAGAATCCCAGCCTGATGAAGGCTGTCCTGGAATTAACAAAGGCAAGTGTTTGACAGAAAGCTGCAAAACAAAGGAGAGCTTTTCACGCCATGGAAAGTGTGCGCACAACTCAAGAGGCAGCCAAGCCAATCTATTCGTTTGTAGCACTAGAAGAGCACCCCTGTTTGCTCTGAACTTCACCAGGAACTTACACGGTCCATTTAAAGCACAACACTCACCAGCTTTTGCTGACTTAATTTCTGCCATGCTGGCACACGACAGCAGCTCACAGACAAGCACGGAGGCTTTGGAAGTAAATGATGGCAGAAGGTGAGGAGGAGGAGCTCAGTTCACTGATTATCACAAGCAACTGCGACATGAGCCAAGCAGTAAGGAAGCTAAGTGAGAAAACATTTGCTAAAGTACGTAGCAAGGGGCCAGGAGCTCAGGGAAAGTGAGGGGCCAGGAGCTCAGCTAAGTAATTTTAGGAAGAAGCAGCTCAAGTAGGTAAAGGAAGGGACAGCAGCTCAGGTAAGAAGAGCAGGCAAGGGAATTGTAGGCTACGGCAAGGGGGGAGGTGAGGGTAAGGTAGAAAAGAAAGAATGGGGCGGGTAGGGAAGGTTTAAGGGGGGGTTAAGCAATACTTATGATAAAAAAGAAAAATGAAAGAAAAATAAATAGATTAAAAAAAATGTAAAAAGATGAAAAAAGAATGAAAAAAAGATGAAAAAAGGAGAAAAAGAGAGATCCCTTAGGCACAAACTCCTGAACGCGTCTGGGACTAGGAGTGGATCCAGCTGTGCTGAGGAACCTGACCTCTGTGGTTTGAAGAGTTCAGACAGCCATGGGGTTCGCTCTGATCCTCACGACACAGCAGGAGAGCTGTGTGCTGTAGGTGTGTGTAACCTGTCCTCTATGTGGAAAATAACCAAGTGCATCCAGCCATGTCCAGTCTTGTTAAGTCACTGTTACATCTACTACAGCATATCTATGCTCATCAAAAAATGCATTCCTGCTTCCCCCTTAGGAGTGTATATTGTAGCTGTATCTATCTATTGTAAGTTGGTGGAGTCTGCATGATAGCAACTAGGGACACTAACTGTTACAAGATTCATGGAGTGAACGCCACTCCCAAATTCTTACGCGAATGGGCTCATGACACTGAGAGCCCATTATAACTGAGAAACAAGGGACCATCAGGAGCCATCGAAGGATGAAAGGGGGAAAAGGTATTATTTGCAAAATGCCAAGTTTGGAAGTTACATATAAAGCAAGGGAGAACGTAAATAAATGGAACAGGGAGCAGAAACTAAAGCAAATATATATATATGTATATATATTTTAAATAACCTACAGAAATTGATTTTGCTTGGGTTTGTCAGGCACTCAGAACTATGCCACACACTGTGCACAGGGGTGGATATGGAAATGCATCGTACTGCGTAGCTACAAGTCTGGGGGTCTGTACTCTTAGTGAGGAATCAGAGTCATCACCACACATTTGAAGCCCAGAATCATCACAGAATCAAAGAATCTGGAATTGGGAACCAATCACAGAATCTGACATAACAGAACTTACACTCACAGGAGCTGCTATCCTCGTAGCGTCCTCATGCAATCCTCAGACTAGAATCCCAGACTGCAGTAACCCCGTAACAACCCGACAGTATTCAATCACCGCGTTTTGTTTCCTCGCTCCCACAGAGGGCAGCTTTCTATAGAGCACGCTCACAAGGGATGGCATCAGTCAGCATCACCCAGCGCTCCTTATGGAACGGCTTGTCTCGAATAGCAAAGCACCCCTTCCCGGCCCCACGGGGCCCCCAGAACGCGTCCCGGCACCCGCAGCTCCAGGAGGACGCCTCGGATTCCCTTCCCGGCCCTACGTGACCCACCGCCCAGCCCCGCCAGGACCCGCGTTTCCTCGGCCCCTTACCGCCGGCTCCCCGGGCCACGTGACGCCCACCCCGGCCGCCGCGCGTCGCGCCGGGTGACCTCACGCCTCCGCGCGCCCCTTACCGGAACCCGCCCTCGCTCGGACCGCGCACGCGCGGAGCAGGCACCCCGCGCGGCCCCGTTCGCCCAATCGAACCTCCGCCCAAGCTGTAAATGACAGCCGGGGCAGCCAATCGGCTCCGCAGAGACGAAGGGGCGGACGGGGCTCTCCCGGAAACAGGGGCGGGCCGTGCCGGCGACAGGCGGAGCGGCGGCGGCAGCCAGTGAGATGACCGAACCGGCAGGGCCAGCCAATAGGAGAGGCCGAGGCGGGGCGTGCAGGAGGCCGTGCGGGGCCGCAGCCCGCGCCTGCTGCGCGGTTGTCCGGTACGGCGGTGCGGGCCGGTGCTGAAGGGCGAGAAGGGCCCCGTAGTAAAAACGCGAGGAAAGGGCTTCGCAGGGACTAAGGATGGGGGGAGAGGGAGGAGTTAGAGACAGCCTATAGGAGCAAGAATGACAGAAAAATAAGGGATGGCAGACTCCGGGTCTGGGATAATGAGGACCCGAAGGCCGCAAACAGAAGGGTTTGAGAACAGCCCGAGGACGCCTGGCAGCGAGGCGATTCGATGTCCACAGGGCGAGCTGAAACGGGGCTGGGGGGGCTGCCCCTCCCGCAGGGTCAGAAGTGAACAGGGAGAAAGACTGCGAGCCTCCGCGGGGAAGATGAGGATTCTGCATCCCACGGCCACCAGGAGGAGACCCTCACCGCTCACCGCTCACTGCGCACGCGCGGGGGGGGGCCGCGTGCTGCTGGGTTCTCGGAACTTAAGGAACGTGGATCCCAATTCCTGGAAACTACTGATCACGTATCAGTTCGGCCTCTCGCTGCAGCACTTCTTCCTGACGCTGTGCGAGTTAGGAGCAGCTCCACCCCTTGCACCCGGCGTCGCAGCCCTGATTAAACACACCTGCTTTTATAACTGCTTTGTGGTCACAGAGTCTGATTCCACACATCAGCGTGCGCCGCTCCTCGGGGCAGTGTGTGCCAGGGCCCTCCTCGGGAAACATTTCTTCCTCCTATGGAAACCACCGAGCGCCCGGGCCGGCACTCTCGAAATAAACACGCGGTGCTGACAGACTCATTGCGGGCCGGGCGACGAATCCGCTGGTGGGACAGCGGTGCCGGTGCCCAGCGGGCCCATCTGTGTGTGTGGGGGGAGAGAGAGGCAGCGGGCCTTTGGGGCCGGGTCGGGGGGCTGTGGGGGCTGCAGACTGTCACTGAGACACGAGATGTCTCTGCAGAGCTGGAAGGTCAGGAGACTCAACAGATACGAAGGGCTCCCATCGTGCTCCTCAGTGCCCCTCCTCTCCTGGCTGCACGCTGGTGGCAGGTGGAGGCAGGAACAAAGGGCAGGAGCAAGGGCAGAGGACTTCTTTGCTTTTTCAATCTCCCTAGAAAAAAGAAAAAAAAACAAAAAATCTTTCACATATGCATGGGATCTGTTGAGTCCCAGCCTGAACCACTGGTTGAGCACCTGCAGAAAGGAGCTGCTCAGCCCTGGGAGCACAGGTGAAGGCAATTCAGCTGTGTGACAGAAGGGTTGGAGCCTGGCTGCGCCTCTCTCAGAGCTCATGCAAGGGCTGACTGCAGCTGGGGAAGGATCTCCTTCTGGAGGTCCCTCCTTGGTGATGCTTTTTCCTCTGCACCTGGAATCTTCTGATATGGGGGAGCAATCTTCTTCCCTTCCTTTATAGTACCTCTCTGCTGTGCCAGTCCTTCCACCATCACACCTCCTTTGTAACGCATTTCCTAGTCACAGAATCACAGAATGGCCCGGGTTGGAAGGGACCTCAAGAATCATTTCTTGCAATACCAATTCTTAAAAGCAGTTTTACAACGGAGTATGAAATCTAATCCACTCACAGGATGGAGTTGCTCGAGAATACTGGAGTTTGCAGATTCAAAATCAAGCCTAGAATGCCAGACCTGAAGACTTTTCAGGAAATATGACAATGAAAGATAACATTAAATAAATAAATAACCCAATACAGCCACATTATTTAAATTGGCCTTGAAAGCTATCAGTTTCTAACTACTGTTATTTTAGAGTTGTGCCTCTCTCCAGCAGCCACCAATTTACTCAGCCAGCCATTACAAACCTTAATTTTTCATAACTATGCAAGGGCTGATCCAAAAGGAATGCCTCCTATTTTATAATGCTGGCCACAACGTCACAGGTGGACACAGCAGAGGTTGAACCTTCCTGCCAGCACTCAGTTCATTTTGTAGCCAGGCGACAGATGGCAGCAGGGCCAGAATGACAGCACAGCAACTGAGATGGAAGTGCGCGTGGAGCACAGTGCTGTCACTGAACTCCTCCACACTGAACAGAGCATTTATGAAGACCAACACGTGGATGTGAGCGCAGTGAGGCTTCAGCAGTGGCAACAGCAATGCAAAAGACAAACCACCCAAACAGCCAGATTGTTTTTTTCTTTTTAAACAAGCACAGCATGCAGGCACTCGTTCAACACTGGAAAAAAAGCATAGCTAATGGTGGTAACCGTGTTGAAAAACAGAGTTTTGTAGCTGAGAATTCACTCTATGTATCTGTTGTTATTTCTATGGAAATAAATAGGAGGCATTCCTTTCAGAGCAATCTACGTACATCATCAATGAGCCATCATCCTAATAATGCAGTAATACTAATAATAGGAACAGAAAAAACCAGATTCTCAGAATATCTTTTGTGGGGATGGAACAACAAAACCAACGCTGCAGTCAGCTGCAGTTATTCCCCCGGAATGAACTGATACCAGCAGAAAGGTCATGGACACTTCCAACACTCAAACTATACCAGCATTTCAGAGCACGCATCCTTGGAATAAACCCTAAGGATAAACCAAATGGCATCTCTGTTCCAGCAATTTTTTCCTTCAGTATACATGAATAGACTGGAGGTACTAATCCTAGCAGTTCAGTTATACCATTGTGTCTTACGGTAAGAAGAAAAGCAGGATGTTTAAGACTCTGTCAGGCACAGAACCTCCAGCACTGGAGGCAGCAATTCTGAATTCTTGGTATCTTGTCATAATTTGTGCGCATGCACAAGAAACAGTGCAACTCACTTTACAAGGGCAACCAAATGTATTCAAGGCATACTTGCACAAGACTCTGAGGTAGAAAGCTGCTCGCTGAGGCAAAGATGAGAAATGAGGCAGGGGAAGCCTGACAGATTGAGAGTGATGTAGTGTTTGAATAAAGAAAGGAACAGAAGGAGTAGACATTACTGGAATCTATCAGACGCCAACATTCATTTGAAAACCATACTGGACACGTAGAATAAAAAGCAACACAGGATCAACCTGCAACTATTTATTCCACTATCTCAGTGATGATAGCTATTATACAAACTCTATGTATTTCTAATTAAAAAAACACAAATTCCTCCTCCAGTGTGTAATCAAATTAAGTTCATTTATGAGTTTAGGTAGAAAAAAAGACTTCTGCTGGTCTCGGTAACACAGCTACAAAAGCACTGTACAGGATATTCGCAGATATGGCGTAAGCCAAAGTTTGGAACAGAATGTTTCCTTTGTTTATTCTGCTTTTGTTGATGTGCATTACCATAGCTTTGATTATGGCAGTAAGGTTTCCTGAGCCATCTGTCAGAGTGCAGAGCTTCCAGCTCCTTCGAAGCGTCCGTCCGCTCACACGTACAACCAGCCTGGCTGAGTAAACTACGCTGAGCTGAAATAGAACAGAAATCAGAAGAAAATAATTGCATCTTAGTAAAAATATCTGTGCTTTCTAGTCCGAGCAAATTAATTTCACTTACAAAAATTATTTCCAACATAAAGTAACCACATTTCCAAAACAAATTCTACCCATAGAAGAAGTTTACAGAACAATACTAAAGCATATCTTAAAACATCAGTTCTGTGGAAGACAGAGTAAAGAGACCAGCAAGAGAAAGTACAGAAAGGCTTCTCCCTACAGAATAATTAACTACAGGAGGTAGAGCTGTTTGTCGGGGCTTTTTAGTGTGAGTGAGCAGAAAAGAGGAACGTGACCTCAGGAAAGTCCTAAGTACCATGGAAATGGGAAGAGCTGCCCAGGTGCTCTGAACTGTTCAGATGACGTGACAGCCGTTTTCTTGACCGCTGTTACACATGCAGTAACGAGCAGAAGAGTGAAAATTAAGGCATTTGCCTTCATCTTAATGGCACTGTACGTGCCACCTCTCTGCAGAGCTGCGGCACAGACAGCACAAGGCTACTGAAGAACTGCACAGTCATTGCCAAGCCACGTTTTCAGAAGACAGCATGACAAAGTATTTCCTTTTCCCACACACCAAGAAATGCTGACTTGGACAACAATCTCAAGTGGGACAAGAATACGGAGGTACTTCATTCTATTTTCTCAAACTGAAAGGTATCAAATGTCTGCTTAAGGATAAAATAAAACGAGCAAAATAGGACATGGAAAGCACACGAACCTCGGCAGGCGCTTCAGATCAAAGCACTCTAATAGCAATAACTGTAGCAGGCAGTAGCTTATTTCTGCACATACCTAGCCGTCAAATTTGCTTGCTTTTAGATCTTTCTGCTTCCTATTGAATTAAGCCTCCTTTTGCTTTAAGGTATTTATCAGACTTTCCACAGAACTGCTTTCATGTTCTACCAAAAATAACAACCTAGGGAAAAAAGACTCAGTAAAGGTCTCTGACAATACAGGGATGCAAACTTCCTACCTGTCACCCAAACAGGTGCAGCGCCCACCCTGAGGCTCTTGTGCTGTCACTGGCACACACTGACTAAAGGGGAATCCTTCATAGCAATCAGCTGCTGAGTTTCACACAGTCATTCTGGGAAAACCGGTTGGTTGCGTTTGTTGTTCACATGCACAGCACTACAGAAGTTGTACAGCGATCTACACCTCTTCTTCTCCACCACACCGCAGAGAAACAAACAGCTTTCTGGCTAAAAATAAAAACATCTTGCAATGCAAAAAGAATTTTCTCAGATAAAACAAGGGAAAACAACCCAACAAGCAACCTCCCTCCTTCCCCCCACAAAACAGACAGAACAAACCCACAGGAAAGGGAAAGACAGCAAATCCGCTTCCTGAACCAATTCCCAGTGGTGAGAACTTAATAAAGAAAAACCAATACATTCCCTGCCTGTATCACCACAAAAAGCTGCACATTAAATGAAACGAGCAACTGAGGGTTACAGCCTCCAGCTGTACCCCCTCACCAAAGCAGCTGGGAGAGAAAGTAAAAAAAAGTCTGTTTGCTAGTCTCTTTCTTAGACTGGAGTCTCAGAAAGTTGTACAGATGCCCCACATAACAAAACCCTCACACCTATTCCTTGTAACTGGAGACAAACAACCTGGGAGAGACCCTAAGAAACACACAGCGAAATTAACTTTATGTTCTTTTCCTCCTGTGTTTTTCATGCTAGTTCTTAAGAACATCCCCTTTTTGAAAAGACCTTCAGAATCTGAACGACACCTGAACTCAGCTGCTTAGGCCAAGGTGAAAACATCACTAAAAATGCCCTCCAACTTGCACAGCATTTTTCTCAAAGCGGTGAAGGACAGCTGTCCTCACACCTCAGCATTCCGGAGTTCAGACTGACAGAGCAGACAGCTGCAGGTTCTCTCCTGCCCTGACGCAGCAGATGGATGTGCTGTGCAGTCCTTAGGCAGTCCTTACGCACACAGCTGTAAAAGCTATCAGCAGTGCACAGCACTTAGGAGCTCACGTTCCATTCACGCAGGTTTGCTTTGGGATCCGAGCCCAACATCCTGCGCTGCTCCATCGCTGAAGGCGCTGCAATCTCCCACAGCCCGCGGTTCCTGCTGAGTTGGGCAGGCGGTTGGCACTGGCTTTGTCCCAGGATAGAGAGGCCTACCCAAGATATTAAGGAGAGCACTTGTCACAAAAAGAAAACTCAGAGCCTAGAAGGACAAACAGCTGCAGTAATTCCTCTCCTCCAAACTGAAAGTGAAAAGCACACTTGCTTTGGGATAATACCAGTAGAACAGAAAAGCTTGCATTGCAGAGCAAGCTGTAATACACCACAGCATTCGCATGAGTACAAGATTATCTCTTTAGAACACAGCAGCATAAGTAAACCCAGCTTTACGTACGTCACGCCTCCTCCACAGCTTGCTAAAGCAAAGCTTCATCCTGATATTGCCCTTGGTAACCTACAACAGTAACCTTAGCGTGCTAAAGGAGAAGCAGCACAGTCTTGTACTGCCTTAGGCCCAGCTTTACATATTTATTATCAACAGCGAGATGCAGCACAAGGCCCCAGTTGAAACATGCAGCTGCATTTACGCCTTAGCACCCAACTCGGCTCTTTGTGCACACCTTGACAACAAGCTCAGCTGCAAAAGGCATGCTGGGTGGGCTGCAGGAGCTGCAGAGCCATTCGCTGACAGTGACCAGCACACAACCAAGCTCGTTTCCTTTACGAGACCTCCTCCTAATGAAGACTGCTGATAATACAAAGGTAACAAGCACAGCGTACACGTCTCTATCCACAAGTCAGCCATCAGATGTAGTCCACCTCTGCAAAACACGACCGCCGTGGACAGAACCCAGAACAAGAACAAGTCAGCTGGCTGCATGCTTCCCAAACACTGCACTGCCATCGTAGCCACATGGGAACTGAGAACCCAGACACTGTCATAACACAAAGGTCATCAAAGCCCCAGTGAGCTTCTGGAGCTCACCAGCTTCTCTGAAAACAGAGTGGTGGAAGTGAGTAATACAAGTCCGTCTGTAAAACGTGTCTATGCCATTAAAGTCTGTAATGCATGTTTCCTCGTGCACTACAAACTCGCTGAGGTGCAGCTCCTGCCTATCGTAGGCAAATCAGGAATAAAACAACCACAGAAAAATTAGTTATGCAAGCATTGTAATTGCTATTTCTCAGAAAGCCTCTTGCAGGTGATCAAAGTTTATTAGCTCAGTGCCTAAGGAAGTTTTCTATAAAATTCCTGCTTACCTGTCCTGCTATAAACTTTGACCATAGATCACTTTAACAGACTACAAGTGTATCACACACCCCTACATATATATGAGGATGAAGTGTTTCAGAGGAGAGCAGTCCCACTTTTCAGGAGCAGGCAGAATGTTATCTCTGCCAGCCTCGTGAAAGACACTTAAGTTCCAAAGGGTTTTTCCCTCCTAATGTCACGTCACATTTAACTGTTGTACCATTTTCTGTACTGTTCTGCTAAAACTAATCACTGAACGAAATAGCTACAGATGCTGCCACGGACAAATAACACAAGTGACCTTATACAGCATACAAAAACTAAAAGAACTTTTCTAATAGCCACTGACTGATTTTAAGCAGAAGGGACCCAATTTCTGCAAAGTTGGGCATGGAGAGGAACAAAGAATCAGCAGTTTTCTTCACACTCAGCTTAACCCTTACTTTCTTTTGAGAAGAAATGCATTTCCTTCTGAGTCTCAAAGCAGCAACAAAGACGTGAATAATGAATGCAGTAGAACTTATATTAAGATTCCACTTCAGCATAACATAACTCGAAGGGAAGTGAGCTTCCAAAGAGGGGTGTGCAGGAAAGGAAACAGTGGCAGCACAGTGTTACCTGGTGTGAAATACTGCCTTTTTCCAACTCATGTTCTAAATGAGGTATTGACTTTTGCACAGTTAACATACAGAGCACTTACTTTATGGAAAAAGTAAATCAGACCATGTAGTGAAAGCCCAGAGCTGTACATCAATAATTAAGGGGCATCATATCCACTGGAACTTCACTTGAGAATCTGAAAGAATTCTGGATCTCTGACTTACAAAATAAGCTGTTTTCCACCCAGTAAGAAGATGAATGGGAGACTTCTCTTTAGTTAGGAAAGAGGACATGCGTGAGCGCCTAGGCAGTACTAAGGTCCACAAGTCCATGGGACCTGATGGGGTGCATCCACGTGTGCTGAGAGAGCTGGCGGAGGTCATTGCCGAACCGCTCTCCATCATTTTTGAGAGGTCTTGGACAACAGGGGAGGTCCCTGAAGACTGGAGGATAGCCAATGTCACTCCGGTCTTCAAAAAGGGCAAGAAGGAAGAGCCGGGTAATTATAGGCCTGTCAGCCTCACCTCTGTCCCTGGAAAGGTGATGGAACAGCTTGTGCTGGATGCCATCTCCAGACAACTGGGAGAAAAGGAGGTTATCAGGAGTAGTCAGCATGGGTTCACCAAGGGGAGGTCGTGCTTGACCAACCTGGTGGCCTTCTATGATGCTGTCACATGCTGGGTGGATGGGGGAAGAGCGGTAGATGTAATCTACCTTGATTTTAGAAAGGCATTTGATACTGTCTCCCACGACATCCTTATAACAAAGCTGAGGAAGTGCGGGATAGATGAGTGGACAGTGAGGTGGGTTGAGAACTGGCTGACTGGCAGAGCGCAGAAGGTCATCGTTGGTGGTGCAGAGTCTGGCTGGAGACCTGGAACCAGTGGTGTCCCCCAGGGGTCTGTGCTGGGTCCGGTCTTGTTCAACATCTTCATCAATGACCTTGATGAGGGGATAGTGGCCACCCTCAGCAAGTTTGCTGATGATACGAAGTTGGGAGGATTGGCTGACACGCCTGAAGGCTGTGCTGCCATTCAGCGAGACCTGGACAGGCTGGAGAGCTGGGCAGTAAGAAACCGGATGAGGTTCAACAAAAGCAAGTGTAGGGTCTTACACCTAGGGAGGAATAATTGCATGCACCACTACAGGCTGGGGGATGAGCTGCTGGAGAGGAGCTCTGCAGAGAGGGACCTGGGCATCCTGGTGGATGACAGGTTGGCCATGAGCCAGCAGTGTGCCCTCGTGGCCAAAAAGGCCAATGGCATTCTGGGGTGCATTAAGAAGAGCGTGTCCAGCAGGTCAAGGGAGGTGATCCTCCCCCTCTACTCTGCCCTGGTAAGGCCTCATCTGGAGTACTGTGTCCAGTTCTGGGCTCCCCAGTACAAAAAAGACAGGGATCTCTTGGAAAGAGTCCAGCGGAGGGCCACAAAGATGGTGAAGGGCCTGGAGCATCTCCCCTGTGAAGAAAGGCTAAGTGAACTGGGTCTGTTTAGCCTTGAGAAAAGAAGACTGAGAGGGGACCTGATCCAGGTTTATAAATATCTGAGGTGTGGCGGCCATAGTGGTGAGGCCAGTCTTTTTTCAGTGATACGTGGAGACAGGACGAGGGGAAATGGACATAAGCTGCAGCATAGGAAGTTTCACACGAATGTGCGTAAGAACTTCTTCATGGTGAGGTGATGGAGCACTGGAACAGGCTGCCCAGGGGGGTTGTGGAGTCTCCTTTTCTGGAGATATTCAAGTCTCGCCTGGACGCCTACCTGTGCAACGTGGTGTAGGGAACCTGCTTTGGCAGGGGGTTGGTCTCGATGATCTCTAGAGGTCCCTTCCAATCCCTACAATTCTGTGATTCTGTGAATTCATACGGTTCAACTGCAGCTTCCTTTAAAGTGCCCTCCTTAGCATACACTGACTTACGAAGTTCAAAATAAAAGCTTAAGATAAAAAAATAAAAATAAAAAACTAAGGATCCCGTGTTCCTGTTAGTGTTTCATGCCTGCAGCTGCCACCAGAGGTCAGGAAGCGAAGTAGTCACAGGATGGAGGTCTCTTCTCTAGAGAAAAATCAGACAAGCAAAGCACATGCGATAACAAGGGAACTTCAGAAGCACATTTCACTTTTAAGAAGGAAAACAGACATACCTTCATCCATTTGCTATGAAATGCCCCTTCATTCCATATCTATAAAGCAAAAAGCAAACAGAAGTCAGTACCTGTTGATATACTAGTAGCGCATACACATAAATCTTTCACCATCATTACTGAACTTCTTTATCAGCCCCCCAGGGAAATACCTGCATGAAAATTCAAGGCAGGTGCTTATTTCTCTCATCCTTCAGCCCACAGCCTGCAGCCTTACTGAAAAGAACACCAGTGCTGTGAGAGCTCTCTACAGCCCTTGGCCTTGTCACACGTTATGTGCTATTAACGCTGTCTCTACAGCTTGGCAGACGATGCTTTTCTCCACGATTTCACTTCAAGACGTGGTCACACAGAATGCCAGTAACGACACAAAAACAAGACATTACTTAAATACTTCACATGCAGAACTTACATTCTACTGTAAAAGCACAGCAAGGCAAAAACTCGAGTCAGACACACACCTCCCACCCCACCCCCTCCAAGGCCCATTCCTCAAGCATCAACGCTACCAGAGTGCAAGAGTGACACCGACTGAAACAGTCAGCAACAGGAAGGGAAACACTCCAGAAGAGATGGACACTGTACGTACCTTCCCACACTGCAACAGAAAGGGCAGACTTTCCCAGTGGGATGGGAACCGTAACTTGAGAAGCTTTCACTGCAGTCAGTGAAAATTCAGAAATGCAGCCCTAACGATAAATCATTTGTATTCACCACTCTCATCAGGTCTAAGCATTAACATTGATTGACATGAGAAGATTATTGGGAAGCCGCTGCCTAGGATGTTATGCTACTACAGAAACGCACAAACAGTCTGAGAGAAGCACCAATGCAAGCATACCAAGTCCTAGAGCTTCCCTACCTTGTCTGGTGCCACATAAAAACATCGGTCTGTTAAAGTAATTAAGGGTCAGACGTGTTTGTTAGAACAAAGAGCATATAAACCCTAAGGCTTGGATTTACCAATCTGTTCAATTTTGAGGTTCCTCTCTTTAGCTTCTCTCATCAGCCACCGCTCACAGCCTCAGAAGTCGTTCTCATCATTTCCGTAGCGCATCTCAGAGGACTCGGTGCCATCTAGGAAGGAGACAAACATTACAGAGACGTTATAAAATTCCCTGCATTGCTCATTGCCACACTCTGCAGGCAGGCACACCGCTCCAGCATGGCTCACGCATCCTTTCCTCTGTACTTCAAACCAAAACGAGTAGTGAAGGGAAGAAGCAAAGCTGCCACTCTTCATTCTCAGTGTTAACTCAGCATAAGCATTTGGGGATTTTTCCCTTTTCTGGGGGGAAGCACTCTGTCTCTTGCTTTTTTAAAAAGGGACTATGCTTTCTTTTTTTGCAGCAGAACGTGATTAGCTATTGGGCATTTTCTATTCCTAGATACAATAATGCTAAAACCTGTATTTATCATTACCTTGGTCTCAGCAACCACCGAGAAATTCACAGTATTAGGATCATGAGAAAAATAATCACCGTTGAAAGTACAATTAGCAGATAATGTCCACATGGTGACGTGTGGGGGGAGAGAGAGTAAGGGGAAAAAAAGCAGCACGAATTGAAATCCAGCTCCTTCTCAGACTTTGCTCACAGCGATCATAGGCGCATTTCTACATCAAGGTGAGGGGGGAGGGAGAAGAGAGCACCGTCTTCGGAACGCGAGTGTAAATTTCCTTCGCGATTTTGCAGACACCAACCGCGATATCTTTCGTGCAGCCTCAGCACGGCCACAGACACACACGGCACATCTCAGCGAAGGGAGCACGGAGGACACGTTACTGCAGCATCACCGCCACAAGAGCCCCGCACAGCCCACAGCCGCCGGCTGCCCGTCGGCTCCAACCTCCCCCTGGAGGACGTGTAACGGGGCGCCGAAATTCGGCCGGGGAGAGGAGAGAGAAATCAGACTGAGGACAAGAACTGCGAAACAGGACGCCGTTGGGAGGACGCTCGCTCCCCCCTCTCCCCCCACAGCTCTCCCTCGCCGCCCGCGCCCACTGGCCCCGCTCACCCCGTTGCCGCTGATCCCGCTGAACCCGGCGCGCCGCCCGGCACCGCTCCGCCCTCACGGCCCGCCGCCCGCCACGTGACCGCGCGACCCGGCCGTCACCCGGGCAGGGCGGCCGCGGGGTGAAGCTGGCGGCCGCCATTTTGAGAAAGGGCACGGCAAGTTGAGAGCGGCGGGGCGGGGAGGCGCGCTGCAGGGGGGCGCCGAGGAGCGGGTGAAGCCGTCGAGGAGCCATGTTGGGTGTGGGAACGCTGCCGGGCGGGGGCGGCTCGTTTACACCGCGGCTGGACGGAGCTTCTAACATTCTACACTCTTCTAATTCGGTCACTGGTAAATGCTTCATTTACGTGTACTGCGCACGTGCAGGTAGGTCGCGAATCCTTGAAATTCAGAGATCCGATACTCGTGTAAAAGAAAAATACAGCGAAGGCAAAGCGATGGCAAATGTATTTCTCAGAACGCGGGGAAGGGAACGTCGCGGTGCTGACAGACGCTGCTTCAGCTCAGTCGGTGGCTTTTCCCTGCAGGACAAACAAGGCGAGTACACGAGCACTGTGAAGTGACATCATGCCTCGATTCGGGCTCCTGTCGTGATAGCGCTGGGCAAAGGGCGCTCAGTGCTCGGAGTGCTGTGGCAGCTCGGTCGCACCGTGGGCATTGGTTGGGAATTGCACACGGCCTGCTGAGCACAAGGGGACACGTGGAAATCGCCCGATAAACAGCGGGTGGCTGAGATTCGGCAGGAGGAGACCTGACACTGGTGCCAGGCAACGAGGGTGAAGGTAAAATCAAGGTTACAGAATGTTTGAGTCCTTTTGCAGTTCTGCACGGCAGACCCGACCAATTTCAGTTTAAAGGGGAAGCTGTGAGTCGATGAGGTGAAAATTATTTACGTCCTACCGGGATGCGATGCTGGAGACGGAGCAGCCCGTGGCCTCACTGGGTTTTTCTCTTTGGGTTATTTTCCACATAGAGGACAGGTTACACACACCTACAGCACACAGCTCTCCTGCTGTGTCGTGAGGATCAGAGCGAACCCCATGGCTGTCTGAACTCTTCAAACCACAGAGGTAAGGTTCCTCAGCACAGCTGGATCCACTCCTAGTCCCAGACGCGTTCAGGAGTTTGTGCCTGAGGGATCCTATATGCACAATCAAAGATGCCACCTTAGTGAAGCTGACAAAGCTCAAACCAAACTGTCAGTCGCTCACTGAGGATCCGTACCAGCAAGGTGTCTTGACATCAAGGTGGAAAGGATCTCTGTGCAGGTGTGACCTCAAGAGGCATCCCTGCTCAAGGGTGTAGGAATTGAATGTTATTTCTGCATTAGATATTAAAAAGGGGGAATTGATCTGAAGCAGCAGAGCACAATGTACTTGTACTTTGTAACTTGTCCTTAGAAATAGCTGATGTGAAAAAGTAGAAATACCATATATGTTAGTAACGTACTTTAGAAATACAGTTGCTGAACTGTGTGATTAATTCTTGCTTGCAAAACTTCAATAGCTCTTAAATGTTCCAAATAGTATGGGTATAGTATTGTGGACTAAAAGCATATTGTAGGGCTATTCTGTTTGGATAAGAGACCCTCAGCAAAAGAAAAACAGACTTAACAAACATCAAAGAAGCCAGGGCCTCTACACAAGGCTGGCTTGCCTCGCTCTGTGGGTAGGTTGGGATGCAACAGGCAGGGATGAAGACACTGCTCCCATCCTCCTTCCGAGCTTATCTCTATGCAAAGACGAGCAGATGTCCAGAAACAAGGACCGAGTGTTGAATGAACAGGTGTGAGAAGCTACTAATTAGCAATATATGCTTAGCTAGAAACAAGTGATGTTTAGCCAGTATCCGTGTGTTTAGTTGAGTGTCGGAAGATTGTGAACCTGAAGTACTCAGCCAATGGGAACCAGGGGAGAAAGAGATAAGTGTCGAGTTATAGGGCGTAAAAGATGTAACGCTGTGTTCTGCATGCTCTCCTGCTTGCGTGAGTTAGGAGAGGACAAGATAAGGATTAACCATTGTATAGCAATGTGAGTTAGGAGAGGACAAGATAAGGGTTAACCATTGGTAGCAATGCAGGTAAGCAGGATGTAAGGCCAGATAAGAAAAGAACATCTCGAAACTCTGTTGTAAACTTGAATAAACTTTACACAAGGAACAGGTCAGGATGGGATTACTTCTGCTGAAGACAATGAGCCTTCATCCCATGACCACCAGAAGGAGACCCCCACTGCCCGCAGCGCACGTGCAAGTGGGAGGGACCAAGTGCTGATGGGTTCTGGAAATGTAATGAATATGTATACAAATTCCAGGAAAATCATTGATTACGTACTGGTTCGGCCTCTATCTGTACCAAGCTTTTGCCCTACGCTGTGCAGGTTAGGAGGAACGATCCCCTTGCAGCCGATGTCTGCGCAGCACTGATTAAAACGTAGCTGCTTTCATAACTACTTTGTGGTTATGGAGTTTGATTCCGCACGTCAGCAGGAGGCCCGGCATTGCAATTGCGAATAAAATCTGCTTTTTCAGAGATACCGTCCTGAGAAATTGTTTGGATGTTTCCAAACAAGGGCAGAGCTCGTCCTGCAGCCTGCTGCTGTGCAGGAGGGCTTAAGAGGTGCTTGTGCCGCTCTCTATGTTGGTGCTAAGATGATTGACTCATTGCTGTACTTTGTTTTTAGGCACATGCTCAGATGGCCCTCAGCCGTTGAGCCAGAGGTCTGCTGTGAGTTCTTTCAGCCTCCCAGCCTGAGACAGTTTTGTGGTCGCTCATCTGATTGAGCCAGGAGTGCTGCTCGCTGTCTTCCTGTGCCAGGCTGAGGGAGGAAGGTGGGAGAAAGGAAGAAAGAAAGGAAGAGGAGGGAGCGCAGCATCCCAATGGCTTTGCTGGGAAGGAAGCCTGGTAAGAGCAGTGCTGCTGGTCTGAGTCCCAGCTGGCTTTTACCCCTGGGCAATGCCCTGCAGGGGGGCTGGTGAGGGTGGGGGTTGGGCAGGGATTGCTGCATTCCCTCACACCTCTCCTGCCTATTGTTTCCCTTGTCCCAGCAGGCTCCAGTTTAACATCTGCCTGCAGCAGAGCAGCAACTGGCCACAGCACGTCCATCTCAGGCAGGGGCTTGGGGAAGCAGCCAGGAGAGGGCAAGGAGCGAGAGATGGGAGTGCAGGGTGAGAGTGAGGTGTCCTCAGCCAGCGTTTGTGTGCTGGGAACAGAGAAGAAGCCGCTGGGACGGGAGTTTCTCTCCTCTCCAAGCTGCTTCCCTGGGCCTTGGCTGTGCCCAGCAAGGAGCACTTGCAGGAGCCCGTGGCCTTTGCAGAGGTGGCCGTGTATTTCAGCAGGGAGGAGTGGGCGCTGCTGGACCCTGCGCAGCGAGCGCTGTACCGGGCTGTGATGCTGGAGACGTAGCAGTGCGTGGCCTCGCTGGGTGAGGGCTTTGCTGCTGCTCCTTCTTGTTAGGGCAGCCCTGGCTGTGCAGAATGAGCCTCTGCAGGCAGGGCGTAGAATAAATGCAGTGCAGTTACTTATTGGCAAGGCAACAGCAACAGAAGAAACGCAGAGAAGCGTGAGTTGCAGAATTAGCGTGCTCAGCCCCCTGAGAAAAGCCCCAGAGTCACTGCTGCCACACAGGCGTCAGCCGGAGGGGTTGGATCAGCTCCCTGCAAACAGCCCTTGTGCTGCTGCTCTGCATGGTGCCACCAGCTCCAGCACCCAGACGTCACACAGATCACTCCCTTAGAATTCTGTACTGTTCTGTTCCTTTCCCATGAACCTTGTTGAAGCGTTGGTAAACAAAGCATCCTAAAGGGAACGTTGAAGAAAATGTCCCTGCATCATTTTCAGAGACGTAAAAGGCGTGCTGGGCTCCAAAGGAAGTCGGTATGTGTTGGGCCAGTGTCATTCAGAATTGATACGCTGACATGCACCGGAGTGGGCTCATGCTTGACATCTTGTAAACAGGGTTGAAAAGAAACTTCAAAATAAACACACGCAGCCTTTGTAGGCCCTCCCCTCCAAAATCCACACATTTTGCACGGCCAGAGGTGCCTTCCCAGTCTTCTGTCTGTCGGCAGTTTTACTTTATCTGTTTTTTCTTCAGATCACAGCAGAGTGAGTCTGCCTGCATCAGCAGAAGAGCTGCCTTCGTGGAGGTGCAGTGAAGGTTTCTGACTGACCTGTCCTCACTTTGTAGGAGTTTTGTTTGCTTGCTTAAATACAGTAAGCTGCTCTCACTCATGAGTATGTCCTTTGCCATAAACATGCCTGTGGCAAAATGGTTATTTTGACATCATCCTGCAGTGGCTAGGATAACCGAGTCTTAGAAAAATACAGCACCTCCCCCAGAGCTGTGATGGCCGTGCTGCTGCTTGCTCTTATCTGTGCTTTTCCTTTACAGGACGCAGTTCTTTATTATGGCCCAAGGCCCCGTGGGCTTCTTCTCCTCCCACAAAGCTGCTCAGCCAGGAGGAGGCACAGGCACGGACACGAGGCCACAGCAGCTCCCGTTGTGTCAGACAGCAGAGACGTTGGAGTGGAAGAAGGCCCCGCAGCTTTACAGGGGAAATTTACAGTCAGTGACTTTCCATCCGAAAGGTGAAGAGGAGTTTCTTTTGCAGCACCTATCATAATTGTTTGGGTGTGTTTTTTTTTTCTCCATTATTACTGATGCAAAACTTGCTGAAACTAAGTTACCTTAACCACGCATGGAGTGTTGTAGCAAACTTCCACTCTCTTTGGACTCTGAGGACTCAACTGACTTACAACTGCCTGATGGGCTCAGTTTGGCCACACAATGGTACCATTCCTTTCCTGTTAGGCAGCTCACGAGGTGTATAAAGCCATCTGATGTCTATGCTGGCCAGTACTGCCTGCACCTGGAAACATCGGGGTTCTCCAGATTTCAGGACACGTGCCTGAAATAAATGTCGGTTCTCCTCTCAGCAGAGCTGTTGGACTGACCTGCTGTTTGCAAAGGCTGGGAAGAGGCAGGGCTGCTGCAGCCCCAGCCCCACCTGACACGGGTCTCTGTAGGGACGGGCTGCTGGTTCTGTTCTGGGCACTGCAGTGCTTTGTGACCAAAAATTACCCCCAGGAGCTGTTCTACCGGCTGTGTGCCAGTGTTTGTGTCTGCCCACCTGTTCAGCTGTACCAGATTGTAAACGTTTAACAAAGTAAACCTCCTCGCTTTTGCCAGTGGTTTCCCTTCTGATTACGAATTCATCCCTTACTGCAGTAAGAACACCACATTTGGCTTCAGCGTTTCCTACAAATTCCACACCTTGCTGTAATTCCTTCCTTAGCTGAATTTTCTCCACCCGTAGCTGCTATCGCATCTGTTCCCAAATCCAGCGCCGCTTTTTGCACAAACTGCTGTTCTGCTCAATGAGGGCAGAACCCTCCTGGACCCTGCCAGCCCCCCTCTCAGCTCTTCCTGAGGAGATCTCTGGGTCCCAGAGCCCAGCTCTCAGCTCCTTCCTCCTAAGGCTTCCCGTGCTGACGCTGGGATCCTGAGTTTCCTCGACCTCTGCAGATCCACTCTATTCTCGCTCCCGGTGTTTTCTTTTCGTCCCCATTCGCAACCAGCGCTGTGTTTCCGTCCTGATGACAGGCGGGGGGAGGAGCAGTGCGGGGGATGTGTTCTCTTGCTGGCACTTCTCTGCTTTGGCTGGAGCAGATCACAAACTTTAATCATTTAACTCACGGTTCTTCTTTAAACTTGTTGCTGATTTTTGTTTTTGATGTTGTTTTGTTTTTCACAATTCCACTCTTTGTACCCTCAACTACGCTTCCACGTCCCATTCATAATTCCACTTCCATGCAGCATTAATGTTTGCACTTCCATATAGCATTAACATTTACACTTTCAGATGCCATACACATTTACCAGTCACAAAGAGAGTGACAACAACCAGTACAGTTTATCCTAAAGATCCTTCCTCTCCCCCAAGTTATCAGTGGGAATGAGCCTTCCCATTCACCTGATTCCAGGTTCTTTGCTAGTATCGCAGTTTTTCCATTAGTATTCACTCTTTCCCAATTAACTGAAACGAAATGAGGGCTATTGGTTGTCCTCTGTATTCACACCCTTGATTTAAAAAGTTCAGTACACGTGTAGTTTCAGCGAGCCTTCCGGCTGGAAGTGCCTTCTGCATTCCCTCTGTTTGGCTGAAGTAGCACAGGTGTAAGGATGCTATGGGTGCGCTCAGCTCTGGCTTCTCTCGTAATTCTGTAACCCTGTAATCCTTTCTGGGATAGACATCCCGGGCCGTTATCTGTACGGATGTAGGGCTGCTTCTCATGCCCCGAGGTCCAATGATCCAATGTCCAATGCCGTCCAATGATCCAGCCGGGCTGGTGCTGATGCTTTACAGAGAGGGCGAAAAAGCAAACCTAGGAGCATCGTGGGGGTCCAGAGAGGTGGTGAAAAACCGGTCTTTTAAATCAGGCGTTACCAGTCCCGAAACGTCGCAGTTCCGTGTGGGGTCCCCGTTGACGCAAACCCTGCAGCCCCCCTTTTCATGGGCGCGGCTGGCACTGGCTGTGCCTGAGAACAAAGCAGCCGAGCGATACAAGCGCCTGCCAGTAGTTCACACGGGGGCACGGCTGTGACGGTGCGTCCCGAGTCCCGCAGGACACCGTACAGTAACACTTCCCAGCACGGCTCTCGAGCTGGGGCTCCGATCACAGGGAAAACTTGCAAGCTCTCCGTCTTTCCGGTTTTCCCAGCCTCCCTCCCGACAGCTGCGCGTGGATCGGGAGGGCACAAATCCGTCTCTTCCCACCGCCCGGATCCTTGGGGGGCGAGGCGGTCAAAATCGCATCCGATGGCGGTGGCCGCGGAGCCGACGGCACTGCAGGCTGATCCGTCGAGCAACCAGCCGCTCCCTTGCCCTCAGGCGGGCTGGGGCTGTCAGACTGCGATCTTAAGTGGTTCTTCAGCGCTTCAAAGACCTTTCTCCGAGCCTGAAGCTGCCCGAACGCTGGCTTATCACCCTCAGGAGCGGCGTCCCGTAGCTTCAGCCCGACCCGGTCCCCGACTTCGGGATCGTAAATCATCTGCTTTGCGATCGAGGGGTCACCCTTGGTAGCCCCGGTATACCAGCACCTGCTGTAAAGCGGCAGCGGGCACCGGCTTTTCCCATTTGTTAAGAATAACTTGAAAAGTAACTAGGACATTAGACACCGAATGCTGAACTTCTTTCCATGAAGTACACTGCAATGCCAGATTGCATGGAATATTATTTAGCATCTGGATCTCGCCTAAAACTTCTGTAACAGATTTCTGAGCTTTTGATCTTATCAGCTCAACTAAGTCTCCACGATACCACGTTACATCGTCCGTAACAAGTTGTGCCTTTGGTTGGAAGGGACCTTAAAGCCCACCCCGTTCAAACACCACTGCTGTGGGCAGGGCTGCCACACACCAGATGCGGCTGCCCAGGGCCCCATCCAACCTGGCCTCGAATGCCTCCAGGGATGGGGCACCCAAAGCTTCTCTGGGTAGCCTGTCCCAGTGCCTCACCACCCTTCAAGTAAAACATTTTCTCCTGCCACCTGGCCTGTAGTACTGCAGATGGGACCTCATGAACACACAGACACATCATGTTCATATCTTTCATGCCAAATCCAAAGTCCCTTAAAACCTTTGCAAACATGTGATACACAGCTATGCAATGAATTTGAAGGACGTTACTCAGCAGGAAAAAAACTTTAACACTTGGAGTTGCGAGTAGCACAAACTAGCAGGTGAGGAAGCATGAAACATGAAAATGCTGGGTGTTTTGTGTGCAGCAAGGTGGAGAAAAGTCTGTCTAAAGAAAGATTCAGAGTGACAAATGTCACTGCTTTAGTACGCAAGAGGGGAATAGTAAAAATCCCTACTTTCTTAATGTAGCTTTATGCTCGACGTGCTTTTTAGTGCATGCCAAGGTTCTTTCCATTGTACTTCTTTTAGATTGCAGTTAGAAATGCTGCTGCAGAGATGTTGGACTAAAAGGTGTTAATAATATATTGGTACATCTAATGGCAGAAGTTGAAAGTCATGTCTTTTAACAAGAGCTAATGAGAACCTAAATGATGATTCTTAGGAAAGCATAATACTCATCAGAGCCACGCTGGTAAAATGCACACCATGAAATGCAGCCCGTGCTCTGCAGTCATCTCTCTTAATGTCTGCTGCTGGCATTTAAAGAGGCCAGGTAGAAAAATCTGCACACATATCTTCCTTTAGCAACAGAAGCTAAACCTTCATGTGGAGTAACTGCAAAGTCAGCATCCCCTCTGTCGGGTGACAATCCTGCTTGTTATTTCTGCAGGGAATCAAACAGGAATCTGTATAATTTAGAGGCAACCTTTCCCAGGCAATTCAGAAAAAAATCCACTTTCTTCCTTAACGCTGAAATGTGGGACCCAAGGGATTACACACCTTGGCTGCGAGCACCTTTATAACAAACAGAAACAAATGCAGCCCATCTGCCGTTAGGACTTGAACATCTAAAACAGGCTGAAGGGAGGAAAACCACAGTCAGTCCTTCAGGCCCACAGATTTTGGAGCTGTCAAAACCAGAATTAATCTTCCGACAAACCAACAGAAATCGACTCAGCGAAAGCAGATTGCTGCCAGTGTAAAAAACACATCGTTCAGTCTGCTGGCAGCTGAGTGTATCTATGGAGCAGACCCAGAACTGCCAGTGGGACGTTTGAAAGACTGCCAAAACATCAGCCATCCTAACGCCTGGTTTTGCTCTGGGGACCCAAAGAAGACCCCAGACCCACCTCTTGCCCTTCATATTCTCACTGCTGGCGCTGCATGTGACAGGAATATAAAACCAGCCCTTCTTGTACTCTACCTTGTCCAAAAACCAGGCTGTTTTGAAGAATGTCGTTTATGAAAAGATGCACTAAACAGGACCGACATTTTGCTATAGAGAATCACTGATGCTACTGGTCCCTTTCCCCAAATTGTGACTAACTGAATGCTTCTGAGACGCGTTCAGAAATCAGCTGAAACAGAATCAAAGTTTCCCACCAGCATCGAGATCCTTTGGGTGAGCTGTGATTTGTTGTTTGAGGGCTGGGCCCACCAGCAGCAGGTTGAATTTGCAGTCTCAGCCCAAAGTGACCCCCTGGCATGCTACAAACATACAGGTAATAGTCTTTTCCAAACATCCTGCTTCTCTTCCTGACCAAAGCGGTCTGAGTGTGATGGAGATGAATGTCCAGAAAGTTGGGTTCTCCCCGCAGGTCATTCAGTGAGACTGACAGAGAGCACAGGGAGTGTAAACCAACAACGCAATTCAAAGCCAAATCGGTTTACTTGTGCCTTTTCCACATCTGCCTAGAGCCATCCTGGAAAAGTTCCACTGAAATCTGAATCATTTCTGAGGTAGTGAAGATAATTTGAACTTCCATATCTAGCTACAATTCACACAAGAAATGTAACAGTGGGAAAAGCTCGGTGCAGATCACAGTGGCTTTCTGTGGAGCACAGACTGGTCAACCAAGGGGAGATGTGAACATTTTTAGGCACCTACTAAGAATAAAAAGACATAGCATAAGCAACAGACCGTATCAGTTCAGCAAGCCAGAGAATTTATAAAGCCACTATCTTTTTGAAAAACTTTTCTGCAAGGTATAAAAAGTGATGTGGATGCATCATCTGCTGAAAGGGACATTATCCTGACAAAGTACCTGTTTGAAATGCAATGGGGTATTAATGAGTGAGCGTTTAAGAATTTGGAAACATGGTTGAAAATACACAATGCTATCTTGCAAGAGCAGGCCGTCCATTTGTTTGTGACACTTCAGGATGATCAAGTCAGTCCTGAGCAAGAGCAAAATAATTTGTTTTTAATGTTACTCGCACAGACTGAGGTCCAATAAAAGAACTCGTAAACGTTTCCTTTTGCAGATCCTCTCACACTTATGGCGACATCATAAACCAAATAAGAGTTTGTTAGCATACCTTCATGGGGAACTGTTTTGGAAGCATTGCTTTGGGGCGAGGCATTTTTTGTTTTATTTGTGTGTTGATGGATCCTGTTGAATCGATTTTTTCCAGTCTACTTGTATTAGCTGTGCAAACTATTCACAGAAATGCAACTGTGCATTGTAATTTCACGTTGATCACGGTCACTTTCTCCCTTGCGTTATCCAAGCAGTCTTCTAAGAAATGCAGCAGTAGTGGGATGCAGCGGTGGATGTTGAACTGCTTGCAGATCACTCAGGCAGCTCATAAAGACATTACTAAAAGGCAAATGCCCTTTGTGCTCCTAAACTACGCGCACTGAGGTGCTCCAATGCATCCAAGGCACTGCAATGCATTGAGACGTGCTCTGCTGCAGTCAGCATCACTGCTTTCCAGCCGGCACCTTGTCTCCACCTGTCAGTCACCAGCTCAATCTGATTGTCACTCCAGTTCACAGTCAGATGTCTGAGCATGGTGTGCTGGGGCCTTTGGTGCGAGGCAGGTGGCACACAGAGTCTTACCCAACAACTGGGCACATCGCTTTCATTTCTGGAGGCGTTGCAGAGCCGCTCTCCCACCTCCCACGGTTCCTGTTTGTTCAGCAGTGTCCACGAACGCGATGTTCAAACCTGGTGTGAGTTCAACCCTCTACATGAAGTGCTGGCAGTAGGTCTGAGGACTCACGTTCTCCCCAGACCAGACCCTGTGCAGGTGGCCTGTAGCTTTCCCCACGTCAAGGAGAGCAGCAATAATTGCCATAGCTTGTGGTCTGAATGAGCACTGCCAGACATCACAGCAGGCTTGAGACTCTTTCCATCTGCCGTGGATTCAGTGTAGTTGTTTCCTTTTGTCTGCTTGTAGGGAGTGAGGAAGTTTCTCCTTTGTGAAGGACTTCGTATTTCTTTCCCTAAAGATCCTGCTTGCTGGGCATGTGGTGCTTCTTCAGAATATGAAATTTACATCATTTTTCAGGCTGATGTTGATATCCAAGGGGGCTGTCAATACCTATGTGAAAGAGCTGAGCTCACTTCTTAAACCACACAGCTTTCCAAAGCACTCAGCTTTTTATCTGGAAGGTCACAGCCTTGAAGGAAAGGATGCTGGAAATTCCAGTAACAACCCTAATTCCCAACCCTAATTTCATCTTTTTTTTTTTCTATCTTGCCTACTTCTGTTCTAAGCTGAGGAAGATTTATACTGTCTGCAGGGTGCAGGCTTTGTAGCCTAAGAAGTTTGCATTTGTAAAGGTTGCAGAAGACATCCTAGTTTAGGCTGGATATCAGGAAAAACTTCTTTACACAAAGGCTTGTTAAGCACTGGAATAGGCTCCCCAGGGAGGTGGTTGAGTCACTTAATGTGTTTACAAACCATTTGTGGTGCTCAGGGCATCATTTAGCAGTGGGTTGTTAGGGTTAGGGTAGGATGGTTAGGCTGTGGTTGGACTTGATGATCTTTTCCAATCAGAGCAATTCTATGATTCTTTGATTCAGAATATGGTGAAGATCTAAGACTATAAGGACTAATCTAGCTAGTATCAAATTGTCAACATTTTTTTTTCATTTAGCCTCGAGATCTTCATCCCAAATAATAATTTCTCTATTTCCATACGATTTCTCCTTACTGGCAAATCATTTTTTTTTTTCCTTTTGTTTTTTTAGTGGAAAACACTTTCCTTTTGGTAATGAGTAGCACGCTCTTACCCTGCACCCAGACACTTTGCAGAACACTTTCGTGTTGATTACTGTCAACCACCCATGTGCTCCAAGGCCTCATAAGATGGCTGGTGACACTGCCCCACCCCCTCCACATCCAGATCCTTGGTACATAACCTGCTACGTACCCACACTACTCAAAACTTCTGTTCTAACAAGTGTTCACTGCAGAATAGATATTTAAAAAAAAAAAAACCAACAAAACGAACAAACAAAAAACACCTTGGGAAATACCTGAGTTCAGGATTTTTTTGTTAATTTAGTGCCTTGAAAGAAAATGGGCATTTGGGAGGTACTTGATGAGAACCATGCGTGTGGTGAGCGGATGCTACTCCAGGTAACTTGTCAGTGGTGCAGAACTTACCGTTGTTTCGTTCATTTTAGAAACTTTTGCATTTGAGGGGCATGTTTTTGTAGCACAGTGCTATGAGAGCACCCTGCAGGGGAACTGGTTTGATGTGCAACTGATGCAGCTGGTCCTTAAGCATTAATATGAGATCAGATATTTTGCTTTGCAAAGGTTTCAGGTGGGTAGCTTTCTTTGCCGTGTTGTCTGTGGTGCATTAACATTTCATGAGAATAGCTGACATAGAGCAATGAGATTTGTCACTAAAACGCTTTGATAAAAAGAAACACATTTGATGTGCTGAACTTTAGTACTGCAGAGCTGTAAAAATTCATGGGAAGACCAGCATGAAAATGCATGTGCTGCATACGAGTGGATCAGTGCTGCTGTGCAGACTCGAGGGCTCTCACTCTTGCTGCAGTCAGCACTGTGAGGCTGACTTCAAATGGGTGCCATCGTGCCAGCCCAGTATTTCGAAGTGTCAGACTTGTTGTCTGCCCGTGTGCACTTCTGCCAGGGAAAGCCACATATTCACATGCAAACTGATTGTGAAAATGAAAGATGGGAGAGGGGACGTGCTGTACTCTTTCTGTAAGAGGAGCGAATCAAAGCACCAAAGAAGTCTCATGCTTTCAAGGTTACGTACAAAGCTGGCCTCGGAATTGGTGGTGCTCTTTAGATTCCAGGCTGGGGCTGAAAGAAAATGCTTCTTTTGCTTTTCATGTCTTAGGGGGACCTGAAACTGATTTCCATGAGTAAAGGCCCATGGCCTTGCACTTCATTACATACTGAGCACTGTCACTTAAACAGCAGAGTTTAAAACTCCTTGAGTTTTAAATACCTTGCGTGTTTCACAAAACAAAAAAGACTGGGCAGGAACTGACATTTCTTGTATTGAATTTGGCTTAGAATACATCACTGGAGAGGTAAGTTATTCAGGAGCAGTATGAAACAACAAGATTTAAGACACTGTAACCTGTTTTGTGGGCTGAGCTGTAACACAGGAGTAACTCCACAGTACTTTAGAAAAATAGGGTTCATTTGATCACTGTCTCTGTAGCGTGGGAAAGACACATTCTAGCATCTCCAGCTCACTCACACAGCACCAGGTCCTGTTTTTATTTCTGCACCTGTGAGCTGAATGTGGAAGTGGGCAGAAATCAGCCCCTTCACTCAAGACTGGAGCATAACCTGTCATAGAACAACATCATCCTAAAATGTAGAGATGTGGTATTTGTCTCCTTAATTAAGGTCACATTAAAAACCCAGAGGATAATAAGCTGTCCTAGCACATCCAGTGAATGGCTTCTAATTTTTGCTTTTAACTTTATTTCCTAATTCGTTAATGGCAATTAATTAATAAATGGCTTCATAAAAATACTTTCACATGCTTGCAAAAATAATGACTTTAAATATATATACATATATTTGTACTTTTGTCTTTGCCATGTTTCTTCAGGTTCATAGAGCTACAAAGCAATTCCCATGTGTTGATCATCTCCTAGTAAACCATTCTAGTCTGCAGGCTTTGGTCATGCTGGATAATAGTTTGTCCATTCTTCTCTTTTGCTAATTTACAGAAAAAGTACAAATATCTCTGCAGGAGAACCTGTATCATTATCAGTAACCTCCTCAGCTAAGAAATCAGTATGATCAACCAATCAGTTCTGCTTCTTAGCATTGTTAGCCTTGTTTCTAAGAAGCAGCAAAAATTTTGTCATGGAAGTGAAAATCTTGGGGGTTTGTCCAGGTGTAATTCCCATCCAGTTCTGAATATCCCTGTTCTTGTGAAGCAAATCTTCACCCTTTTCTCTCTCCAGCTACCACCTGCCTATTTATGCCCTGATACTGAATAAGTCAAGTAGATGTGGACAAATACGCGACCTACTTGCAAGTTTCTTCTACATTTCAAAGTTTGTACTGTGAGCCTCAGTTTAACACTGTAAAGTTTGTTTGTCTGTTTTCCTCGTGGAGTGCATTAATGTGTGCAGAAACAGGCTGAGCTGCTAAAATACATCCATACCCACATCACAGCCTTTAGTAATTTCATGCTGCTCTTACTGCTTAGTGCACCGGAGCACAGCAGCTATTTTCTGCATCTATCTGTCTGCAGAGGTTCTACTCGGGTTAGCTGTGCAGCCACAACCTTACTGCACAGGTTTGGAATTACATTTAACATTTAAGATACACTAGTTTTTTCCAGATTCTCCTTGAATAAATTGCCTGTTGGTAAGAGGCCAGAAAAGTCTGGAGACATTCCAGGTAGCTATTTGGAAATATAGATGGGCTGAAAATGATGTGTTTTCCTTCAGATAACGTGCTGACATGCATTACTGTGCATTAAAAAAAAAAAAAAAAAAAAGACGAAAATACTTTCTCATGGAAGCTTTCTATTTGTTGATGGGGTTTGATTCAGAGCCTTTGGAGGCCTTATTCTTGCAGGAGAGGATGAGGTTCTTAATTATCAGAGAGGAACATTAATCTTGACATACTTGATGATATATGAATGCAGGGGGATTTATATCATCAACTTCAAGGGTCTGAGTTAGGAACTGAATCCTTTTGTGCAGCCAGAGAAACCTAAAGGCAGCTCAGAGAGCTTTCCTCTGTTGGCTACGGATGGATCACAGCAAAAGCAGCTTCCTACCTTACATAGCTACAGTGAGGCGCCTAAAATAGATGGCATGGATCATCCCTAGTATGAAAATCAGCACGAAAGACTGCGGTAATGAAAGTCAGTCCAGCTATCTCTAGGGTGGTTACAGCCCACCGTGCTTTCAGGACTGAAGTTGAGCCTCATGCTTTCCTTCGGCCCCAGTTTGCTACATGTGAAAAGAATTTTATTTCCCTTCTTCCTCATGGTAATGATGCCTAAAGAAGCTGAAGATGTGATGTCCCCAATAACAGTAACTCCCTCCGCTGAAAAAGGCCACAGATTAAACTCTCTGGCTCATAGACTTGCAAACATGCATTGTCACCAAAATATTACGCTGCCCCATTATAAGAGAAAGAATGTGTCTGGAGACATTCGCTTAAGTCACATTTCACTCGACTAAATAACAAAGCTCCTAAGATCAGAAATTGTTTGCTCTTCTTGCTGTCCCTTTCAAATATGGTGTGGCTGCTCCAGCATACACACCCAGCCCACTTTCTGCTCTACGGCCCTCAGAAGTGCTGAAGTTGGCCAGGCAACCCTTTATGATCTCCAGGCACTCCTACCGTATCAGCAGAGCTGTGATGGCACAGCAGTTCGGATGCACAGCGCAGGTCTCAGCACAGGGTTAGAGAAACCACGTTGGTGGTGGAAGAGAAAAAAGCGCCACCAGCAAAAGCTGGCTGGAAGGAAATGCTTTCATTTGAGTCACACGAGCACAGAACCAGGAGCCGCGTTGGTATGCAAGGTTCTGAATAAATGAAGCTCTCTTTAAATAATATGAATGGTAGATGTGGCTCTGCTGCGTGGAAATCTGTAGGTGGGAAGTGGAATCAAGTTTCAGCTTCGTGTATCTGTCGAAACGAGCAGACGGCGCCTTTGGATAAAGATGGGGCATCTGAAGTTCATCCATCTTTTTGTAATCCTTTCAGAAATGACTTGTTACCCAGGCAAAGCCAGGAAGTGACCAGCTGCACCACAGGTTAAACACGTACAATCTGATGTGAATCTGGGGAAACTGGATCATCACCAGTGATTTTATCTTTCCCACTGTGGCAGCGTCCCAAGCCTTTGGATGATATTTAAAGGCAATACTGGGTGACTTAGAAAGAGAAGTCTGGTGCCTGCTATGATTTAAGCACAAAATACAAAAGAACAGTCGCTGTGCGTGGCACGGAATGTCTACAGGCACACTGGTGTCTGTTTTCCTCTGTGCTTTACAGGCAGGGAATCTGTGGGCTACAGACAATTAAGCAGGAAAAGTTTTTTTTTGGAAAGGCTTAAATTCTTTACAAAGGAGCCCCAGCCTGTACAGAAAATGTGGTGTGGCTCCACTAAGCAGAAGTTAAAAATGTTTTCTCTGGCTTGAGAGTGTTAGAGTGACTGATGCACAGATGGACAAAGACAGCTCCTTTTCATTGCCAAATTCTCAGGGTTCCAGCCAGTCCTGTGTGATATGAAAAAAAGCCACCTTGCCATACTTCATCCTAAGCTGGATGCAGTTTCTATCAGTGGGCACTGTGAAAACACCACTCTGAGCACCTGTGGGTGACACGAATACCCCCTGCCAGGGCAGCTGAGCACGGGATATGGGTGCTGTAATTGGGCACATGGGGAAGAATGGCTGTTTATGGCTGTGCTCGTGGCTGATCCTTGTCTGCAGGGCGCTGTGCCTCATACAGGCTGTGCTGCAGTGTGGTTTTTGCTACCCGGAATGGATCTGAGCACCACTGCTCAGACACAATGGCCTGAAAAATGCTGGTTTAAGGATGCCTGCTTAGTGGGCTGTGATTGCATTAATTACAAACCATGAATCACGGACATTTTGTTCCTGCATTTGTCAGATTAAAGTAGGCTGTATCAATAACAATCATTGCAGAGTTTTTCAGTGGATGACCATTCTTGCTTCTGGCAGCAAATTTGGAGAGCTCATTATGTTTGTATTCCCATTAATGGGAGGGACATTTCTTTCTCCTGCTAGAAATACAACTCCTCAGTTATTTTTGCTTCTGTAGCAAAAATACATGTTATTTCTTCCTGCTGCAATGGCTACAACAGATGAAGTAATAGCAAATGGGCATATTGTTTCCAGACCTGAACTCTCCAGTGAGCCTGTCAACAGAGTTCCACAGGATGCACTGCATAAATAATATTAATGTTGCTGTTCTTATTCCCTGAGACCATTTTTGCTCTTGGTTAATTGATTCTCATTTATTCTGTGAACACAAAACGAGCAGTTTTGTTAAACCTCATAGCTGCTCTAATCTGCAGAGAAAAGGTTGGTGTCATCTATTTCTTTCCCTGCTTTTCAAGACACACACAGATGACTCGCAGAGTCACTGGGCTTCAAACTGGGTGTCTGATAAACAATCTGCTTCTGAATGGTGGAATGCAGCTGCTTCTGATGCTCCAGCAGATTTCAGTGTCTGTGCCTGTGGCAATATTTACAAATGCTCTTCTTCCTTCCTGATTTTGACATACACTTTTCAGTAGTCACAGCAGCATGAAGTGTAGAGCACAGAAAATGTTTCATTACCATACGTTAATTACATGTTTGAGAAGTTCTAGGAAATAATGAACATAAAAAATGTAGACATCTTCCTTTCAATTTATCAGTGAACTGTGCAGTACAACTGCAACCTTTCCCAAGCCTTTACTGCAGGAAGGATTCTTAAAAGAAAACAAGAAAAAAAAAGCCCCTCCCTTTTCCTAGGCTTTTTTTTTTTTTTCTTTTCTAAAAATAAAAAGCAAATAAAAGTATAAAAAGAAAGAGAAAGTCAAGGATTTCTGGGCGTTGTTGGAATAAACTCTACTTAAGTTCAGCATCCTACATTATGTTTCTGTATCTTAGGAGTAAATCAGTGGCAAGTTCCAGGCAAGACCCAGCTGGCAAAGTGCAAGTTTTCTGCTGTAGCCAGGAACTGGATTGGCTCTTTGGCTGCCAACAGTCCGCCTCCAGTAAGCTGACTTACTGAATTAGAAGCTAATTGGCTCTATGCAATTAACTTCCAACGCTCGTTATCACTTTGATATTTAAGGTATTTGTAAATCTGATGAATTTGTATTTGTGATTCCCCTGAAGCGAGAAGATAAAACAAGTTCCAGATGACTAGCTGGATGAAATTATCTGTTAGTATTGTTCCACGTGTTAATTTGGGTAATGGTTTTATTATATTAAGGACTAATGAGTCACCTTCAGCCCTTCAAGTCCAAGCGACAAGGAAAAAAGTAGCGAAGGACACACACAAAGCAGCCACGAACACAGTGGCGTGGTGCAGTTTTGTCACCCAAAGCCTCCTGAGGAGGTGACGTGTGGAGATCAGGTCAGTGACGTTTGTGGAGCAAGAGCCTCCTGGAACAACTAAGCAATGCCGAAACACAAACACTCACCGCTCTGCTCCTGCAGGCATTTGGAACACGAGCCGGCTGTGCTGTTTGTTTACACGTGCGCTTTCTCAGGAGAACGGCCGCCACGGGCTCGCTGCGCCACTTCCCCGCGTCCGTTCCACGCTGACGCAGTGGCTCCGCAAGGCGACGCCCAGCACAGCTCCCTCCGCGACGTCACAGAGGGGAGTGACGACACGCGGCGGTTGGCGCCGCCAGGCGGCAGCGGTCGGTCGGCGCGCAGCCATGCCCGTTTCCCAGCTCTTCCTGCAGGGTCGCTGCCACTCCGCCGCCGAGTGCCGGAACGTGCGTCTCGGCGGCAGCTGGGGGCGCCCCTACCCAGGTAATGGGCGGCGCGGAGCCGGGGCGGGGAGCTGCCGCGCGGGGCCACGCCGCGCCGCGCCGGCGCTCGTCCTCGAAACACCGCCTCCGCGACCGCGTGTCCGGCAGCCGCCGTCCGGAGGCGGCTCGGGGCTCCTCCGGCGGGCGGCGCGGCCGCCAAGAGCGGGCGCCGCCCGCCCGGACCGGACCCCCGTGCGCGCGACCGTTCCGGGCGCCGCCGCTCCGGGCGGGGGCCGCGCCGTGCGGAGCGGCTCCCGTCCTGCGGGACGGCCGGCGAGCCGCTACGGGCACGGCGACGCGGCGGCGGGGCTGCGGGGGGGGCTGCGGTTCGGACGCGCCCGGGCTGACTCGCCGGGAGCGCATTTGGGTTCCGACTTCTGCCCGGCTCGGTCGGCGTTGTGCGAATCGCCTGCCGTTTGCAACACTTTGCATCCTTCCTTCTTCGTTGGCAGGTCCCGTCAGAGGAGCTGGAGAACGATGGGGAGCCACTATCCGGAGATACAAAAACGCTGCCCGGGCATCCGAGCTCCAGTGCTCAAGAGGACGCAGAAGAAGACGTGGTACCACAACCCAGATAAGCACAACCCTCAGCCAGCCCCCAGTGACCCAGCACGTGGGAGGAACTGTAGGAGGATGGGGTACCACAAGCCAGACATCCACAATCCTGAACCAGCCCCCAATGACCCAGCACATGGGAGGAGCTGTAGGAGGATCTGTAGGCAATAGCCAGACATCCACAATCCTGAACCAGCCCCCAGTGACCCAGCACGTGGGAGGAGCTGTAGGAGGATCTGGAAGCAATAGCCAGACATCCACAATCCTGAGCCAGCCCCCAATGACCCAGCACGTGGGAGGAGCTGTAGGAGGATGGGGTACCACAAACCAGACAACCACAATACTGAGCCAGCCCCCAATGATCCAGCACATGGGAAGAGCTGTAGCAGGATGGGGTACCACAAGCCAGACATCCACAATCCTGAACCAGCCCCCAATGACCCAGCACATGGGAGGAGCTGTAGGATGATGGGGTACCACAAGCCAGACATCCACAATCCTGAACCAGCCCCCAGTGATCCAGCACACGGGAGGAGCTGTAGGAGGATGCTGCTACCTCGAGAAACACACTCATTATCCGGGCATCCGTGTTAAAGCACAACAGAGGAGCCCTGTTCAATTACAAGAGACAAGCTGTAGGAGGATGGGGAGACACTACTCAGACAAATACAAAGCTCATCCATCCACCTGTGCTCCAGCACACGGGAGGAGCAATAGGAGGATCAGGAGCCACTACTCAGACAAATGCAAACCATAGCCAGGCACCCATGATCCAGCACACGGAAGGAGCTGTAGGAGGATTGGGTGATGCTACCCAGATAGACACAAATCCTAGCCAGCCACCGGCGATCCAGCACACGGGAGGCAATGGAGGAGGACTGGGTGCTGCTACCCAGATAGACACAAATCTTAGCCAGCCACCGGCGATCCAACACACAGGAGGTGATGGAGGAGGATTGGGTGCTGCTACCCAGATAGACACAAATCTTAGCCAGCCACCGGTGATCCAGCACATGGAAGGAGCTGTAGGAGGATTGGGTGATGCTACCCAGATAGACACAAATCTTAGCCAGCCGCCGGTGATCCAGCACACGAGAGGCGAAGGAGGAGGACGTGTTCCTCGTGCCCGGAGAGCCATAAACCTTCTCCGGCCAGACTTGTTCCTGTGCAAGGGAGGAGCTGCAGGAGGACGGGGCGCTCCCACAGCCGTTGTCCAGCCTCCTGTGTGTGCAAAGAGCAAATCGGGTGGCAGCCGTGATGGAGGAGGACTCTCTGGTGCCTCCAGTTCTGGACCAGCAGGCAAAAAAAGCGCGGTCTCCTCGCAGAAAGCACCCTCTGCATTAAGCAGTGCAGCCCCTGGTGATGGTCAGAGAGACGGACAGCAGCGACTTCTGTAAGTGATGACCCTGTCCCCTGGGAAGCGCTCGCAATGAGCTGCTTAAGTGCTCACTGGCTTCCTCTGGATAATGCAGAGGACACGTTCCAGGGGATGGAAGCTGGGACGTGTGGGGGGAACATAGCAAGCACTGGGGTTTTGTTTCTCTTACAGACCTGATGTGATTTACTCGCAGTTCGATGCTACGGTAAAACGCTTTGTGGGACATCTGTGTGTCCAGCAGAGCGACTGCTGTGTCTTTCACAGATAACTGTGGTGTTCTTCAGTTGTTCCTCTGAGCAGCGTCCCGTGGAATTGATTGGCATGGCTTTGGCTATTTGACTTTGCTTTCTGCAGTCTGGCTTCTGACTGTAATTTCTTCTTTTGCTGTTATGTTCTGTTTTCTAGTGACTGTGCAGCGAAAGACATGGCAACCTCGGAATCTTCTGGGCAGTGGATGTTTTCGTGTTCCTCTCCTGTGACGGGCAAGCCTAGTGCTTCAGGTCGGTACCGTTTTTAGCCTTGCTGAGTGCTGAGTGCTGCTACTGTCTAGACTGCATTTCTATACTTGTCCATACTGCTCTGCCTCAGTGGAAGCATTTGCAAGGCGATGACTTGCCTTGTGATGCAACAGGTAGGGGCACTGGATTGTGGTATTTCTTTGTGCTCTTGCACCCCCGAAGTTGCACCAGGAGTCCTCTGTGTCTGCAAGTAGAACTGGCTTGTCCCAGGTGGTGTAGCAAGGGCAGTTTCGTGTGTAACTCTAAAGGGCAATTTTGTATTTGTGCTGTATTTCCTTTGGAGCATGGTGATTGTTTGCCTCCATGCAGGCTTTCGAGAGATCTCCCCTGAGAAGGGGCGCCTGGAGTATTATAACTGCCATGCGAAGGAGAGCACTGGATACTACATAAGTGTTTAAAGCTACTGACCTTTGGTGTGGAGGCGTGCAGGGCAGGAGTGGTTACTGTTCTTCAGGTGGCCACTCTTGGCTCAGCGAATACCGAACTCGAGGGGATGTAAGAATGCCCTCGTACGTTCACTTTTCTGAGCACTGAGTAGAGAACAATAGGAGCTGCTGGCCTGAATGCTTTGCCATAACTGAACAACCTGGTCTGGCTGTCGGTGTCCCTGTTTATTGCGGGGGAGTTGGGCCAGATGGCTTTAAAGGTCCCTTCTGACTCAAACAGGTCTGTGATTCTCCCTTCTTCTTTCTGATAACTGCATGACACAGGCCTCACCGATTATGCAGGTACAAATCATGCATGCATCCAAAGCATGAGGTTCTGTTCATAAAGTGGGGCAAGACCTGAATTGTCCAGATCTGAAATTTCCTTGCGGTAGGTCAGATCACTCTTGCTCCCTCTTTTAAAGATAGGAAAAAAAAAAAAAAAAAAAAAAAAAAAAAAACCAAAAGCCGTGCTTAATAAAAGCATGTTTGTGTTTTCCCACGTTTAGACAAACGCTGTCGGTCACTACGTGCAGCAATGGATAAACAAGCTGCAGGAGCTGAAGGCTTTAAATGCCTCGGGAAAAGCATCGATGGTAAGTGTTAAGGAAAGGTAAAATATTTCTGTTCCTGATATGGCTTTTCTCTTAAATCTTGAGCGAGGGTTTTTCTTAGGATTCACGTTTAGGCAGAGCTCGGGGTTCCAGACTTCAGCGGTGATTGTTCAGCGCTCAGAGAGCAGACTGAGCCAAAGCAGTGATACAGATGGGGTCATGGCACAAACCAGAGCAAGTGAGAGGAGAACGAGAGCTCCAAGAGGTGTTGGTGGTTGCCGTTACTTTTTGCCCGCCACTCAACAGCTTCCTGCTTCTGGGGTGTTTGCAGACAGCAGCCTGAGAGCTTTGTTTAAAGCTGCAGCTGCTGGTGGCCAGCGTTTGATCAAGTTTCTCAGAGTTACGTTCAGCTGGACGGCACGCAGTGGTTTTTGCTCTAAGCGTGGATTGAGAGATACTTGCCTGTGTTGGAATGTAGTTTTCATGGATGTATTTGGAACTTTTTCAGCCGTCTCGGAGAAAGAATGCGGTCACCCAAGCGTTGCCTTCTCTTGGACTGGGAGGACAGCAAGCCCCAAGCGCTGGGTTCCCAAGTAAGTTTCTGCATAAAGAACCAGCGATTAGACAGGCGTCGATAAGTTTTCTTCTGCAGTATTGAGATGCAGCAGTGTTTCAGCACGGCAGGTGTACCATTTTTATCCGTTCTTATCCATTTCCTCACTGCAGGCCTTGCAGCGAACAGCAGCAGCGGTGCTGCCAGTTTGTCCCTGAAGGCAAAACCCAGCGTCCCATCTGGGAGCCCTCCGGCTCTGGGGAGCTCTGCTGCTGCCTCCACTCCTCCTGCTCTCGGGGTGTCGTCCTCCCACAGCGACCCCCATCCCGCTGGGACTGGGGATTCTTCAGCTCCATCTGCAGCCCCCTTCTCACTTAGCGCTTCTGGAACGACCGTGGCTGTGGAACTTCTGGGCTTCCCGGCCCTGGAAGTTCTGCTGCTGCAAACTCTTCCAACACCGCTCCGCTTACAGGTGCTGGAACCGCCAAGGCAGCGACAGGAACTTCTCACTCGGGTGCAAGCAGTGCTTCGGCTGCACAGACTGCCGGTGCCTCTGGACACGACGCCACGTCCGCGCCTCCTGCATTCCCACACGGCATCAGACCAGGCCAGTTATGTTCACCGAGGGGCGAATCAACAGCCAAAGAGCTGGAGCAGTTTAAAGCCAAGAAGTTCACGCCGGGAAAGGTCCCTCAGAAACCAGCACTCGCAGACCTTTTACATGGCTTACCATGTAATTTAATGTAACTCTGAAGTTATACGTCTTAGTTGTTGTTCTGTGACTCTTCCAATAAACAATGTTGTGATGGAGCACTGAGTTGGAATGCTTTCCTCTGACTTAAGTTCTCATTTAATCTCCTTATTCTTCTGTATAATCAATGGTTATACAGGTGTTATCATTAAGAAGTATACAAGAGAGTTTGGCTAAGCAGGTTATTACACCAAAAAGAATAGACAAAGGGCTGGCCCTGGTTCTGAGCTCCCTGGAAAACTCCAGCAGGAGGGATCTCCAGAAAGAGATCCTTCCCCACTGGTAGCCAGCTCCTAAATGGGGTCTAGGAGCCAAGCTCCCCTTCTCTGACTAAGAGAGTGGATCTGCTCTGGATCCTCCCCAGATCTTTGTCGACTGCAGCACGCACTGCAGACCTCGTGAGCACTCAGATGGTGGACTCTGTTGCAGCAGCACTTGTGCACGTCCATGTATCAGAAGGAGGGAAAAGGCAGCAAGCACTGCCAGCCTGCTGCCCGCAGGTGTACGCAGAACAGCCTCCTGCTGCTGCTGCAGGTGGAGCCTCCGCGGGGAGGGGAATGGATGCAACCCGGCTTCAGCCGGGGCCAGAAGTGCAGCAGCAGCAGCAGCATTCTTATCGTGGTGCCTGCTTGCCTGTGCCCCAGAGAAAGCCCCCAGCTCTGTGGCAGGACAGGGCTGTGCTGAGGGCAGGATGTGACTCACTGGCGGCCGCCCAGAGAGGAGCTCTGCGCAGCCAGCAGGCGATGCTGTGAGAAAGCAGCACGACAGAGGGACTTTATAGTCTGGGCCAAACGCTACAAGAAACGCAAACATTTTGGAGCCCACATAGGACTTGCCTAGAATAAGGATGCAGAGGGAAGGTGAGGCCATTCCCACATTCTGGCATTCTAGGGTGCGGTTCAGGAAGCAGAGCACGTCTGTGTGCAGGTTCCCTACGGCTCTCTGCTGTGTGCATCCCATCTGGCACAGTAGCAGGTAGCAGTGCCTTGTGCAGTGAGTCTCCCCACTGTCAGGGTGCACTGGGATTTGGCGAGGTCCTGCTCCATGCTGAATTTCCCCTCCTCAGATTCATTCTCAAGGAACAGCCTGATTGCCACGTAGGCAACGCGCTTGGGAGCTGCCCCAGGCCTCTTGCGGCACCAGTCAGTGAACAAGACAATATCCAAGGGAGTCTCTAGAGCAAGGTCCAGATCCCACCAGCTGCAAGAGTTCTGTTCCTAATACAAAGCATGAGAATTGTGCTTGCCAGAAGAGCTACCTCCACAGCAGGATGACAGCTGATGGTTTTCTGATGAAGCGCTTGCCATCCATAACCTTTAGATTTTTATAAACCTTGCTGTTGGCTTCCTGCCTTCATGGCAAAATAGTCAGAAGTGAAAGCCTAGTTCTGTTGAAAAAAATGCATGCGGTTTGGTGAGGGGGGAAAGGATGTACGTTTAATTTATAGCTGTCCAAAGAGCTGGAAGATGAACAGGAGTGCTGTGCTGGCCTTGCTCCTGCCCATTGCTGCTTCAGGGCATCCAGGCACCAGGAGCTTGGAGGAAGCTGGACTGCTGTAGTGCAGGTTCAGGTTTTCCTTCCTGCTCTGTCTGGAAGGTGCAGACAAACACAGGGCAAACATAGAGCTGTTGCCATTCCAAGTCTTAACAATATCCACCTTCTGACACACAGAGTGCTACCTGGAAGAGCCAGCAATTTCACTGTTAGCAGCCCTTTCTGGTAAGCCGTACTGGGGCTGTTAATCAAGATCGCGTCCTGATCTTGAAATAAGCCAAGCCTGTCATTTCTACTTCAGGATTGTTACTGTTCCATTTTGGGAATTGCTAGACATAAATTATCACAGAAACATGTAAGAAATTGTCCTACATGGAGAAGTTGGATTGCAGTTCTGACAGATGTCTTGAAGTTTCTCTTCTCTTGACAAAACCTTTGGCATAACTTCATAAACTCTGCTGAGAGTGGACATGTAAGTGCCACGTTTCTGTAATTATCTCCTGTTTGAGCCTGAGTTTCAACTGATACATATACGACAGCTGGGCAGCACCTCCCAGCTGCTCGTGAGCTGCGCGAGAGGAGAGGTACTTCTGGGAGAAAATGGCCTGTATTTGGGATAGCAATGGTCTATGAGTGATCAAATGCCCTATTTCTGGGAGAAAATGTCATCCTGCGGAGTGTCATGTAGTCTCTTAGGGAGGAAATGGGAGGTATTCCAAAGCACATGGGCATTTCTGGGAGAAAATGTCTTATTTTGGGGGGGAAAAGGTCATCTATGTGTGAGAAAGCTGGTGTTTCTGGGAGGAAATGCTACCTTTTAGGGGACAGAAATGGTACTTCTGGTAGAAAGTGCCACTTATTTGTGAGGAAACTGGTGTTTCTGAGGGAAAATGCCATCTCTTTGGGACACAAATGGTATTTCTGAAATAAAATGCCCAAAGTCTGGGAGTAAGTGTCGTAATGAGGAGTGTAGGGTAGCCTATTTGGGAGGGACTGGGAGGTATTTCCAAGAGTGCTGGTATTTCTGGGAGAAAATGTCCTACTGAGGGAAGAAAACGCCCTTTGTAGAGAAGAAAACTAGTACTTCTTAGCAGAAATGTCATCGAATGTGGAGAAAGTCTCCTATGTATGGGGGAAAAGTGGTATTTCGGGGAGAAATTGTCCTCTTCTTGGTTGCAAGTGTCCAATTTGGTATTGTCATGCAGTATTTTTGGAAGAAAAGGTCCAATTTCCAAGTGAAAGTGGTATTTCTGGGAGAAAAGGACATGTCTGTGGGGGAAAAGCGGGCAATTCTGGGAAAGAGTGTCTTCTCTTGGAGAGCAAGTATGGCATTTTTGGTGTGAGAACTGGTCCTTTGGGGAGAAACTAGGGTGTCTATGGGAGAAAATATCCTCTTGCGAAGTGTCAAGTAGTGTTTTTGAGAGAAAAGGGAAGGTACCTCTCAGAAACCTGCTCTTTCTGGGAAATAATAGCACCCTTGGTTGGAAAATGACATCTGTTTGGGGAAAGCTGGTATTTTGGGAAAAAATGCCATCTTTGTAAAAATAAGCTGGTATTTCCATGGGAATATGTCACATCTTTGGGAGACAACTGGTATGTCTGGGAGAAAACATTGTGTATTTGGGAGAAAACTGGTCTATCTGCGAGACATGTATATTTGTGAGGAAACTGGTGTTTCTGAGGGAAAATGTCATATACTTTTGATACAAATGGTATTTCTGTGATAAAATGCCAAAAGTCTGTGAGTAAGTATCATAATGAGGAATGTAATGTAGAATGTTTGGGAGGAAATGGGAGGTATTTACATGCCTCAATATGACACTTACTCCTATGAAAATATGGCATTTTATCACAGAAATGCCAGTTTCTGCCCTCAAAATATGAGATTTTCTCTCCAAAATGGCAGATTTTAAAAAAATTTAAGAAAACAACATGATGGCTGCCCAGTGGGGTTATCTGAAGTAACAAAACAGAGATTAAGATGACTCTTGTGTAATCAGCCTTGGTCATCCTCTCGCTCAGGCACCGCATGATCACATCCAGGAGATGTTGCCCCCAGGCTGCCCCCAGATTGGATGTCAGAAGGATTTGGGCTTCCAAGCAATCAGTAAGCATTTGGATGAGTCAGCCCTCTGGTTTTTGTGAGGACAGACAAGTCCACCTTGGAAAGCCATCTTTGCAAGGGCAGAATAGCTTTGTTCTTGGGGCACAGCACTCCACGGCCAAGCACTCCCTCCTGGGCATCCAATCGTGCTCTGAATCTCCTGCAGCTTTCTGCAGGGTTTGTGGCTTCCTGCTGAGGAGCTCCTCGTGTTCTTCTGCAAGTGCCCCCCAGCATCACTACTGCCTCCTCTGGTACCATACCGGGAGATGCTTCAGCATCCATTAGCCTGCACTTCCTGCCATCAGCAGCTGCTCCTGCACTGACCTTCATTCACACTGGGATGCTGTCCACTTCTAATGCCAGCTGACCTGTGAGACAGAGAAAGGAAATGTGGGATTAGCACAAATGCAGAAGCCCAAGGCTGTGCCACCACCACGTATTATTGAATAATGGGGTCCCCTACGTGTTATGGGAAATATCTCCCTATATTGCATGGCAGATTACTTTCAGGGACTTAGCAAAGATATACCGATCACAAAAGAAAGACAATTGGCTGCCTCCACAGTGGCATGGACACTATTAAATGCTTTAAATCATACTGAAATGGGAATACTTTAGAGAATGAAAACCAACATTTGAAAGACCGTATTGAAAAATTAGAGCAAGAACTTGGCAAATAAGGGAAGAAACCAATTCTACATCTTCCAGTAGGTCAAGTTCGTAACATTTCAATAAACAATGACCAGACTCCTGAATCAACAGACTTTGTTGATCAGGAAAATAAAAAATCTAAATTAGATATCGAATCTCCAATTTTGACAGATCCACTAAAAGTCCATCCTGTTATAACTCACAAAACAAAAAAAGTACAGGACAGACTGGCAGAGGTCATGCCTGATCAGTGGCCCCCTGCCCAGACACATTTGCACGTAACAGCCCAGCCAAACACGACAACGGAATTGATAGACTTAGTACAGTGATTTCGGCAGAAGCCTAGAGAAAGTGTGCCAGCCTGGTTAAGACTGTGGGCAGAAAGTGTTTTGGTGAATGGCTCAGAAATAGCCAAGTTGGCCACCATCACTGTCCATCCTGCTCTCAGGCAGAGGTTATATGCGGGTAATCAATATCCTGTAGAAAACCATTCTTTAATAGAATGGTTAATGGCGGCCTGCCATATGGTATGGCCGAATAAATCTGATATACCTCTACATACAGGGATGTAGTCCTCCATGGAGGACATTCAAAATTATACCCGCAAACTAGGGGTAAGGGAAAAATTTATGAAGATACATTTGATGGCCCTGATATGGTCAAATTCTCAGCAGGAATGAGATACTTAATTCTACAGCAAGCTCCCTCTCATTTGTATGGTACTTCGATCTCTATATTAAATCCCCTGGTGGCCTCAGAAGCTGCACAGTTAGGGGCCAACCTAGGAGAAACAGAACGCCTGCGGACCAGGAGCAACATTCGGATGTTAGAAGAAGCTGAGGTCCTGCCGATGATGAAAACCAAGATGCTGCCTACTCGAGCTCCTCGACTGGGGCCCCTAAGGGTCTCCTGAAAACAAATGTTTAATGATTTAATTCGGGCTGGGGTCTAATTTGCTAAGATTGACCGCCAGTCCAACCATGTCCTTCTCCAGCTTTGGAGACAACTAAAGGACAATCAAAAATTTCAAAACTACCCTAAGAAACCAAGGATAAGGGTTATAGAAGAATACCAACAACGACATGGAACCTAGAAGATTTCATTGTTCCTAACAGAAAAAAAAAGCCACCTCATGTGTCTCGGGCCACAATGCCTGAGCAAAAGAATTGGCCCTAGCGCAATTCATGGTGTGACAAGGGATGCTAGTCCCCCTAGGGCCTCCAGACGGGACCACAAAGTGGTTGTGCCTCTTGGCTTCACCCCTCTGCAAAGCACCTTCCCCAGCACTTCTATGTGTCAGACAAAAAGCCTGAGAATACATGACTATGATTTAGCAGATCTGTACCACCTTGCCCTCCAACCACTTCAAAAGAGTAACGACTGCATTCTGTGTGCCTGCAGACACCAAGAAATACACGCTTTATTTATTTATTTATTATTTATTTATAGGCGGCGGATTCATTAACCGCCTATTTACAACACAGGGATGGGCTATAAATCCCCAAAAGGTGCAAGGTCCGGGCCTGTCTGTAAAATTCCTGGGGGTGGTTTGGTCAGGAAAGACCAAAGTACTACCCAGTGCTGTCATCGATAAGGTTCAGGCGTTCCCAATCCCTACAACATCGAAGCAGCTGCAAGAGTTTCTAGGTATATTGGGTTCCTGGCACTCCTCACTTAGTGGAGCTGCTAAGGCCACTGTACAGACTCACAAGATAGGGGCAGCGATGGGACTGGGGGAAAACAGAACAGGATGCTTTCCAAGAAGCAAAACTTGCAGTTAAACAAGCCCAGGCATTGGGTATATTTGATCCTATCCTCCCAGCTGAGTTGGATGTTCACATCACTCAAGACAGCTTCGATTGGGGCCTGTGGCAACGCCAGAGTTCTGCTCGGACCCCCATGGGTTTCTGGTCTCAGGTCTGGCATGGAGCAGAAAAAAGATACAGTATGACTGAAAAACAGTTATTGGCTGCCTATTCGGCATTGCAGGCAGTAGAGCCAATAACTCAAACTGCTGAAGTTTTAGTTAAGACCACTCTGCCGATTCAGGGGTGGATGAAAGATCTGACCCACCTTCCTAAGACAGGGGTGGTCCAAGCACAAACAGCAGCATGATGGGTCGCCTATCTCAGCCAAAGGAGCAGTCTGAAAGAAGAACTCCAGAAGATCCTAGGCCCAGTGATGTATCACAGTGATGCACCAGAAGAAATATTGGTCGCTCCACCGCAGAAGAGTCCCGTTCAGGAGGGAAAATACCCTATCCCTGAAGATGCTTGGTACGCAGATGGGTCCAGCAAGGGCAATCCGAGCAAGTGGAGAGCAATAGCATACCATCCTTCTACTGAGACAATCTGGTTTGACGAGGGGGATGGGCAGAGCAGCCAATGGGCAGAACTGCGAGCCGTGTGGATGGTTATAACTAAGGAACCCGGTGATGGTATCCTGAACATCTGTACAGATAGTTGGGCTGTGTACCGAGGGCTCCCTTTGTGGATTGCACAATAGGCCACCCAAGAATGGACTATCCATGCCCGGCCGATCTGGGGCAAGGACATGTGGTTAGACATATGGAATACAGTCAAACACAGGACTGTATGTACGTCTACCATGTTTCTGGTCATCAGCCCCTACAGTCACTGGGAAATGATGAAGCAGAGATGCTGGCCTGAGTTCAATGGATTGAGAATTCACCATCCGAGAACATCGCCCGTTGGTTACATCAGAAGCTACGGCATGCGGGACAAAAGACAATGTGGGCAGCTGCTAAAGCGTGGGGACTGCCCATACAGCTAGCTGACATCGTCCAGGCATGCCAGGATTGCGACGCTTGCTCAAAGATGAGACCGAGACCGCTGCCCAAAACAACAGCCCGTCTTGCTAGAGGACATAATCCTTTCCAGCAATGGCAGGTCGACTACACTGGGCCCCTTCCTCGGTCTGAGGGGGCGAGATATGACCTGACCTGTGTTGACACTGCAAGTGGGCTACTGCAGGCTTATCCAGTACCGAAAGCAAACCAGGCAGATACCATCAAGGCACTCACCAAACTGATGTCTGCCTACGGGACACCTCAAGTAATCAAGAGCGGCCAAGGGACTCATTCTACTGGCGCAATGATACAGCGCTGGGCAGAAGAAAATAACATCGAATGGCAATTCCACCTGCCGTATAATCCAACAGGGGCAGGCCTCATCGAACGTTATAATGGTATTCTTAAGGCTGCCCTGAAGATAGACTCCCAGTCCCTGCAGGGGTGGACAAAAAGACTCTAGGAAACCTTGCGGGACCTGAATGAAAGACCCGAGACGGCAGACCCAGTGCCCTGAGAATGTTGCAGACAACGTGGGCCACCCCGCTTAGGATCCAAATTACGGGCACTGATCATCAGGTAAGACCCCAGATTGGTAACGAAAATCATCTTCTGCTCCCTACCCCTGAGAATTTAGATCCTGGCACCCATAGAATAGAATGGCCTTGGAAGGTGCAGATAGGACCCAGGTGGTGTGGCCTACTTGCACCTTGGGGGAGATTGTTGGAGGCGGGAGGCTCAGTAGTCCCTCCAGTAATAGGTACATGGCCTACTGACGTGGTGGTCAACACTCCCATCTTCATTGCTAAAGGGACTCCCATCGTGACCCTGTGGCAGATCAAGACACCCTCTTTGGTGCCTGATATTATTATGCAGCCGCAGACATCCGGCCAGAAAGTGTGGTACAGGCAGCCAGGACATGCCCCAGTACCAGCCCAAGTACCAGACCCAGGATAGAAATATGGCCTGTATCTTGCCCTGGAGAGCAGCCCTTCCCCTCCTGGTACCTCTGAAACATCTGTATTTCTCCCCGTGAGTCTTTGAGCCTTCAGGATCACTGGAAGGAACGAAATGCCATCAAAGCGTTCCAGTGTTACTGTCAGATCACGTGCAACACCCAGTGATGGTCTACATGGGATGATGGAGCACAGGACAGACCTGCACCTCATGACCACGTGCCTCCAGTAACACCATCGAGCACTGGCCCATAAAAGGATGTCAACATTCACCAATCGTCACTCATCTTGAATTGTACCAACATGCATTGCGATGGAAACTGTATAAGCATCGCGGTGTATCGGATCTCTATATTAGGAAAAGCTCACCCTTTGGTCAACCTGATCATTGGTTCACGCCTTGAAGGGGGGGGAGTGTATGGGGCTGCTGAGTCACGGCCTGAGCCTGATTGATCATCTGAGGCGAGCAGTGAGTCAGCCACGGAGCACAGGTGAAAGCAATTCAGCTGTGCTGCAGGAAGGGGTGGAGCCTGGCTGCACCTCTCCTAGAGCCATGGAAGAGCTGACCACCAGTGGGGAAGTGTCTCTGCTGGAGATCTGCTCCACTGGAGTTTCCCATGCTCTCCCAGGTTACGAGTGAGTGTACCTATCATTTCTGTTTCCTGCTTTGGTGTAATAACATCATAGCCAAGCTCTCTGTTATACCTGAACATCTGTATATTTGTTAATTGTACAATGCTATACCATAACATCAGTATGTTCATTAATTGTACAGGCATCAGGATGACCTAGGCATGTTCCCATCTCTGTGAGGTTTGAAGAGGCCCCCAAACATGCACAGACAGCAGGGGAGGGCTCATCCCTCCTGTGCCTGCCCTTCATCTAATCCTGGAGGTGGACCCAAGCTGAGGAACTTTGTCTAGGGGTGACGTTAAAGCTAAGGATCAGCACACAGGTTGGAGGCAGCCATCCAAAGGACACGTGATGGCGAGGAGGACTGTGCAGCAAACTCACATGGTTGCTTGGACACATTTCCACCAATGTAAGCTCTGAAACAGGACTCCCGCCTTGCTTTCCAGGCAACCCTGAAGGACGCACAAAGGCAGAGGTGAGTAAAGGGCACCAGACCTTTTGCCACTTCTCTGGCCAGTCAGGTCACCAAGAAAGCATGGGTTTCTGACTCTTTATCTGTCACCTGATACTACAGAGGACAGTCAAGTGTGCTACTGATCTCAGCAGAATGAGGACTGGCCATAAGACTGAGTGTGTTGCCTTCGAGGGCACACTGCAATGCCTCAAAGTGCACAAGAGGACACAGAGATCTGGAAGAGCTGTAATTCAGCATATACTGCACTAGGTGGCCTATAGCATCCGCTAGGCACACTAGAGCACACTGAGGAGCCCTGTAAGAATTCCACAGTTCCCTAGAGCACTCTCCAGGTTTTTTGGAGGCCTATGGGAATACCTTAGGGACACCAAGGCACTTAGAAACATGTGGAGCGCACTGGACGCACTGTGTTGCCCTCCAGGGAGCCCTGGAGAGCACTGAGCAGCTCCAGGAGGCTCCCATGTCTCCCGGCCCCCCCTGCGGGATGCCATATGTTCAGACAGGGCTGTATCCCGAAGCATTCTGGGAGCTGTAGTCCTTTGCCGCCACGCTTCCGGCCCGGCAGGCCGGCTGTGACGTTTGTTACTTCCTGGCGGCCATGTTTGTTGTGGAGGCGTTCCCCACTCCCCTACAGCTCTTCCGGTCTTGGCCGTACCCATTTCCGGTCGGCCATTTTAGTGGTGAGGTTAGAATTTCCGGGAGGCTCCAGGACAACACAGAGGCAAAGAGAAGCTCCGGGAGCGGATTGGGGCGCCCTGGGGAACACCGGGAGCCCAGAAGGCTTCAGACTGGCCGTATCGGCGCCGTGGATCTCCCATGGCAGATCTGGAAGGAGGCCGAGGTGCCCCTGAGCACGCTTTGTGGACCTCGGAGCCCTCTGTGGCGCACGGAGGTTCACAGGGCTGCAGCGCAGTGCGAGGTTCACAGGCGGCTTTTGCAGCTTTGCCCCTTCGTGCCGCTCGCGCAGAGCGCGCTGAGCCCTGGCTCTGCCTGCCGGAGTCAGCACGGCTCCCACCGGTAAGCGGCTTTAACGGGAGGATTTCCTTCTGGTTTTGAAAATCTTCGCAATTATCTGCACGCGGGGAGAAAGCAGGAGGAGCCGCAAGGTCCCCGCTGTTCTCCAGCCCTGTCCCACAGATTGGTTATTGAGCACCTGAAGGAACAGCCAGGCCAGACTGCAGCTCCGCCATCCCCACTATATGTGCACTTGCAGAACTACGCACACACAAACTCGCACACCATCTCTCCTTTTTGCAAGTGTGCAAAGCACCACGTATCACCCACCTGTACGTATGTTCACGCAGTGACATTTCACGTCCCCATCAATGCACTCACACAAAGCCCCAGACACAATCCCTACTCATCACAAGCGTGCAAAATCCCACACGCCATCCCCACTGCACACACACGTGCAAAAGCCGACGCACTACCACCACTGCACACCAAGCAAAACCCTATATCCTAATGCTGTGCAGAACCGAGTTTGTCCCCACTGTGAGCATTCAACATACAACGGAGTGCCCATGGAGCTGCTTGCTTCCAGCTCTGTCCCTGAAGCTGCCTGCAAGCTTGCACAGAAAGCCCCGTGCATCAGCCTTCCTGCAAGCACGTGTGCAAAGCGCTGTGCACCATTCTTCCTACCAGCAGGCGTGTAAAACCCCATGCACTATTCCTCAGCAATCTGCTGTAAAAGATCCTGCACACCACCCCTCCTGCAAACACGTACAGAATACCAAGCACCATCCTGCCTTTCAAGCCCGCAATGTCCCACACACCATCCCCAAAGCACGCAAACGTAGCGAGCCCCACGTGCCATCCATCCATTCATCCATCCATCCATCCATCCATCCTGCCATCCGTCCTTCTCCGCCACAAGCGTGCAAAACCTCCATCCTCACTACAAACCCCCCACACACCACACCACACCACACCACACCACACCACACCACACCACACCACACCACAACACAACACAACACAAACAACACAACACAACACAACACAACACAACACAACACAACACAACACAACACAACACAACACAACACAACACAACACCCCCCAGCGCCGCTCTCGCACGCCGCACGCGCGCCAACTTCAGCTCCGCCCCCTTCACCTGCGCCACCGGGACGGGCAGCGCCACCAACCAATCGAATCGTCTAGGCCGCGGCGCCTCGCAGCCAATGAGAAGCGCGGCGGCGCGGAGAAGCCCCGCCCCAGGGCGGGGGGCGTGGCGGCGGAGGGGGCGCCATGCGCCATGTCATGGAGGCGCAGTGCGCGGGCGGCCATTGACGGCGCCGGAGCTGCGCGCGGAGCGGGCCGGCAGCCCGCGGCGACCCCGCGCACACCACCCTCTTCCTCTCGGCGGCGGCCGCGTCTCTACGGCCGCACCCCAGCCGCCCTCCCTCGCCAGTGCGGAGCCGCGGGAGGGGGGGGCGATGGAGATGAAGAAGCGCATCAACCTGGAGTTGCGGAACCAGGCCCCCGAGGAGGTGAGCGGCGCCGGGGTACGGCCGCGCTCCCGCCGGCCCCGTCTCGGTCCCACCCCGGTTCCGCCCCGGTTCCGGGCAGTGCGGCCGCGGTGGCTCCGTCGAATCTGGGTCACAGCGGTGGCGCAGGAGCCGCGCGGGGCCGGGTGGTGCTTTCGGGCCGCGCTGCGCGCCGTTCCGCGGGGCCTCGAAGTTGGCGGCGGGGCGGGGTTTGCGCCGCGCTCTGCTCCCCGCGGGGCTTTTATTGCTTTCGGTTTTTCCCTTTCGGGATCCCTGCGTCCGCCCTCGGTTCGCAACTTGCGCGCGAGGTCGCGGCGCTCCGAGTTCCGACTTCAGCTGCAGCCCGGAGTCCTGCCGTTCCGTTGGCGCGGTCGTCTCGATTTAATTTGTCTTTTAGTTTTTTCCCTTTCTGCCGAAGGAGGTCCCGGGGCGCCGCCCCGCTGCGAGTTGCGAACGTCCCGAGCGGCGCTGCGGCGCCTCCTCCTTCTCCGCCGCTTCCCCTTTCCAAGGAAACTTCCATTAAATAATGCTATCGATCATAACATTAAAAAGAAGCCCCGAGTTCGCAGGGCGGGAGAAACCGTAGAACCCCTTCGGTTGAAGGGAACCTTAAATATCGGAGCCGTGGAATCGCAGCACGGTTGGGTTGGAGGAGACCTCGCGGACCCCTTGCCAGTTCAGTCTGTCTAGGGCCCCCCCACAGCCTTTGGGATCCTCCGGGGATGGGGCACCCATGCTGCTTTGGGCAGCGGTGCCGGGCTCGTGGTTGGGTGCTGGGCACGGGATGCCCGGGAGGCTGTGGGTTCTTCTCTGGAGGTAGCGCAGACCCACCTGGACACCTGCCTGTGCAGCCTGCTGTGGGGGGCTGCTTTGCAGGGGGGATGGATTCGGCGATGTCTGGAGGTCCCTCCCGGCCCCTTCAATTCTGTGATCCTCTGACTTGCACCCGCTGCCTGGCTGTTCCAACTGCCCACACTTCTGTGGATGCTCTGCAGCGAGGTCAGCCAGGACGCCATCGACCCACCTCAGGACTAAAGTCCAGGTTTGGTATCGCAGTGCATGAAGAGAGCAGCCCAATGCACAGGGGTTGTGGAAGAGGAGCACTTAACTGCTTGTTCAGCCCAGCAGCACGTGCCGCCTCGGTTCAGCTGCAAGGGTCACAGAAGGGCTGTGTTGTTTTGGGTGCAGATGCGCACGGGAGGCATGGTGACCCCCAGGTCTATGTGATGTGGATGAAAAACAAACCCTTGTTGAGACTTTGCTCGAAGTCGATAAGCTGTGCGAGTCAAGTGCTGCTGCTGCACGAGGCGGCAGCTTTGTGATCATGTTAGTTGGAAGCGTACAGGAGAGTGGAGTGGTGGCCTTATTAATGTCCTCTCTAACGAGGGATATGTTCACAAAGGATGAAATGATTTTTAAATTAATTAGCTGCTCCTTGTTGCTTCCCCTGCATTGATTATCTCATTGTTTTAGTGGCAGTGGAAGTTGTTCAGTTGGGCTTAATTAACCTGCAGAACTCACTGCTAAAATAATCGGGAGCCGGGAGATTTAGGGTTTGGAAAGAAGGAGTGACTTTATAGACTCAAATATGCGCAATGAATGATTGGATTTGATAAATGAGTTAGTGGTTCACTCATATGGAAAACCACTGATGAGTTTTAGCCCTGACTGATGTGCAGGACCTGCCTGGTGGGATGCCCACCTTTAACAGAGCAGGTTCCCTGTGGAGAGGTTCCCTTCATTTCCAGCAGTGCTGTGCTGGAGCTGGGCTCTGACCTGTGCTGTGCTGGCACTGTGGGAAGCCCTACAAGCGTCTGTCAGCAAAGCTGCTGCTTAGATTTTATGGAAACAGCTGCCCAAAATGTGCTCAGTGGAAGAGAAATTGTCGCGTGCTTCTCAAGTAGGCTGGTGTCAACAACTTCAGGCCACAACTCTGGTCTCAATTATAAAAAAAGACCACCAGACAACCCCTCCAAAACACGTTTAACAGTCACCAAGTTGCGGTTTCGGTTAAACGCGTGGTTTAATGGTGCTCACTCAGCTGCCTTGATATCCTGTTTGAAGGTGACGGAGCTGGTGCTCGATAACTGCAAGTCCAGCAATGGGGAGATTGAAGGTCTGAACGATTCCTTTAAGGAACTAGAGTTTCTTAGCATGGCCAACGTGCAGCTGACGTCGCTGGCCAAGCTGCCCACGTTGAGTAAGCTCCGAAAGGTACGTGTCTCACCTGCCCAGACAGCAGGATTTCACAGAATCATAGAATAATTTAAGTTGGAAGGGATCCTAAAAGGTCATCTGGTCCAACACCCACAGATGGAAAGGAAATCTGGAGGGTTGAGTCTTCAAGGATTTGCGTGTTACCGCTGTGAGATTGCAGGCAGTGCAGTGTCCTAGTCTGGTCTACATTAACATTTGAAGGTTTTGTGGGCATCTCCAGCTAGTTTTGGCCAAACTGGTCTCAGTCAATGGCTCCTACCTAGAGCAGTGAGTACTTTGTCTGCTCACTGAAAGTTGGCTGTGTCTTTGAGTTGGCTGATGGTCAACAGCAGACGCTTGGTTGCCCAGCCAGTGCAGGACAGCACATGTTGCTTGCTGATCAAAGACGTGCTGTGAGTTCCAATATTATCTGTTCTACAGGCTTAGATATCCGAGCCCATGATGTTTTCAGGAGGACTTCTAAAATTATCAGTTTAAAGGAACATTTTGTAAGCTGAATATTAGCTAGCTAGCACTGTGGGACTGTGGGAAGTGTTCAACTTTGTGATTAAGCTTCTAAGTTAAAAACTGTGCTTGCTGAATCTGATGGAAAGAAACCAAGCGTTTAATTCCTTTAATTTTGCTATGCAATAGTTGGAGTTGAGTGACAACATCATTTCCGGAGGCCTGGAGGTCCTTGCAGAAAGATGTCCAAATCTCACATATCTAAATCTAAGTGGCAACAAAATCAAAGATCTTGGCACTGTGGAAGCTCTTGTAAGTATGGAATGAGAGGGGCAACTGAAAATTTAAATGTAATAAGTACTGGTTTTTATTAAGTTTTTGCAGTAGAATGGTGGAAACAGGTGCAAGGATTTCACATGAGAAATCTTTTTGAGTATGGAAGATGAAACAACGTTGGGTTTAAACTAGTGTAGTGTAAGAAATGAAGTACAAAGGTACATGATATATTCTAGCTACTTTTATTTCTTTTCAGCACAACTAAAGGCATCCCAAATGAAATTTCTTATCTATTGTACGTGCTATCTGTTATTTTTCCTTTGCTAGCTCAGGTGTTTTAGCTTTGTCGGTGATCCAGTTGGTCCTGACTTGATTAACTCAATGTCATGCTTTTTAGACACAATTCTTGTAAACATAGTACTGTAAAATTCCTTCTGTGTTAGCGATGGGATGTACTGAATGAGAGCTGTTGAGATTCTGTTTTGTCTTTGATAGAAAAGTTGCCAAGTTACATGTTGCTAATCCTCTTGGTTTGTGAAGATATGGCAGCTGCTCATTAGACAAAATATAAGCTTTCACTGAACCTGTGAAGTAGTTAGGTTGTGTGTGAGGCAGCTAGGAGCGCACCTGAGCAATGGGTTACTGAGGTGGAGGAGGAAGCTGCCTACAGCTGCTGCTTGATCTGCATGCTCATTGTGCCAGCATACGGATTATTTATTATTTGTTATAGACTGCATTTTTTTTTAAGCTTCTTGTAAAGGTCATCTGTCTGCCTTCGTTGTGGTTTGACCTAGCAGTTATGAGACAAAGCAAAGTGGTTGGAGTGCTGTACAGAATAAATGCTTTGTGTGTAAAGTCTGAAAGGTGAGAGATCATCATCAGTTGTCTAGTTGTTACTGTAGTTCTCAGTCCTACCAAGTACCTCTTAAGATGCTTGCAGTCAAATCAAACTGTTTGCTGAAAACCTGCTGGAGCTGAGCTTTTGGGCATGGCTATGAGAACCAAAGCAGGCTCTGCAAACAAAAAAGCATCCTCATGTAAGCGTAACGCAGTGTGTGCACGGTGTCTGCCTGCAGGGGTGCGTTGGCCATGCTGCAGAGGTGCTGTACAGTTGATCTGCAAGAGCATTCTCATTAGAAGTTCAAACAACTCTTGAAGTTTTTATCGAGTAGAGAGTAAAATAGTGAGTAGGAATAAAGCAGTGGGGATAAAATCTGTACCTGACTGTATTTGGGCTATGACAGCACTATAACTTGAGGCACCATTTGGTTGTTTGGGAAAAATAAACTCTTTGTTTATTTTCAGCAAAATCTTAAAAACTTAAAGAGCCTTGACCTGTTCAACTGTGAGATTACAAACCTTGAGGATTACAGGGACAGCATTTTTGATCTGCTTCAGCAAATCACATACCTGGATGGATTTGACCAGGAAGATAACGAGGCACCGGATTCAGAAGATGATGATGATGAGGGTAAGTTCCTGAAATAAGCTGTGGATTCAAATAGTGCACTGTAATGAAATGTAAATGTAGCGTGGATCATAGTGACTTTTTGAGTGCATTGGCATTGTGCTCTGCTCTTATTTTTGAGGCGTATGGTTTTAGAATTTGTTTGGTGTTAGCACACTAGTTCAGAATGAAAAGTCACTTTGAAGGTTTTAAGTTCTTGCAGAAGCCTCGTAAGTGTAAGGAAGCAGAGTAAAGATCTTGTTGCAAAGATTAGAAATATTCTTAAAATATAGTATTGCCAGCAGTAATGTATGTTAGCAGAACTGATGCAAAGCAAGGGGACAACACCTTTTATTGTGTTTCCCTATGGAAAGAATGCAAAATGAAGGGGAATTGCTCAAATATGTTACAAATTTCTGCATAAAAGCAGTACAATCCCTTTTGATCTGACCTCAGTCACTAACGAGGGTATTCCTATTGTTTGTTTTCCTCATTGCTGTTAATCAGTCTGAAATGAAACCCGTAGGAATAGGTCTGTCAGTGCGCGGCTACAAATCCTGTGTTGATGTGATGGTAGGAGGAGCACGTGTTCTTCTGGAAACCAGGCTTAATGGATTATTATCAGAGGCAAAACTGTTAGGAGAAAACATCTAAAATGTGTTTGAGTGTTAGCAAGCAGGATAGGGCTCTTGGTGTGGTGTTGTGTGTGCATCCAGATAAATAACTTGCTAAATTTGGGTTATGTCTTCTAATGGGAGAGGCTTCCAGTGCTTTCTTCTGGCTTTAGTTCATTAGCTAGTGGCTGCCACTGCCACATGCTGGATCAGCACTGCCGAGTAGTAACCACATGTCACAGTTTGGAAATCTGTGCAGAAAAGAACTTGGTGAAAGCCAAATGTCTATAACATAAATGTAAAAATAAACTCAATAGTGGAAAATGGATAGGAAAATTAATATGATTTTGAAAATGAATCGAAGTGTAGAGTCTCCTCATCATTTCTTCTAATTCGCTTAACTGGAAGCGTGAACGTGATTATGTGCTCCAGACAGAAAAGAAATGAGAGATCATCTCTTTGGAGCAGTAGGTGTTTCAGTGTAAGTGATTAAAAGACAGATAAAATGAGCACAACATACTATATTTACCCTTAAGTACTTCAGGGTTTGATTTTACAGACAAGCTGCTTTTCCACTGATAACTTTCTGCTCCCTTTCAGGAATTTATATATGCAGCTGCTTCAGACATCACAAATTTTGCCTGAAGCTTGTGATGTAAAAAAGTCAGTAGCCTTTCTTCAAGAAAAAATGTTACAGCAACTGACTTGATCGTTTCCCACGTAACCTGCATTTAAAAAAAAAAAAAACAAAAAAAACCTGGAAGAAGTGTTAGAACTAGCTTAACCTGGCACATGTTAGTTTGCATGAAGAGGAGTTAATGAAACTTAACTTAGAACATATTGAGTGTGTTTTTCATTTCTGAAGGAGACGAAGATGACAATGATGAAGATGAGGATGAAGCCGGTCCCCCAGGAGAATATGAAGAAGAAGATGATGAAGATGATGGAGGCTCGGATCTAGGGGAAGGTGAAGAGGAGGAGGAAGTTGGTCTTTCATACCTGATGAAAGAAGAGATTCAGGTAAAGTGAGGTTAAGGTGGAGTTAGTATTCTGTACCAAATGCAGACAGTAGGGAGAAACTGCCTACAGACTTCTATGCTAATATAAATCTGTAGGCACTGAGTATTGTGAACAAAGTTAGGTGCAGTGAGATATTTTAGAAAGTTGCTTTCACTGAAATAGGAAGTACTGACTTGAAGATGAGTGGTGACTGTCAGTTATGAAGGTGCTTCTGGCTGGCCTGCTGGGCATGCTTCACTTCCATCTCACCCCTTCAGGCTGCAGGATGCCAGCGTTGTTTTGTTCCCTGTAAATTAAAGAGTCAGTTTTGCCCAGTGTTTTGAAACTGTGCTCTACTACCAATTAAACACTCAAGTTAGATATATAAAGTAGAATAAATTTACGTTGGAAAACTGAAGAAGTTGGGTTGGTCTTCTAAAAGAAGGGAACGCAGCAACAGCACATTGCTGGCACTTCAAGTGAGATGAAGGAAGGTCTACATTTTGCTGTAGTAAATACTGCTGCACTTTTTCTGAGTGTTATCTGGTGTGGTGTTGAAAAGCTATGAAAATTAGTCCCAGGGCCTTCTAGGTAAGAGTTTGCCATGAAGCAAGAAGAGAATATTAAGCTAGAATAAAAAACCACACACGGCTTTTAAGGTTATGGATAGACTCTTGCCGTCTTGTGGTTCATGGAAGTAAGGCTCAGGAGTCACAATTTGGTCCTCTTCTTTAACGACTTCAAGACTTTCAGTTGGAGAACGTGTGAAACTTTGTAAGCGAGTCTATAAGCAAGCGGCTCTCATGTTTCCCATCAAAAATTCTGTCACATCAAAAATGATGTCGCATCCATTACTGTTCCTGTTGATGCGAGTTGACATCATACCAGCTTCATTTCCCATGGATGTGCAGAAAATCTTCATCTAAACTCCATTTTTGTGTGCATTTTGTTCTTCTAACCACGTGATTTGTTGTCTTCTGCACTCTTACAAGTGTAACTCCATACTTGTGTTGCTACTCTGAAGAGACTGAAATGTTTTAAATTCCTTCTTAGGATCAGCATTTAAGCAAAGTTTGTGTATGCTGCAGTTCTTTAGAAATGTTTCACAATTTTTTTTAAAGGATGAAGACGACGATGATGACTATGTTGAAGAGGGAGGTGACGAGGAGGAAGAAGGTAGGTCCTCAGCTTAAGTATTAATGTTGACTAAAACAATTATCCTGTAACCTAGCAAGTCTGGGAGTGGAACTTTGCTGACAAAAAGCACTGACTGGTTTGTTTCTGTAGATGTATTGAGCTTAAGTAAGAGCCTGAGAAGGTAGCACAGCAGCTCTGTAGTGGTTGGTGTTTTTTCTCCTCTGTTGTAAAATAAAAAGAAGTAAGGAATGACAGTTTTCCAGGACTTCTGCTGAAGTATGTTTCTAAAATGAAAGAGCTTGCATTTTGTCCGCAGGCAGAAATACTTGTTTTCCAAGAGGGAGAGGAGATGGATGGATGGACACTTCTGTATACTGTGTATGTGGCACAGCCACTAAAATACCCTCACTGGCAAAGCCTCAGGAGGGTCAGTAGCTGCAGTCCTCTGTCGAGATGAAAGTGGCTTCCTTCCTTAGAGAAACTTTTCACCAAAGAGGAAACTGTAGGGTGCAAACCATTTCATCTTTCAGTGCCAGAAGATAAGCAGGACAGATGTGTTACTCATTCTTTCTTGCACCTTGTTTGAGGCTTGCAAACCTTTCAGGGTCAGGACCAGCCTTAAGTTTGAAGCTCCTCATCTGTTCCGGAGCACTGGAAAAGAAGTTGCAGAACTGACAGAAGGCTAATTCCTGGTTCTTGTGCTCTTATCAGGCACTCTGCTTGGTGGGCTGAGAGATAGGCTGCTTAGTTGTGCGCATCTCTGTGTTCCACGTGGTGAGATGGGCACCAGGTAGGACTACCAGCTTATTACCAGCCAGCAGTTGCTGAATTCCTTCAGAAAATAAATGTTTCAAGCTTCATCTTAAAGTCAGCTGGTTTTTCCTTCTCTTATTTAAATTTCTGAAATTTCTCGTTACATTAGTGCCCATCTGATTTGTATGCTTGGCTTAATGGAGCAGTTTTTGGAGATGTATCTTGCACTTGGAAAAACTGGAATTCTGAAGTAGCAATGCTCAATTCTTCCCATTTGCAATTACAGCATTCAAGTCTATAAAGACAACAAAGCAGGTGGTTAGGATGGTTAATTAGGCAGGAAATGACTGCTGGCAATTAAATCTCTTAGGTTTGACAGGATTGCATTTCATGATTCCACCACAAGAGTGCATAGTCCACTAACTGAGTTAGGCACATTTCTAAGAATAAGCTGAGAGATTTTTATCCAAGAAACAGTTTCTCAAGTGGAGAGAGATCAGAACAGATTTGATTTGGTATCTCCAGAAACTTCTGGATTTTGGGTTTGCACCTTACATGCACCTTCGAAAATTCAGAGAGATGGAAAAAATACTTTAGTTCTTAAATACATGCTAATGATCATTTATGTTGTTATTAATGCGTCTCATTTAATGTTCTGTAATGCTTAGTTTATATTTAGTTGAATATAGCCTGCCTGAGTTATTCAGAGTAAGGTAAACGGATCTTTTTTGAGAACCATAAGCACCTTGTGTGACAGAGGTGAGCACATCAGCTACATGCAGTAATCGATTTCCATTGGCATTTGCTGAATGCTTTAACATTGTTTGTGTGTATGAACAGGATGTAATGAGATCTTTTCCTTAGCAGAGGGCGTTCGAGGGGAGAAGAGGAAACGAGATCCTGAAGATGAAGGCGAGGAAGAGGATGATTAATTTGTTATAGACAACGTAGGACCAGATTCTTAAGTTACAGAACACGCAATAGTGATTATGCAGATCTGTATGTCTCCATGTACCATAGATGTCCCTACAGAAAATGTTAACTTTTTATAGGAGAAGTGTGGTTTTACTATTCTTGCCCTTTTTATCATTCCAAATAAGATATAATAGCCTGTTAGTGAACCTATATGTAGAAAAACGATTTTCAAGAATATATTCACTGAAACCATTGTCTAGTTTTTCCCCTAGAGTTTTATTAGGAGCTCTTTAATTTTATACAAGCTTGCTGTGTTGGTCATCATTTCTCCAGAGTTAAAACACCTATCCTACATGCATTTAATATCATGAATTTCCTTCAAGATTTTCAGGTTTTTATACTTAAAAAGTTGAACTCAGAAATGCTACGTGGCAAATTTGAGTCTGTTTCAAATGAGGAGTTGACAGCAGTCTTGAATTTAGCAGGGATTCTGTTTGAATTCAACTAGGTTGTGTTTTGCTTCAGCTTTTTAAAAGGTGACTCCTGTAACTTTTTAAAGTCTTCTACCCTGATTTGCACGTTAACATTGCAAAGCATAAGTGGGTTTCAGATTTTTTTTTTTTTTTTCCTGCTTGTTTAGAAGTTTGGTGTTTGCTCGAGATATATTCCCAAAAATATCTTGGCAAACTGAGAGGGCTGTAATCCTCAAACTTCTCTCCAAAACATAGAGTCATTGTAGGTATTAACAGAAGTAACTAATCTCTAGTTTTAAACTGTTTTACAAGAAGTGTTTGAACTTTCACCCACCTAGCTGTTGCACTGTCACTTCAGGAATTCTGCAATCACTGTGCTTGGCTATAAGATATATGCATTTCTAATGCAGAAGTTGACGGGTAACTCTTTCAAGCACACTTTTTAGATTACCCCACATTCTTTTATAAAATCATCGAAGGGGGAAAGACACACACAAGGTAGTCTTTCCTTACAGGTCACCTCTTAAATTTTTTAAGTCTGATTGTAGGCAAAATGTTTAATTCCATGTTTAGTACTAGCTAATCGTTCAGGCTTCTTATACTGAATGGCTGCAGAACCTTGTTCCGTTGCTTATGGTTGGCAGCAGGTACAGGAGACGTGCAGACTTTTTTCTAGCAGCCTGGTTGTGACCAAGAGGCCGTAATAATTCTGCCCGGGGGATTCACATGTTCCATTTGCGCCACAGCAAAGCAAGCTCAGACATACAGCATTCCTTTTCCAGTCATTATTTGGATTTAAAGCGGTAGTCTTGGTATAAAACTAATTTACATTGTTTCATGTAGGTACTGAACCAAATATCACACACAGCTTTATTCAAGAGACTTATTTTTGTATCTGTCGTGGCTGATGATAGCTGTCATTAAGATGGGGGAGACAGCAAGGGTGGGGAGGAGGGAGATTTCCTGGACCTAAGGAAAAGTCCGTCACACACAGACTGGTTAATTGTGAATATTTAATAAGATATTTCACACACTAGCAGACTTTTTAAATGTGACTTCCTGCTCTTAAGTTTAGATACTGCAGGGTTGAAATTGTTCTGCAAAGCCCAATTTCTTGTGTGTTTTTTTTTCCCCCAAATAGAGCCTTAAATTACAGTTTTTCATGTAGCTGTGAAGCATAGCCAGCCATTAAAGGTGTCCGTATGAAATGAGTCAGGCAGATGGCAATACACTTGGAAATAAACTGACTAAAACTTTTGCAATTTTTCATGGATATCTGTAAAGACACTAGAAAAGTAGTGGTAAAACTACGTTTGCAGCCACAATCTTAAGTTCCTGTGTTTGTGTACGAATACTGAATGAATAGAAATCTTAGGTGAGTGCACATCCTACCTTGTTGTGGAGGCTCTGTGTTCGAGGCAGTTGTTTTGTGATCAGCTTTGAGACAGAAAAGTGTTTTTTTCCACCTTTTTGCTTTTTTTTTTTTTTTTTTAATCTCAGTGGATGACTGAAATTTGATATTTATAAGTGTGCATTTTTAAAGTACTTCATTATCAGGGTTTTCTTTAACTATCTCTTACTGATGCATATAAAATTAGTTTTAAAGGGGAACATTTACTATTTTGAATTAAAATTATTTCAGTACCAGCCACATTTCAGTAGGCAAGTCCAATTTTAACACTGAATGAGCTAATGTGACAAAGCAAAATGAGCTTAGGAGGGATAAGCAGACTTTCCCTTGATATGCAGACTTAACACTTCCTAAATCAAATTGCAGTGCATCAGCTGCTACATCTACCAGATCTGAGCCTCACGCTGATGTGCAACACATTACTTTAGAATTGTTTCAAAACAGCATTTCACTGAATTATGAACTAGGTGAGAGGGTGCAGAGTGAACAAAGGCAAAACAGATGCTACAGGGTGGGAAGGGGGATGGGGGGGGGCAGGAGCCAAGGAATGCAGCCTTCTCTCTCACCACTCCAGTCTCTTGTGCTCATCTATTGGTTCACACTGTGCCGCTGCAGCAAGAAATAAAACCTGCAAGTCACAAAAACTCAGCAACTGGGGTGGAGAATATTATAACAACTTCTTAAAACCGATTGTAATATCCCCTCCTATTTAATTGTAATATCAGAATAATCTACGCCTAGTTTCTTAGAATCAGTTGTAATATCTCCTCCTATTCTTGCATATGTCTCTACAAATATCCTTAAAGCGTCCCTTCACAGTGTGCAGGCTAGGAGAGGCCTCTCCCTCTGCACCCAGCATGTGTGTGCAGCACTGCAATTAAAATATACCTGCTTTATGACCACCTGGTGGTTATGGCCTTTGATTTTCCACAAGTCAACACGAAACTTAGTTCCTAAAGTAATTCTGTTTTTTCCTCAGTGTTACCATCTAAGCATCATTTCATATTTGTCAGCTTGGCATGCAATTATACAGCTAGCATTTTTTAAAAATAAATAATACAGAGCCTCCAAATAACTTTTGAAACTTTTTTGCTTGGTGGGTGGACTTTTCATGCAAATATGTAAGGGTGGGTTTTATATTTTGTAGAGGTTTTGTCCTACTTCAATGCTCTTTGTATGGCAGTATGTATATAGTGTGTTTTGGTTCCTTATCAGACTCTTTCCTTAAACTTTGGAGTAACTGATTTTGTGCAACTGTGTTTTGAATAAAGCCATGACAGTGTTAAATTAAGCAACCCTGCAGCACTCTTCTGATAATTTTTAGTTGTAACAAGAACGTCCTCCCTACGTGTGCTGTAAATTTTAAATTAAAAAGTTTTCAAACTGAATTATTTCAAATAAATTGAGACTCTTGTATTGAGTTACTTCTTTTAGTACGTCTGCAAAGAGAAGGTGTGTTCCTTCAGGAATGGAGTTAGAGGTAAGTCTTCCTGGTGTCCTCTGCTACTGAAGAACTTGGAGAACTGTATCTTCTTTGTATTTAGACTTTGTATTTAGTGGTATTGTAGTTCCTGGTAATGTTGTAGTTGATGCAGGACACAATGTACAACTCAAACTGTTTGTACCACTGTTTGGGTATTCACTTAGTGTTTCCAGGTGGGTTTAATATAGAAATATTGGAGCTGACAAGGACTTTGTGCTATGAATCCACACCATTTGAGTGAAGTTAGTTTGGCTGAGTCTGAAGGAAAAAAAAAAAATGAAAATCAAGGGACAGTTTGTATTTTGTTCTTTATCAGTGTTGACTTGATGTGTCTGACAGCCCCAGCTCTTTCAAAGTAGGTGCGTTGGTGTGCATAAGTGACTGCTCACTGAAGAATACTGCTTTTTTTTCCCTCCTGTACAGGTGGACATTGCATTGTCTTTATGTTAGGATTAGTTCAGCATTCTTGGCAAGAATTCTCTGGGCACACTTGAAAGAAAGCTAGTAACTAAACACGCTTTTCTTGTACTAGATGGGTGATTAGCAGATTAATGGTGGTTGTTTTCTGGGCAGAAAGGGTGAGGAGGGCAGTTGCCTGTCCCTCTGAAGCCACACCGGCTGCATGCTCCATGTGCACCCAGTTTGCCCAATAGAGTAAAGGCAAAGAGGGCTGACCGGAGCTTGCAACAGTGCAAGACCAGTGTGCTTTTTGAGGATAACGGTGGTTTTAACTAAACCTGAGATACGCCATTCTGGCAAAGAGAGGATGTTCCCAGTACAGGAAGGATGCAGAGCTGTTGGGGCAGGTCCAGAGGAGGCCACAAAGAGGATCGGAGGCCTAGAGCACCCTCCTGTGAGGATAGGTTGAGGGAGTTGGGTTTGTTTACCTTGGAGTCCTGATTGCAGCCTTCCAGTCAGTACTTGAGAGCATTTAAGCAGGAGTGAGGCAGGCTTCTTATATGGCTTGATAGTGGCAAGAAAAGGGGTGGATGGCTTTAAACTAGAAGATGAAATTTAGGTTAGATCTTAAGTAGAAATTATTAACTCAGTGGTAAGGCCCTAGCACAGCTGCCCAGAGGCTGTGGATGCCTCATCCATCCCTGGAGGTGTTCAAGGCCAGGTTGGATGGGGCCCTGGGTAGTCTGGGCTGGTGTTAAATGTGGAGGTTGGTGGCCCTGCATGTGGCAGAGGGTTGGAGATTCGTGATCCTTGAGGTCCTTTCCAACTCTGGCCATTCTGTGATTATCTCCCCATTCCAGCCGTGCCCCTCCCTTTCCTTCCCATAGCGGGAGGGGCACTAGGTTCCCTCCCAGCGCTAGGGCGCGCGGGGCCCAGCAGAGCGGGAATCCGTTACCCACGGGGTTCCCCGGCTCCGGGCCGCAGGGGCCGAGCGGCGACCCCGCCGCTGATTGGCTGAGATTTGCCGCAGTTCCGCCCATCCCGCCTTCCCGCCCGGCCCCGCGCGCGGCAGGGGCGGCTTTGAAGGGTGGCTGCATTTTTCCTTATGGTCGTTCCGTCATGGCTGAGGTGGAGCGGTGCCCTCACCTGGCGTGCTCCTTCAGCTCCGTGCCTGTGGGAGAAAGCAAAGTCTATTTCCGAGTCCAGGCGCGCACGGGAATAATTGTTTCTGACGTCCTGTCTGAGGGAGAATGTGTGCAGCTGGGCTTTGCTGTGGGATCTGTAATTAAACGTGAATCACAGAGAAACCCTCGCTCTAAAATGCAGGGGAAGAGTTCAGCTTCACAAAGCTGCCCTCATCTTCTTCTCAGCTTCCAGGAGAGAGGGAAAGTGCTGTTTAATTTCTAGAAAAGCACTCATTTGTTTAGGAGGAATCAGTATGCCTGCTGATGCTGCTCGTCCTGGTGAAATCACACCATTAAATTTTTGAACTTTCTTACTGCTTTGAAATATTACTAAAATACGCTTTTGTTTGCTGTCTTCCAGTCATTCACATTTGACAGCAGTTAACACGCGCTACCTGAGCACAAACCCATTTCAAAATGTGTAAGACTGCATTTCTTCCATCATCTCACCTCACCCTCTGTTAGCTTAAAGCCATTCCCCTTTACCAGTCTGATCAAAGTCGGTCCCCCTCTTTTTACACAGCCTGGCAGCGATAGGACGGTGGGATGGTTTTCATTTAAAAGGGGGGAGATTTAGGTCAGGTGTTAGGAAGGAATTCTTCGCTCAGCGGGCAATGAAGCCCTGGCAGCGCTGCCTGGAGAGCTGCGGCTGTTCCGTCCAGGAGGAGCCCGAGACCATGGATGGGCCCTGGGCAGCTGGAGCTGGGGGGTGGCCAGCCCTCAGCCAGGGCTGAAAAGGATGGGCTCCAAGGTTCCTTTCAGCCTAAGCCATCCTACATTCCGAAAAAGTTCTTCTTTTAGAGCTTTTCCTCATCACAAAGCGGTTTGCTTTGTCACGGCACACACAGTTAAACAAAACTATACAGCAGTAACATGCACATGCACCTCAAAGAAGAGTCCAGGTTATACGAAATCAACACCCACGTGCATGTTTCAAAATAGAAATTTATAGTTTAGTACTTCTAATTATTTTTAAGTGTATACTGCTAAGTCTTTCTCCACTTATAGAAAAGCCCTTTGCGTAACGTCTGGTACTTCTCTTTGCATTTAAATCTCAATAACTGTTAGTCCCAATTAATTCTTCTCAGAGTAGTGAATAAATGTAACTCCTTAAATGTATGCACTACACAAACATTTTTTTACATATGTACATGTATAATAAGAGATTTTCATAAGCATTTCCAAGCAAATAGGTGCTTGGTTTCTCCATACCAACTCCCACTTCTCTGATGGACTCAACTCTGCACAAAGCAGAACAGCCAAACCATCACCTGCTTCAAACAAACGAGAAGAATTTATAAGTAAAACAAGACAACAATGTAAGTAACAGGCTGAATGGGAAGAAATGGGAGGAGGGGTGGCTGTGCTTCTGGGATTCGTGAGCCTGGTCAGCCCATACTGTTCTTTAAGTCTTCCCTGTAAATAATCACTGTATGCTAAACGTTGAGTGTGATCACACTTCTCGTGTGCATCGATCCAGTGCTCGTGCTGAGGTTCATGTCACTGCAGCCTGAGATCGCACCTCTTGAAATGCTTACAGCTTTTGGTGTTAAAGATAACAAAAAATGATAACAACGACAACAACAAAAAAAGATGTTTGGGGCTTGCTTTCTTTGAAGCACAGACTTTGTGAAATTTAAGTATTTTATCTTATGCTATAATGGGGGATATTTCCATCTCAATTGATGCATATTGCCAGGGGTAGTAGGTTGGTTGTTACTGAAACTTCTGACATCAACATGTTTAATAAGATTAATAAGAGGCTTTCCCTGAGAGAGCCTCTCTTTTTTTGCAGACATCTAGAGTTATTCCTTATTCAAACCAGAGATCTGAGCAGACTAGTTGTGCCTTTGTAAGAATGAGAAGGGATGGAAGGAGAAAGAATATTAATGTACATCTCCTCTGGATTTCTGAATAGCTGTAGGCTTAAATTTCTGCATAATTTCTTCATTAAGGTTCAATATGGGAACCTACAAGGTTCCTACATGGTTCCTACAAGGTTCACTACAAGGGAAATTCCAGGATCATACAATTGAAAAGCAAAAATATTTCCTAGAACAAAGTGAGGAATCGTGAAGATAATAATATGATCCACCCACTGAGACAACCATTAAAGTTTGGAAATTCTTACTGCATATCTTTTACTGCAGGGCTTTTAAAAGCTTTATTTGCAACTTTGGCAAATTCCCCAATATATTTCTGTTTCCTCTCTCTAATATACCTGAATTTCTAATGGTACAAAATATGTACATGATGACATCACTTCTACATGAAAAGTTAGTGCAAATATTCTTTGCTGCGTAGTGCATATATTTTAGAATATATTAGAATTTCAGAAGTGTTTTAAAAAGAGAGAAGATTATATGAGGGAGAACTGGAGAGCAGCTGAAGTTCTCTGAAAGGAAGAGGCTGCTGCAGCATGCAGTATGCTGAGCAAGCCTCTGAGGGCCAGGTAGGGAGAGAGAGAACTGAGAATTCCCAGTACATGAGGCTGTGCTGCTCGTGATCCTCTGCTGCTAGCAAAAGACTTGGAGCTCTGTTCTGAAATTCCAGGAGCCTGCTCCAGTCGTGCTGAATCTGCCTCTGAATGCTGGAAATTACTTAGCATTTAGTAGTGTTTAGAGAGTAGTACTCTTAGATATATATCTTTCATCTCAGGAGGATTTGCCCACACTCTTGATGGAATTACTCATGGACAAATCACAGTAGAACCATAGAATCATTTGAGTTGAAAGGATGTTTCAATATCATCTAGTCCAACTGCCCTGCAATGAACAGAGACAGCCGCAGCTCAGTTAGGTTGCTCAGAGCTGGCCCTTTCACCTTCTTGGAGGATAGCTCCTTAATTCCTTTACGTATTTCCCTTGAGTTTCCCATTGCCTTCTCCTGTTGCTTCCTGGCTCCTTGGCATTAGATTAGATTAGTGTGCTGCAGTACGGTCAGCACATCTCAGGGCAGCACCGCGTCCCTCTAGCCTAGCTATGCTAGCTGTGTCCACATTGTCGTGGGCAGGTACACCATCACCCCCTCCCTCAGAATTCAGAATCAGGTAAGCAAAGCTAAGAGAAGTCACAGAGTTACGAAAGTGGAAGCAAATCCGTTTATTAAGACTCAATTTTCTTTAACAAGCAATAACCTGATTTTGTTATTCTAGAATGTATGTGGAAACTGCTGTCTGTCAGATGTTTCCAATACGGCATGATTAGAAAAGAAGAAAGCTGAAGGAACTCGCAGTGTGCAATCACTCAGCCACTGGATTTTTTCCCCAGTTCTTCATGACTATTAGCTGCTCCAGAAGTGACAAGTTATTTGGGTGTCAGCAGCAGTGCTCAGAGCCAGTCACTTGTCTTTGACCAGAGCACCAAGACAGCACAGAGAGCAGCGATGAAGCTAACAAAGTCAGGAGCACTCAAAACTACACTAAGAGCTGTATACTACAAATTCCCAAATCAGGGACTGTCCTGTCCTCTGCTGGTCACACCGTCAGAAGCCAGTGTCATGAATACATTCTTTCATGCTTTTGGGGGAAAGTATGGCCATCAAAAAGTACATAATTCTGTGTTCTGGAAGGATGGAAAAAACTTCATGCTGAAACGCTCGGAATAAAGATCGTTAAGTTTCTCCGTCCATGAAAACCCCCAGGGAGGCAGAAGGGGAGAACCTCCTGCATCTTGCTCCGCAGCGACCTCGTCTGGCAGATTTGAGCCTCCCAGCGGTTTGTTTTTTCCCTGTTCTGACACCACTTCCTCCTCTGTTAATGAATGCATGCACACCTCGGTACAGGGCGGCGAAACGAGGCTCTGACCGCTTGGGGAGCACCTACGTGCTGCTGCAGGAGCAGCTTTATTTTCTCATTTAGCACCGAGCGAATAGGAAGAGTGGCGAAGACAGAGAGAGTAGGCATCATAAATACATACGTACATACATACATCAATCATACATACATACATAATACGTACATACATACATACATACATCATACATACAAACATACATACATACATGCATACATACAGCAGTTCCCTGATGCCACATCCCCTGATGGTTTTGGAGATTTCTTTCAGCATTTCTTAGCGATGCAGCTCGGAACACGGAAGGTCTGCAGGCGGACAGGCAGCCGGATCCGGCCCTTGGAGTAAGGAGCGCCAGAGGGCAGCATCCACGCGGCAACGGAGCGGCAGAGCTCCGCGTTTCCGAGCCGTCTGTAAAGGAGAGAAGAGAACGTCTTAAAATGACGTATTTCAGTGCACTCTGGACACTTTAACTGCATTCATTTAATCAAAATTGCTATTCTGAGGATGAAAATGCAGCCAATAAATAGCGCACGTTTCTGTTAACAGTTGTAGTTGAAATCTAATAAATGATTTGGTTTAATATACAGCATTTCTACTTGTTCCATCTGTAATCCCTGTCTTTGCAACAGCCAGAAGTTGCACATGACGAGTAGTTATTTTCTCCTTTGTTGGAGCAGTGGCAGAAGGCTGCGTTCTAAAAATGTTTATTTCTGCTCAATTCAGTTAGGAACATTTGCTCAGGACAGGGAGAAGTTTTCGGAATGCACAAACTAGGTGTGCTGAACTCTGAACATCTGAAGCAATTTGAGCTGACCCTGACTACTGAGCTCATCAAACTCCGGGCTTTTAATTTAGCAGAATATCGTGTGTCTTCATCTATAGTGCTTGGTAGGAAGCGCTGAAAAGAACAGCTGTAAGGAGAGTTCCACTTTTTTTGAGCTGACAGACAAATGGCACTTGGTGCAGCAACCTCTGCTCCTGCCAGCTGAGTGTTAGTGACCAGAAAGTACAGCTTGGGGAACAACAGGGCAGTGTGCGGGCCCTGAAAGCCCTCATTCATGCAGCAGCCTGCAGGATCTTGTGCGACATTGTCTGGTGTGCGTCAGCTTTGTGAAATTAGTGCTGCACATTTTTTACAAAAAGAAGAAAAAAAAAAAGAGAGAGAAAAAAAAGGAGTTTGCCTTCTCTTCTTCATTTACACTCCCAAATAATCTGTCCAAAAGATTTAGTTGTCACTCTCACACTTGGGGCTCACACACAATGAGGCCGCTGGCACAATACTTTGGCGAACGCGCTCTGTAGAAAGTAAAAAATAGCGTTCTTTCTGTTCTCCCATACATGTTATGAATTTCTAAGGTGATTATATGAGGTAACACTTAATGTAGCCTAAGTAGAAAGACTACAAAGTACTGTGATTTCTTCACTTCTCTTCAACTTCCCTTGGAAGAACAAGGGCTCTTTTTGGCATTGTGCTGATCATTACTCCTGCAGTAACGTCTGGGAATGCTTTGTGTGCAGCACAGTCCAGCTCTACATTGAAGGAATCCATAAAATTCCCAGGTGTGCTTTATGGTAAAAATCCCCTCTTGGATTGGTGCAGTGCTGACCCTTTAGGGTTGTCCTTCACATAAATGCTGACCTGCCCTCCTCCTAAGCACATGTTGCTCACTGAAATGGCAGTAAATGTACCACAAATTAACACCTTCTTTTTTCACAGATATTATTCAGACTCCTAGGAAAACTTCTTCAAATAAAGTTTTCTTTTACTAGTCCAAAAGCTTTACAGCAGCACTTTATTTTTAAAACAATCAGTTTTCATTGTAGAAATATAGCTCTGGTCACATAGGAATTGGTCTCATACCCAGGATTTGTGATCTGGGGGTTTGTTTTCATTCATTCTTCTTTCCCAAATATTCTGATCCTATCACAGTTTGCTTACAGTTTGTTTATAGTAACACACCATCCAAGACAACACGCTTCAAATCCTATTGCATTTACTAAATTTAGTGGATGATTTCCTGAATACATAACTAATAATAGTAATTAGTTACATCTTTTGGGCCAGAACAGCCTCAATAAGTTGCACTGGAGGATCTGGTCCTATAGCTTATCTTCTCTAATTGCATGAAGCAGCTGTAATCTCACCAGATCCAGTCACTGGTGTATTCCTATCTGCCCTGGAGTTTCCCCAGCTGATGGATAGCCACTTTCCTAACATCTTCTTTCTGAACTTACTGCAGCCAATTATTGGGAAAACGGAGCTGTGCTGGACTAATGTTGTACCATAATAAATGTAAGGATCCCTAAGCTGCCGTTGCTCTAAATTAGGCAAGAGCCAGGCCCTGTGGCACAACACAGCTGCAGCTCAAAATCTGGGCCAGAATGCACATGCTGAGATAACATAACCAAATCTTGTGCTTAGGAACTGATGGTTTCTAGGAGGTGTTTCTCCTCTCCAGGGTCTGTGAGCAGAATTAGAAAAAAATACGCTTAGTAACTGAGCTGTGTGTTACTTTGGAGCATGAAGCAGCAGCAGATGCCTTGAAGGAGGATGCCAAGCAAGAAGGTGAATGACAGCTGAATGCAATAAAGAAAATTTTTTTCTTTATCAAAAGGGGCTGCACGTACTCACCTCTAATACAACAGAAGCAATCAGGTTAATTATTGGCCTGTGTCAGAAAGTGCCACACACTGAGCTATCAGTCTGTCTTTGTAGCTAGCAGGTGTTCTGAGCATCAACAACATTTCCTATCATACCTGGGAGCTTCCTGGCATCTCCTTCTTCTCCTTCCAACCAGGAAATAAGTGGGTGATACAAAAATGTGTGTCTCAATACCTAAAATCAATACTGTTAAATGTAGTCACTTAGAATCCATATGCCTGTCTTGTAATGTTAACATAAAAGCCTGCCTCTGAGCTGCAGGCAGGACATGCCTGGTCACAAACAGCTGGAAATATGGTACCATCATAAGAGGGCAGAGCAACACAACTTTTCATTCACCTTCCCATAAGCTGCATGCAGGACAAAGAGCAAAATCAAATTACTGCCAAAACTTTCCTCATATATCATCTAAGTGCCCTGGAAAGCAAAGGTTGGACTTCAAAGTGAGCAGTGTGTTTACAAAAGTAATTGCTTGTTGCACTCATACAAGTAATCAGAACACAGCAGCATGGCTCTGCTCTCAGCCACTTCAAATCTCTGGGAACTGGGCTGCAGCCCGGAGCCACGGGCAGTGCTGTGCAGCTTCACAGCAAAAGGCTTCTGATATCTGTACAACAGAAGATGCAACATGTGAAGGCAGACATCATCAACATGAAATTGTAAAGAAACACTGAGATCAGCTCACAAACCAGAAATGCTGGCACTTTACAGCTTAATAGCGACCAGTGACTTTGGATACAACAGGACAGAGGAAGGGATCATAATATGGGTAATAATACAAGCTATGTAGGTTGCTTCAAAAGTAATGCCTCCTGTTCATTTCCATGGAAACTACAATGGATACAAAGAACACAGTGGCACAATTTCGTGGAGAACGGCAACAAAATGTAATGGAATATTATTGGGAAGGTTCGTTGTTTACTGCCATGCCACCAAGATCTGCTTCTGAAGCTGTGGGCCAATGTAATAGAATAGGAGGCATAACTTTCAGAGCAACCCTCGTATCTGGTGTTTCTTGTTTGAAAGGTGGCACTAAAACCATCTGGACACAAACAAGCAAAGAATTCAATCAAATGTAGAATCAAAAGGTTTTTTTGTTTTGTTTTGGCAGTTTGTTTTTCGTTTGTTTTGCAAAAGAATAAAAAAGATCAAATCAAAATTGAGGAAGTGAAGATGCTTTGGTGCAGCACTTCAGCATATCCCATAAAGGACCTAAAAAAGAGAAGGCAAACAAGCTGGTAGACAAGAAAGAAACTGTAACAGAAGGAGGGAGGGAAATACAGCTACGCTGTAGTACATACATTTTTATGCTAACTAGGCAAATGCGAACTAGGCAAATACGTTTAAAAATGAATCCGGCCCAAATAGATTTAATGACAAGGAGCACACTGTGAGACTTAAAACGCTATGTAGAAGTTATGGATCACTAAGAATGTGAAAAGCACGTGGGCAGAAGGCTGAAAAGCAATTTTATGAAGTATAGGAAAGAATCAAAAACAAAAAATGCAAGAAATCAGTGATTGGAAGCTGTCAGAACACAGCGTTCGCAGTGCCTGTTCTTGCACTTGGTGCCACAGCAGGTTTCCTGATGACAGGCGTGCTGGAGCCTTGGTTTGACAGCTCATACAAAACATTTGAACATGAAGATCAATTGTTTCCCTGCCAAAGTAAGTGGCTTTTTTCCCTAACTGTAGCATGCTGTCCTCAGACCTGCTCTTCCCAATTAGAGGTGGTGAGCACTATTTAGCTAATGATCATCTTTTATTTCTGTGCTGGATGTTGAATTCTGATTTAATTCTTATTTTGGCAGAGCACGTTTACAAGTGGCTAAAATCACTTGTTCATCTCAGCATTGTATTTCAGCGAGCAGAAGCAGAAGCTGCCTGAGGTTAAAGCCCATGGCAACAACTATCCTGGCTTAACGCAATTAACACTGCTATAGCTGTTAATATAGCTGTTAATATAACTATGTTTAGGTGTGCTTGTCCTGCTATTGAGAAAGAAAACTCTAGGTTGCTTAGGGCGCATGACAGATACTTTGGTATCTGCTGAGGTATGCAAGCAACTACAAATATTACATATTAAACCCACTATCTTAGTTTTTACCACGATAGAACCAATAACTTGTCATTAGACTCCAGTTCCTGGCTGAATGAGAGCAGCGCAGGTCAGCTCAGTGCCATTTAGCTCCTGAGAGAAGGATGAAATAAAGAGACAGCTTGATACTCACTGTGATCAGTTACAGCCCAAGGCTGATTTCATTACTCTTATCTTAAAAGGCGTAGCAGCAGATGTTATTAGAGGTCATAAAATTATTAAACCTTTATATTTGACCTTAAGATGAGTCCTAGATCAAAAAGAAGACAAAAACATACTCAAGATTTCACAATGAATGATCACTTCTCATTTTTCATTCCTATCAGGAGAAGGGTGGTGTACTGTCATTGCAATCCAAGGATTGTACTCCTGCTTGTGTTTCTGCAGAGTGGTAAAATTAAAACTCAGCATACAAGAGAGTTTAGCTTTGTTCTAAATAAGGAATTGAGCTGGGAGCTCTTACTCATGTCCTCCGAGCTGGACAGTGCTAAAACCAGCAAAAGAAGTAAAACTGTTGATTCACGGAAAGAAAGCACAAGAAAGCAATTTAAAGATAACACAGCCATGATGTTGGTGAATCCAGACATTCAAAAAAAAAACATCATTAAGGCCAATAAGGGTATAATGCCGTGTTTAAGACCATAAACTTCAGTTTCCTTGTTACTTTGTAAATAAGCACCATGGCATTGTTTTCAAATGTTTACTCTGTGGTTCTAAAACCTGTGATATCCTAACCTAAATATCACGATTCCAGGTGTTGCAGATTTTCCTCTAGATCCTGCAAGGCTTCAGACAATGCTAACAACATATCAGTGGAATACGGGAAGAAATTGAGCTTTCTTGATTCTTCCCCAGTTCATTGTTGATGCTACCGTTCAGGAAACAGTACCTGTTCTTTTCTGTGACTTGATTTTTAGAAGCCTGGAAGGAAAAATATAGGAGTAACCTTTCCATGTTCTTCTGGAACCATTTTTGTATATCTCCAATTACATAAATAATCTTGGAATTTATATAAAACATTTCCAAAAAACATACGTTTGAAGCAGGAAGCACTCAAGATCCTCTGCCCAAACAGACTCCAGCCTTCCCTTCCTCTCCACATTTTGGTGAGCGCTCAGGCAGCCTCATCATTTGGATAATTAGAGGATGCCAGATGGCTGTAAATATGTTCACAGTCCTTCGCATCCAGTTCCTTCTATCTGGCAACCTCATTGCTCTGCCCCGTAGCAAGCACCTGGTCTGTTCTGATCTGAAGAATGTCCCTCTGCTCTCTTGATCTAAATTGTCTCCTTTAGGGTTTTTTCCTCTTTAAATGTTTAGTGCCAAAGAACGGTCCCCTACAATCATGTTGTTTAGTTAATAATGTGCCCTCTCCTGCTTATAGGCATCAGCTTCCTTGACACCAGAGCTGCTGTCATTGAGCATGGGATGACATAGATTGCCTGCAGAGAATCACGAGGGCAGAGCAGCTTCTTCCTATTTTGAGAACAGAGATCTCCTGCTGGCCTTTGCATGGGGGTAAGTGGCACACAGGATGAGGTGATTCATCCCAAGTCACGCTCTGAGGAGCTGCCAAAGTCAGCACTTGCACGGCAGTTCTGGGTTAAAAGCACCAGTCCCTCTTCTCCTCCTCCTCACAGAATCACAGACTCAGAACATCTTGAGTTAGAAAGGAACCACAAGGGTAAAAGGACAAATTAAGCTTTACAAAATGTAATTTTTCTGTTTTTAAAAAGTCATCATTACTGAATTGCATTTTTGCACCAGAAGGTAACCATGATCCTATTATTTCATACCTCAAAGCTGCCCACGTCCTGAAGACCATAAAATCATAGAACCACTAAGGTTGGAAAAGACCTCTATGATCACCTAGGCCAACCATCCACCTACCAGCAGTATTGCCCACTGAACCATCTCCTGAAGTATCACACCTGCAAGTTTCTTAGACAAGCTCTCAGTAGCTCACAGCTTGTGCAAAAGAACGTGGAACTTGTTACAATTAACATAAAACACACGGATGTAGGATCAGCTAGAAGACTTTCAATTTATTATTGTGGAATCATGGAATCATAGAATCATACAATTATAGAATGGCTTGGGTGCAAAAGGACATTCTGCTGTTCCACAGCCTCTCTTTGGCTTTGTGGCAGGTAGGTAGTGGACATCACAGGTTTCCACTGGGACAGAAACCTATAGCACCTATTTCTCAAATAAAGGCATCGCCTTTGTTTGCTCTACACAGGCCTGTCTGTTTCAGCTCAGTGCCTGGTAAAATGATGGAGAAAATTATTCTGGGGTTACTGAAAAACACCTGAAGGACAGTGTGTTCATTGGTCACAGACAATATGGGTTCATAAGGGGAAGGTCCTGTTTAACTAACTGAATTTCCTTTTGTGTCAAGGTTACTTATCTTGTTGAACAAAGGAAGCCAGTTGGTGCTACCTTTTTGTTTTTCAGTAAAGCTTTTAATGCTGTTTCTCACAGTATCCTTCTAGACAGTGTCCAGCATAGCACTGGACAAAATCATAATGTGGTGGTGAGCAATTGGCTGCTGGGTGGGGCCCAAAGAGTTGTAAGTGGTTACATCAGGTTGGTGGCTGGTCACTAGCGAGTTTCCCAGGGCTCCATGTTAGGGCCAGTTCTCTTTAACATTTTCATAAATGATTTGGATGTAGGGCCAGAAGGTGTTTTGAGCAAGTTCGCTAATGATACTAAACTGGGAGGAGCTGCTGACCCCTTGCAGAGAGATCCAGACAAACTGGAGAGTTGGGCAATCACCAGCCACATGAAGTTTAACAAGAGAAACTGCAGGATTCTGTCTGTGGGGAGGGGTAATCCTGACTATGCATACACACTCAAGCAAGGAGAAACGAGCTCACCCCTCCCAGTAGCAAACAGTTTGAGGAAGGGGCGAGCTGAGGAATGCAGCCTTCTCCCATTCGTACTGGGAGACGGTGCAGGAGAATGGCAGCGAAAGGGGCACAAGGAGCACCTGCACAGAGTCAGACTGCACAGAGTCAGACTGCACAGAGTCAGGCTGCACAGAGTCAGGCTGCACAGAGTCAGATTGCACACCGCTGTCACGGAGACAGAAAGGGTGGCTTCAGCCCCTTGCTCCAGGCAGCTATGTGCTCACATATTGGTTCAAGCTGTGACCTTGGAATTCCACTGCAGCCTGTAATGACCAGGGTCTTCTTTCTTGCCCTTCCTGAAAATTGCAACAACATTTGCCAGCTTCCTGTCAACTGAAACCTCTGCACGTTCCCAAGACCATTGTAAAATAATTGCAAGAGGTCTCACAATAACATCAGCTAGCTAGCTCTGATGAATACCACCTAGCCCCCGGACTCACGTGCATCCAGGTGGAGCAGCAAATCCCACACAGTTCCAGGTTGGCTACGAGTTGATCATTATGCAGTCACTCTGGGGTGCCAGAGACTATCACTGGCATTGAAGACAAAGGCAAAAAAAGGCATTAAATGTTTCTGATTTGTCAATGTTTCTTTGTAAGATGACTATTCTCATCAAGCAATTAACCAATTTTATCTCTGGTCCAACTGTCGTTGTTGGTGTATTTAAAAAACCCTTTTCGTTGTCCCCCAGTTTCAAATCTGAGTTTTGACCACACAAATTTTCTTCCGTCAAAGGCAAACGGCAACCCTGTAGTCTTCCTATGCTGCCTGACCTGACAAGGAGCACAACTCACCGTTTTGACAGTTTGACTGGTCCGAAGACTTGGATACCCAAGACAGGTGGCATAGCCAAAAACCTGATCCCATGCTGCTCCACACACTCCCATGAGCAGAGATCTTGTGGACAGGTATTAAGGTTCAGCCAAAATGATATAACTTCCATATGATGAGAGTTTCATGTTACCATGACAAAATACCTTCTGTTTGTGGCTTTTTTTTTACCCTCTGAATTCATGAATGTTGCACCTAAAACCAAACAGAATGTGCTTTTTAGGCTTTTTTGTTGTTGTTATGGAAATATTTCTGAACTCTTAAGAAAAGTAAGGATGGAAAATTGTATATAAAGAACTATGAAAGGGGAAGTTGGTCTTAAGGCACCTTAAAATATAAACACTGACATTTCCAAAACTAAAGGAAGAGGAATAAACAAGGTCACAAGCTGACTGAAAGTGAGGAAAGCTACATCAGCAAAAATTTTGGGTCCCTACAAGGGTGACTGGATTGTCAGAGGAAAACCACTGAGAGATGATGAGTGTATGTTTTCAGGTCTTTGAATGCATCCATTTGATCTATCTCTCACATTTCATTTAACAAGGCATTACCAGCTCTGCTACATGCAGCAGATGCTCTGGTTTGCTGAAATGTGGGAGACTCCAGCCCATGGCACTCCAATCTGCTTGGTCCCACTTCCCAAGTGTGAGGACATGTGGCTGTTATTACTGAGTTCAAGGACCCCTTCAGGACTGCAGTGAAGAGTGAAGAGCCCAAGCTTTCTTACGTAATGCTAACAGATGTCACCCAGAGCTACACATCAGTTTCTCACATAATAAAAGGCAACCATTTCTACTTTTCTCCTCATAGAAGTGTCAGTGTTTAATCACAGAATTGTTTAGGCTGGAAGAGACCTTCAAGATCATCCCCCAACCATCAGTCTGACCTACCAATGAAAGAAGTCATATGACAATCCTAGATAAATACAACATCTTACTATACTGAAATTGTACTAGACATTATACTGAGTTGTCCACATTTCCTATTCTTTCCTATTTTTCCAGCAGTACTGCAATCTGGGGCACGGATGAACGGATGGGCACCTGGATCTGCTCGAATAGGTTCTTTATTTCTGTGAAGCAGATTCCAAATGACAAACGTCATAGGACTACCCACAAACAGAAGAGAAGAATGTCTTTGACTAAAAGGATAATAAGAAAATAAGACTTCCATAAGAAAAGTGCAAAGTACAGAGTTACAGAGACCGACAAAACAAGAGGGACAAGTCAGCGGGCACAGAGATGCATGGAAGCAACCAAGACAACAGGAACCAAGGGAAGACAGAGGTGGCTGCAGTCTGTGCAGGCATTAATAAGCAACCTATATCTGATGACAGATCTGTTAAAAAACAAACTTCTCAAGAAATCAGCCTTCCTATTACATAAGATGAGGAGGCTGCTACTGCAAATCACTATTTCCCCAATAACAGTCACATTTCTCTGTGATTTTGCTCGTGTTGACTACCTGGTAGGTTAACTCTTCATTGAAAGTGAGGAGAAAGCAGATGACAGATGGCAACTTTGCTTACCTTTCTTGAACGAGGAGATAGATAAACTGATTTTTGTAATGATGCATTTGAGACACAGAGGCCAAATGTTATTTTCATGAGCCTATAAGATAAAGATAGGCTTCTTGTTTGCAGAACTTCACCATTTTGCTTTCTTTCCAGCAGATAAAACCTTACAAATTGGCCCTGTGACCTTTAGATGCTCAGAAGCAAGTGACTGAGAGTAGGCATTCAAACCAAGAATCTTCATGATTTTGAATGCCACCTCATGATTTCTGGGAAGCATGACTCCCAGATTGGGCTGCAAAAAAGGTAGACAGCTCCAAGATTAAATATAGCAGCCTGTGGGCTGGAAGGAAAAGCAGAAGTGGGAGGTTGTTCTGCAGAAATCAAGGGACTTGCTTGTGTTGCAGCACAAACAGTGATGAGTCCCGGCCCATGGGGCGTCCCCAGGATTGTCCTTCAGTTAATGCAAAGCACAGAAAAATTGTTTTAAAAAGAAATCTTATTTTGATAGCTTTGGTTAAGTCCTAGCTAAAATGATGAGCTCCCATCGTATCTGTATCACCCCACGAGTGCTCCCAAGGCAAGCCTCTGTCCCATGGCTGTTGCTCACAGCACCCATCATTGTCATCAAACTAGTTTTCTCCGAGTGAATCACAGAATCCTTAAGATTGGAAAGGCCACTATGATCATCTTGTCCAACCATCAACCCATCATCCATGCCCATTAACCTTGTCTCCAAGAGCGACATCTCCACTGTTCTAGAACACCTGCAGGGACAGCCTCTCCACCACTCCCTTGTCAGTCTGCTTCAAAGCATCACCAATCTTTTGAAGAACAAATTTTTTCTCATATACAACCTAAATCCAGACCTGTTGCTCATTCTCTTAGGCTGCTGCTTGGCATGCACAGAGGGAGGAAATAGATCTTAGAGAAGAAATGTTGAAGATAACGCTATTTAGGCTCTCCTTAGATCAAAAGAAACATCCTGCCACACAACAGCCAAAGGCACCCTTCAGAATGCTAATTCTCTTCTAGGGCATTTGCGTTTTTGGTCTTTAGATAGCTATGCTATGTGTTTGCTATGACTAAGTCCATCTGTTGCGAGTTAGTCCTTTAAATAATTATGTCCACATCTCTGCTGAGTAGCTCCAATTAATGCCAGTCCTTTGCATATTGTTCAGTACCACACTGCAAAGCCACCAGTTCTTGCAGCTCTGAACAATGCCCTCTGTCTGCACATCATGAGTGTATGAACTCCTTAATTCAAACCACACAGCTCTGAAATGATTCTTTCTATCAGACTGTGGGGAAGGATTTCCAGAACTATGTGGCTCTTTCTGGGAAGAGCAATATCCATTTTATGCATAACTCCTTGGTGTCGCAGTGATCTGTCTCCAGTACTTGGAACTCCAGCTTCTCTGACCTTTCCCAAACATTCATGGAATTTGTAAAGAGGAAAAGAAATAAAAACGAGGAAAATCAAATATAAAACCCACAGATTTCCTCCATTTTCTGACAAAGGTGATTCTGGAAAGAGCTGTTTCAAAAATTAAAAGAACAGCTCTCCTGGAGCTTGCTTTCACCCCAGTGGACCAGAAGCATTTCTTCAGTGCTGACTGCTCTGTGCTGGGTGCTTACTGCATAATTTGCTCCATGTGCTCCAGTTCCTGAAAACAAACATGTGAAAGTGGGAGGCAGGCTTCCCAGCTCACCAATCCACCTCTTTCTGCCATTTCCATCCGGCATTTCAGTGCCTCCCATTCCTGAATCACTCAGGAATACATACACGTATATCTGCTGATCCATGAGAAGAGTGGAACCATTTCGTTTTCTGATTTTAGGAAGGAGGTGCATAAAACCAGGACTCTCACAGAATCCTAGGAAAGGAAGAAAAAAAAAGGAGCTGAGAAGGGAAAGGATTCAGAGTCTGCTCTGAAGGATTTGGGGGGAAATACGTCGACGTGGGGTCATAGAATATCTCAGCATCTCCAGGATTGTCTTCCAAAGGTGAAGGAAACTGGAAGGCAAAAGTGATCTCATGTGGGAAGTCACAAATTGAGGTGGGTGAGACCACACTGAGCCACCAAAGAGCTGTAATTCCTTGCTCAAAAGAGTCCATCTGTCAGAGGCACAGTGGCAAAGGCAGCGATTAGAACAAAAAGCAATAAATGAGAAACAGGAATGAGGAAATAGAGGGAACTGAGAGCAATTAATAGATTAATCTCACAGAGGGCAGAAAATAGAAGGAAAAAAAGACAAAACATAAATATCTGGCTGCCAGTTTTAAGGAAAAAAATAACATATTTTTGAAGCCATATTTAGAGAAATCCTAGTCATAGTCTGAGACTTTTGCAAGGTTGAGACACTAATGGTGTTCATTATTATGCAGGGAAAAAAAGCCAGAAACATTTAATAAAAATGTCCTTTCAGAATTCGGAACGAATTAAGAGGAGTGTGCCAGAATGACATGGTGATGATGCACAGCTTCCAGTTCATTAGTAACAGACAGCAACAAGAAGGAAAAACTGTTTACAACAGCCATGCCATGCAACTTTCCTGTCCCTCTTAATCCCAGGGACAAGAAGTGGCTCTGAGGCTGATTGGTTTTAGGTGTAATCCTAAAACTCAATTCACAGCTGCTGCATCTCTGGCTCTATGTGCTCACAGGAGAGCAGTCCTCAGTGAGCCTGTGTTTGTCAGTGGCAAACTAACAGTAGTTGTTTTCCCAGCAGTGCTCACACAAGTCCAAAAGATAAAATGAGTTTTTTCCCTTGTATTCTTTCATTATTATTATTATTTTAGTCCTTTTTATGGAAGTTAATCTGCTCTTGCTTTACTTTGAAAAATGGGTCGGAACGTGCAAACTCAATAATTTTTCTTGCGAATGTAGGTCAAACTATTTTCTATTTTTTCCCGTCTCTCCTGAGACTTGGGAGAAGATTTCAATACTCCAACACTCCAAGGAAGAACTGCCTACATGTGGAAGCATGGAGCTTTTCTTTAGTAAGAGACCTATCAATAACAAAGCAGAAGGACATGAATGGTGCAAACAAATACTTTTCTTTATTGTTCACATCAATTTTCCTATGAAGCATGTTGCTCAAAGAAGATTTGTATAAATCAAAACTGTCTTCTCAGTACACTGCACTTTACCAAGCAGCCTAAGACTTTCAAGAAATTTACTGAAAATTAGAGTATTATGCTGAGTTCAGTGGAGGTGCACACTGCTCTGCTCCCATAACAATATGCAGTGTCCAAATCTCACTGATTTCTTTCCCAGTGTATTCTGATTGTCTTATTCAGCTATATTATACCATCACAGCTCTCCACCTCTTGCGAGCCTCTAGAAAGAAATCTCTGGTTTCATCTATTCCGGCATTTGCCTTATTAGAGAAAAAATAACTTCTGCAGCTTCCTTCTCCAGTACCTCCTAGAAACCCTCTGGTGGTTTTCTGTTGAAAAAAAAAAAAAAAAATACTGGATATAGGTATTTTGTCAGCGTGTCCATCAGCATTGGAAGATTCATGGATAATGGACTTTGGCTTGGCTCAGCTTGGCTTGGCTTGGCTCCCTATAGGCTGGCAGCTCGAGTGCATCAGGATTGCATATGGGGCAGGCAGTAGCTGGGGAGAGGCATTGTGTTGCTACGTTGTTGTGTTGTATATTAGGGTTGGGCTGATGGATTGTGCTGCTGGGTTGTGTTCATTTTTGTGTGTGTGTGTTTTTCTTAAATCTTCAATCCCCTGGAGCCCTGTGGCTGAGGTTCCCCGTGAGGCAAGCCCTCAGAGGACAGAACTATCTGTGCTGGCTTTCACATCTCTGCTGGAGGCTCCTCAGCGCATGGGGTGAGCACCTTCCCTTGCAGCAGGGACAGAGGCAGTGGTTTTTCTTACAGCCTCTGCCTTTCTGTATGAGACCAATGCAGACAAATGGCAGCTCTTTCTGCAGGACTTCCCAGGATATATCAACGCAGGGAATGTGAGGAGATCTGCTCAGCCTTCTTTTCAGACATCTCTGCTATCTTGGAACAGTGTTTGAGTTTCTGGACCCTTTTTAGGGTCACAGAGCGTCAGGCAGCCTTCATACAGCAGACAGCTGAGTGGCAAAGCCTTGTTGCAGATGCATTCGTTCTGTGGTTGGCACTGTCCTCAGGCTGTGTATGCTGCAGAAATCCAAGCTGTGGCTGCTGCTCCTGCACCAGAGCCACATCAGGGCTGACCTGATGGTGAGGTTCACGAGGTTCTGGAGTGGGAAAAGCCACAATGGGGCACTGGGAGCAGAGAGGAGATGTTCTCCATGCACTAATCTGTCTGTCTAGCAAATATTTGTGCGGTATCTGGACTATGGGGAGAAAAATTCTCTGTGAAGAGCTCCCTTTTCATCAGGCCCTGCGCTGTGGCAGTGCAGTCTGAGGTAGAAACTACAGAACTGGGTTTGGAAAGCAGGTGATTTGTCATGATCTGACCTTGTTTCCTGAGCAGAACATGTGGGTTTATAAATCAAGTCTTTTCATTTAGTGTGGACCGGCTGTGATTTGTAAATCTCTAATAGAATTTGTAGATCCACAGCAGGGTTAATAAAACAAGACTGAGATTTATTATTTGGGAGGACGGTTTGCAAATCCATCAGTGGGGGTGGGAATCCTATAGGCCAATCCTACAGCTGTTGAAGGTTTTTGTTTTCCATCTCATTTTTAAGAGTGATTTTTTTTAAACCAATCTGAGAGCTGGCACACGCAGGTTGAAATGAACATTGTTGAAATGCGAACCAAGAAATAGGACTTTTCTTAGGCTTTAAGAGCAAGCCTAGAAAGAGTGGAAATCGAGGAAGGATTTAATGCATTTTGGTGTATTAAAAATTCATTTTTCCAACTTCTTTTTGCGATCACAGCATGGGTCACCTGTTACTGTAAAAACAGCCTGAGTGCTTGCTTCCTGCAGGTGGTTGAGGAGGTCACAAGGGACAAGTGTTGGCTTTTGTTATCAACGGCTAGCACTAGAGTGATTTCATCAACACTGGTGGTGTCCTTTCTCAGAATTATGCTCAGGATTCAAGTCCCAAATATGTGAAGGGAAGGGAAGGGAAGGGAAGGGAAGGGAAGGGAAGGGAAGGGAAGGGAAGGGAAGGGAAGGGAAGGGAAGGGAAGGGAAGGGAAGGGAAGGGAAGGGAAGGGAAGGGAAGGGAAGGGAAGGGAAGGGAAGGGAAGGGAAGGGAGGGAAGGGAAGGGAAGGGAAGGGAAGAAAAAAGGCCTGCAGACTTCATCAAGTCCATCTGCCTTAAGCCTGCTGCATGGATTGTCTGAGCCCCTGGGCACATGAACAGTTCTGGGTAGCTCTGGATGCCTCTGGGACATGAAACTTGTGCTCTGTGCGAGTGCAGATATTGGGATCTGCAAGCCGCAAAAGCAACAAAACATCGCCTTTTCATACTGCAGAGTGTTACTGGATATTTAAAGGACATGTAGGAGGGAACTATGTAATGCAAAGAGTTGCACAACATCCGTGCCTTGAGCTCATAAAAGGTGCACCTGGTGGTTCTGCAACAGTGTGTGCAATGAGCTGCATGCTCCTGGAGCATCCCCACAGTCTCCTCTGGACCACTGCAGCAGCTCCATGCCATCTTCCTCTATTTAATACATACCACTCATTAGCACGAAGCAGTGCTGGAAACATCACTTCATTCTCGTTATGCAAGACCCATTAAGAAAGACTTTTTTTATTTATTTATTTTCCTTTAATTTAAAAAGTTCTTTTCATCACAGCCTTAAAATCAATCAAAGTAAACAGAGCTGCAGCAGACTGGAACAATGTCCTAGAGTCTGTACATATGGAAGGTTCCTTTCACATAAAAATCAGTGCAGTTTTTTTCTGAAACAACCCATTCCGCTCCCCCCTCCCGGATCCCCTTTTCAAGAAGAAGAAGAAAGCAGAAACTGAAATACAATTCAAAGAAGAAAAGAATAGATCAAGCAACAACAAAACCAGTATCTTGTTTGTAAATATTCCATTGAGCAGTTGCAGCAAAAAATAGCACCTTCAAAGCCCCTTTGTACAATATATGTGGAAACCAAGGCTGTCCGTGGAGTTAGAGACATGATGTGGCATTTTGCTTACAGGTTGGAATCAGTTCCTTCAGCTTTCTCTGTCTGGGCTTGCATACAGTAAAGGAAAGAAATCAGTACCTCCAGAAGGTGATTCATCAACCCCCTGCTAAGCATCTGAAATAGTTTGTGTCTATGAAGGTACCAGATTTGGGCAGGGAAATGACAAATAGCAGGAAAAATGAATCCTGCCCCGATCGCCCCGCCACAAAGGCATCTTCATTCCTAAACCACTGCTATGTTCTTGGGGAAGATAGGGACCCAATTCCTTAAATTCCCTCCTGGGATTTTTTGGAAACGTATTTTGCTCATATGATTCATTAGGCATGAAAATTCATTATGGCAAGGGCCAGATTTCCATTTGTTGTCCTAGTTTACACAGTGTTTGATCCCTTTGAGTATTGGATGCAGAAAAGTGAAGAGGAAAATGCTCCCTCCTTGTGCAGCAAGGTAGACATGAAAGTTGATCTCGGGTAGCCTTGCTACAGCCCACCAAGCTCTTCAGCAAGTGTCACGGCATCCTTCAGATGTCTGCACTGCTTTCAGACCAAACCAACCTCCTAGCAAATAACTAAAACTCTTGAGTCCCTGAGATCCTTTGCTTTGCCAGAAGGCTGGGAGTTGGCTGTGGGGTGAGCTGCAGTGAGAGGCAGCTTTAAGTCCCTGCTTTGTTCCTCCCTGCGCCTTTGGTTCACTGCGGGTTCTTGTGGCTTGGGTGCAAACAGCTCCCAGCCCTCTGAGACCTCTGTTCATTTAGGGCAGGGCGCTCTGCCCCAGCCAAGGGGAATGGCCGTGCTTGTGGATGGGCAGTGAAGAGCAGCTGGGTTGGGAAGGGGAGGGAAGATCTTCTGCGATCAGGACCTGGATGTGAAGGCGAGGGGAAAGCCCCAGAAATACAAGCTGGGACGAAGATTTCTCTATGGGGGACTTTCTGCCTTTTTGTAGTTTATTTTTGAAGGGACAAGAGAGATTGAAGAGGAGAGCTGGGAAATATTTCTCTACAACAGAATCAAGGTAAGCTGTTTCGTATTGCAAAAGACAGTAAGTAGGTGCAAGCTGGTTTACAAACATCCCACATCTGGATCAAAGGCAGCTTCCTCATTACAATGCAGCTGTGCATAAAGAAGGAAATGCAGATTTGAAGAAGGGGATTTGGAAAAGTCTTAAATAGCTCTGGAGTCTGGCAGCTGCTGAGCTGCAAAGGGAATGGTGGAAGACAGCAGCAGCATGAGGAGGAGCAGACAGGTGGTTTTCTTGCTTTTTTCCAGAAGTTCCTTTGAGATCCTAATGCTGCTCCACACCAGTAGAGAACTGAGGATTTTTCTGCCTCTCTCCCTTGCAAATTTTCCCCAATTCCTCCAAATGTGCAATAGAGCATTGCGGGCAGATGCAGCCACCACAGCGATGAAAGCAAAACACAAAAGCTCTTGGTAGATTCTGCCATTCATCTCCTGTCTTGTGATCTCATTCCTATGGTAAAATATGGTCTTCCTAAAAAATTGCTGCCTGATGCCATTCATGAAAAAAAGCAGAAGCGCTGATGGGGGTTTGAAGATATCAGGCTTTATGTCCTGGAGATGACGAAGAGGTTCCCGGTGCGCAGGGCTTCACCTTCACCAATCTGCTGGGTTGGGCTCAAAGACACCAAGAGTCCTCCTGTACATTCCAACTCCAAAACTGCTGGAATCCTTTGCAGAGGTTTATTATAGTTTTGTTTTTTGTTTTTGTTTTTTGTAGAAATAGAATTTCTACCCAGTCTTTTCCAACATAACTCAGTAAGAAAGTGAGGTCCTGAACTACCATGTCCAGCTCCTCTGCCTTTTCCATGGCAGAACAGAGAATGGGACAGGGCTGACTCCCACTCACTCTGGGAGCCCCTGGCCCCATTTGCTGAGCTTGTGCAGTGGCACCTGATGACTGGAATCATGGTTTTCCATACACCTGCCATTCTTGCTTGAAAAATGGCTTTTTATCTCTAATCTCAGAAGTCGGATGGATGGAAAAACATAAAAAGAGGGCAGAATAACAGCTCATTTGGGAGAAGAGGTTGGAGATCACAGAATCAGAATGGCATTGGTTGGAAGGAACCTTTCATTTGTATCATCTAGTTATCTTTCTATCCTTTCTGTTTGCTCAGTGTATACAGCCAAGGGTTGCTAATTTATGGATAACTTTATAGGTATTTTTGTAAAGAGCAGAGTTTTCCCCTCCCAGTACGTTCTGCCCTGCAGAAATGATGCTTGCTATCAGGAACATATTATGAAAGACAGTTTCCAGTCAGCTTTGGAAATTCTGAACCTTCCTAAGACCCTGCTCAACAGTGATGAAAGGGAGGGAAAGACAAATATGAAGATGGGACTTTATGCTGCACACATGGAAAATCACCCTAAATCAAGTTGCGTCCATGCTAGCACAATGTAGCATGCTTGTTCAGCTAGGATTGCATTCTGGCAGGTAAATCTGTGCGTCTTCTCTCAGCCCCATCACTTCCTCTGAAGTTCCGTAATGTAAAAAAAAGGGCTTGCACAGTTTGCTCCAAAGGGTCAGACCCCCCCCATGTTCCTGCCCTACTGCTTAATGCTTTGTCTCAGAGCAGGGACCGAAGGATGGCAATGCTGTGCCCAGACCCCAGGTCTCATTACATGGGATTCAGTCCCAAAATCTGATTGAAGGAGCACAGTAATAAAGGAGGCTTCGGTTACTTAAAAAAAATTCTGCTCAAGATGACTGCCCAAAGGCCAATCTGACTCTGTTCAGCAGCCCATTTTTATTCTCGCCATTTAAAACCACTTGGGAGCCTCCACTGACCCCGCACACTCAGAGCCAGGTGTGTTTCCACGCTCACACAGAGACATCAACCCGCTGCCAAACACCGGGGGGCCATCACATCCCAATGGAGCACAAATCAGACCCCAGGTTTCAGACTATTTTGAAAACATGGCTAATTTTAATGCTGAGTGTCACACCTGGAATTTGCATATTTTTCTTGTTCTCTTGATCAAAGAGCTGTCTGGGAAGGGTTTTATCAGAGTGGCTCACATGCATTCTCTCTTAATCTCTTCTAGGGATTATGTTATTTCCTCTGGTGCACCCAGGCAGATAGAAAAGGTAACGAAAAAGAAAATAAAAGAAGTGCTGGATGGGTGAAATGCGTTCCCTTGCACTGTAGCAGCTCTGCAACAGAGCTTGAATGAATCAGTGCTGTCCCTTCAACACTGTCCCTTAAAGTGGGCAACGAGCCACACCGGAGCCAGGAGTGGTGAAAGGAGCAGGCTGGAAGTTTGCACTTAATGAGGTCTTCAGCAACCTGGTGCCAATAGCAGCAATTTGATGGTTAATTCCAGCAGGAAAGTTGGGGGAGGGCTAATTGAAAGCAAACAGAACTGCATTCCTTGCAGCACAGCACTGGGTAGCAGTGCAGCCAACCGGGGACAGCCACCGTTCAAAGAAGACAGACACCACCACCTGCGACCAGGAAATAACTCTGTTGGTTTTAATACTGTCATGGATTATTTGCAAGGGAATTATGTTTCTTAAAAAAAAAGTAACAATTGGATGATACCACACTGGTGTACTTGAAAGCCTGTGAGACGTCTCAACACCCAGCTGCTGCTTATAGGCAACCCTGATTTTTCCATTTCCCCAAAGGGGCAAAAAATAATAATAATAAAAAGGAATTTAAGTGAAAAAAAAGCCCCAAAACAACCCCACCGACAGATAGGTTCAAGGCTTTCATCCTCTATTTGCACAGAACGGAAGACATAGAGCTGCCAGGTTGGGTTTGGCAGTGCAGGCTGGAGCTGGGGTTGAATCCCTGCTGCCCTCCTGCTGGAGACACTCTCCAAGAGCCACTGCAGAAACCTGAGGTCAGTCCAAGCTCCCAAGCACCTCCAAGGCAATTCCTGGATCATGGGGACTTGCAAGCATTGCTGGGACGGAAACCTGTTTGTATTTTCAGTCGTTTATTCCCAAGAGCGAGACAAGACTCTTGGCAAAGGAGCTAGGACGCAGAGGACAGCTCAGATCTAGAGAAGCAAAGCCAGGGCTCGTGCTGTCCCCAGCGTGGTGCGTGGCTGCTCAGGGCATGCAGGGCACAGGGAGGGCACAGTGCGTTCTGAGGCCGCGGTGCAAAGGGCACATGTAAAACAGAGCTGTGAACTGCAGTGGGTTTAGTGGAATACGCAGGGCGATGGAGGGAAGGAAGGTTTCAAGCTCTGAGAAGCAAATCCGGATAACAGGCACCTTTTCACTCATTTGAACACTGTATATGATTATAATAATAAAAAAGCCCAAGCACAGCCCTCCCGCTCCCCCGTCCCCAGGCTTGCCTTCACATCATGCTCTTCCTGTACTGTGAGCTCTGTTTGGGGTTGCAGTCTACCTGCTGCAGCTCAATCTGTCGGTACAGGTCCCGCAGCTCGCGGACCTCCTGCAGCACACGCCGGGCCTGGCTCCAGGTGGAGGAGGCCTCACCCAGCAGCCGCTCTGATTCCTGCAGGATCCGCTCGCAGTCCAACCGGGAGGAGGAGGAGGAGGAGGAGGAGGAAGTGGTGGTGGTGCCGGCAGTGCAGTCTTTCACCTTCCTCTTGCCTTCCCCGTAGCCCTTCACCTCTGTCAGCAGTTCCTGAGTTTTTTCCAGTTTCAGTGCAACCAGTTCCTGCAGCCGGGACAGCTGCTCCGGCTCTGCTGCGGTGCAGTGAGCCTCAAGGCCCCTCCTGAGCGCTGCGCGGTGTGCCGAGTCCCGCCGCGACAGGATCTCTTCCATGGAGGCACATTTATTCTTTTCTGAGTGCGACAGCTTTTTGGGGACCTGCGGGGTGTACACGGTCCCTTTGTCCAAGGAGTCTTTGCACTGTGCGGGTCTGTCCCACGAGGTGACATCGCGTCGCGGCAGGCTGCCGGTGTGGCCCTTCTCCAATGCTCTGACGTTCTCTGACTCCGAGCGGCGCCGGCCAGCAGCCAGCTGTGCCACTGACTTGTCCAGGTCCACGCGGAAGCTCTCCTCGCAGGTGCTGTGCTCCTCTGGCGAGGCATCCTCCTCCTGGATCAGGTCAAGAGTCAGCATGCCATCAGAGGTTGAGGTAGATGCCTGGGGAGGCAAAGAGCTGCGTTAGGAGCAGGTTCACGCCTGAGACGTACATCGCCTGGCTGGAAATCCAGGCTAGGAATAAAAGAAAGCGTAGCTGAGCTGCGGATAGGCTGGGTTTGAGGTACTGGCAGCCGAGGGACTGTCTGGTCCCTTCCAACCCAGCGGTGCTGTGATTCTGTGGTTCTACAGTCTTTAAGGTCCATTCCAAGCCAATCACGTTGTGATTCCATGGTTCTGTGATCATTAATGTCCCTTCCAACACAACCGTGTTGTGACTCCATGGTTCTACGATCTTTGATGTCCCTTTCACACCACCCATTCTGTGGTTCTATGAGCTATGCCAAGTTCCCAGCTGTCAGGCCATTCAGCATCAGGACATTGAAGGAGCATTTCATTTTCAGCATCAGGAAAGCTTGCTTCAATCTGTCACTTTGCACAATACAAGAACAAAGGTCTGATGGCCCAGGAAAGCCCTAGTTCTTAGGATATGGCCAGAGCTCAAGCACTGGGTCATCTGATCTCCTGACACGTGAAACAGATAAAGGAAATTTTACCCAAACAGGCGCCTGGTGTTTGTCATACATACCACAGCCATCAAGTGTCCCCGTGTCGGAGGGCGTCTGGAGTGCTGGATTTTTGCTCTGTCCCGCGTTGGGTGGGCGAGGTAGCTGTCCTCTTCGACAGTGACCTGAAGGGGTGACAAGCATGACTTATCTACCCAGGATTCCCTTTCTTTCTGACCTGGCCGTACGCAGAGCTTCTCCACCTGCCAACGGGCCAGGCTTTTGCCCTGAAGGCTGCTGGCTAGAATCCTGGCTTGCAAAGACCACCTCCCACACCCAGATTTAGTTTGCGGTTTTCCAGTATTTCAGCCCGTGGGTTTGGGATCCATGGGATGCATGCAGTGTGATCCTTTGCAAGGAGACCTGCATGGGGTGTGGGGACGCAACCCACGTCAGAGCTCCTTGCTCCATCCCTTTGGATCTGCTGGAGTCATTCCTGATAATTATCTGTTGGATCTATTTGTAAACTTTTCTGCTCCTACTTCTCCTCCAAGCAATCCATCCCATTGTTTTGATGTGCTACTTTCTGCTGTCAGGCTCTCCCTATGCCACGCCCTCAGTTTTTCATCTGCAGGAATTTGTGTTGCTGTCCACAAAAACCAAGAGCACTGGGCTGCCTGTATTGCAACAAGCTGAATGTGCAGGAGATGGATCTGAGATCAAAAGTAGTTGGTGTGAAGCATGAATGCAAGACAGCAGCGAAATGCTGCAACACTTCCAAACTGCAGCTCTGGCAGCAGAGAGGAGGGCTGGGAGGGACGAGGATGGGCTGGGCTGGGGTGACAGATGGTGCCATGCCATGAGGCTGAAGATAGCGCAGGGCTATTTTGGTTTTCAGCTAATTCCTTAATTCAGTTCCACAGCTTAAAGCTCCTTTGCAGACCTGAGCACACAACATGCTGAGCCCCAAGGATGGAAGGAAACCCCCCAAGGCATGGGAAGCTGGAGATTTTGGTATGTTAAACCAGGAGGCTCACTCTGATTCCAGCACAGTGCCACATCCCTGCAAGGCAGCACTGGATACACCACCAGTTCTCAATCATTAATTCAGGTCTGGGGGTTCACATTGGCCCAGAGGTCCAAAGGGGTTTGCAGAGATCTGAAAGCTTCATGCAGGATTAAAGGCCAGGCCCAGTGCCCTGCTCACCTCATCTAAGATGCGGTTCTTAGCACGAGTGATGGCGGAGTTGAGGGCATTAATCCAGGACTCTTTCTCTTCTGGACTCACGGCCAGGAAGATGAGATTTGGTGCCTAAAAGGAGGGAATTGAGGTCAGTGCTCACACTGCGCAGATGCTGCTCCTCACCCAGGGTGATTCAGCCACCCCGTGCTTCTGCTGCTCTGTGCCGCCTATCTGCTGCCAACTCCAATTTGAAATGCATGGTGAGGGCTGAGCAATTTGAAAATATGACTTCTATAGGGGATCCACAGCCTTAGTTTTATAATCTAGATATTCAGCAAAAATGAGTTCTGGCTTCCAACCCTTTGGTTTGATTGTCTCCACCACTGAAGGTGTTGGAGGACAGCGCGGCTACTTTCCATTTTCCTCTTCTCCTTTCTTTCTGCACAGCACACTGTTATACAATCTTTAGTAAAGTGTGAGGTGGACAAGCCTACGGCACTGGAATAGCCAGCACAAGGACTGCAAACCCAGAGCACATGTAGGGCTGTGCATGGGCGCATTCATGCCAGAGACAGTGTGAGATGGAGTCTGCCTCTGTCTGCGAGGAGCTGAGACCACTGGGGCTCCTGCATCCTGACAGCTGTGCCCCATTTGGACACCATTTTGCTTTCCAGTGCTCTTGGAAAAAATTCCCTGCAGCTCTTTGCCCAAATCCAGGCATGCAGCATCAGCATCCCTGCCTTCCTCAGCCCCCCAGGGAATAAAGGAGTGCAGTCAGCAGAACAGCAGCTGTCGGGTGCAACAACTCCATCCTATCTCGGGGCAGATGTCTCTGCTTTCCCAAGTCAGTGCTTGGAGGCAGAGCTGCATGCTCAGCCACAGTCACTGGGCCTAGCAGCCCTACAGCAGCAGGGATGTCGCTCCTCCCTGCAGCTTTCACTGCTGCTAGTGGTCCCCAGGTGAGGACTGGGGTGTTAAACCAGGAGCTCGCTCTGCACTCCTGCACCGCTCACACTGCCCAGTGCCACCCTCAGAAGCTGCAGCAACCTGGGGCTGATGGCCTTCTGTGTGCTTGCCTACCATGTTCCCAGGCTGCCTGGAGTGAGCTAGGGTAAATTTGCTGTGGTTCTTTTTGCTTCTGCTTTTGGACTTCCTGAGCTCTTCGCACTTCTCATAATCACTCAGGTCGAACGTTTCCTGCACGTTTTTTTCATCTTTTACCTGCAAAATAACAAGAAATGAGAACTGTGTGGGTGTCAGCTGGCACAGGTGCAAATGGTGCAGGTGCCTGGGTGCACAGTGCACACCCAGAGCAAGTGCTGAGACGCAAGAATCATCCATCTAGGGCATGAGTACACAGGCAGCACTATTTGGTGGTGCTCTGCTTGGGTTTGGGGGAGAAACAGAGCTTTCCCATGTGATAGCTTTGTCTTTCTGAGCATGAAGGAATTGTATTTAGAAGGACAATGAAAACTGTGGTCCCCAAGGTTGGTTCCTGCTGTTCTCCAGAACTCATTTGAGACCCCCAGCAAGTCACCAAATCACCTCTGCCAAAGGAGCCCCCTCCTCCAAAGGGGAGGTCGGACTGTCCCCGTGCCTGTGCACCCCACACACAGCAGGATTGGTGCGAGCAGCGAGGACAGGAGGGAGGACCTCCAGCTGCTCAGTGCACGAGGCAGTGCCACAGCACTCACTGCTCTGCTGGGACAGCACTCCAAACACTGGAAGGACAAAGATTAGCGATACCTATTTTTAGCCCCATGGCATTGCTAGAGCCTGACAGCTGCTTTTGGGGGGTGGGTGATTCCTTGGAGGGACTCCATCACTTTTGCTATATATTTCACCCCTTGTTTTGGGGGACAGGGAAGGAAGGTTCCATGATTTTTCAGTCAGTGTAAACAATGATGTTGGCAAAAATGCTGTAACCAACTGAGATGAGCCATATGGCTGTGCCCAGTGGCTGTAGTTCCATCGGTCCCCAGGTTGTCACCAAGTACTGGGTGCAGCCCCAAAGCCCGGAAGCAATTGTTGCTCAAAGCAGAAATCTGCGTATAGGCTTTTATGAACAGCACAACATGTATATCTGTGTATCCTCCCCGGGGTATCTCTAATCAGCTTTCCTCCTGCTGCAGTGCCGTCCTGCAATCCACTTCTTTCCAAGAATCTGGGCCAAATTTAGCCCTGCCTGTCTGCAGGGCGGGAGGAGCAGATCCCCTGAGCCCAGCTGTGAGCAGTCCTCGCTCCAGATGTTTGCTGATGTAGGTCAGTGGGACTCCCCAGCCCTCCTATCTCATACACTGAGCCCACGCCATGATTGCAGGGAGCCCAAAGCCTCGTCCCTGGGAGCAGCCATTCTGCAGGATGAGCACCTCCAGCTTCTCCAGTCCTGCATGAAGTGCAGAACATCTCTCCATCAAACTGTCCACGTGTCCATAGACACACTAAGATCTCAGAGAACTGGGCACAAACCACATCCACGTGCACTATAGGGATGGTGTTGGGCTGCCATTAGGGGCAGGCTCAGCCCTCACTGCTGTTTTGGGGTTGGGGCACACATTCATTTCAGGGGAGTTGGACAAGGTGACCTTTAAAGCTTCCCTTCCAACAAATGATTCTATGACTCTGTGCATAGATGTGACATCTATCCTTCATCCCCTGAGTGTGGCTTGAACTAGTTAACGTAACCCCTGGGTGATACCATGGGCAATTAACATTTCTTCAGCTCTGAAAGCTGAGGAGAGGACCTCAGGTTTGCCTTCCTTTAGGTTTGTTTGGAGGATTTGTTAGAGCAGTGTCCCGCTGAGTTGTGCTCAGAACCCACACAGAAGGCTGCAGGAAATCACAAGGCACCAAGTGTGGCACGTCCAGCAGACGCCCAAGAGGCGACCGCATGGCTCCAGGCACAACCAGAGACCAAACCGAGCAGCAGAGCACAGCAGTGCTGTGGCCAGCAGCAGGCAGCCCGCTCCGCTCCGGCTCGGACCAAAGTTTCACTTCCTCAGCAGCTCCACCGCACAGCAGAGGACAGACATTTCCACGCAGTGTAGCTAAGATCAGGGAGCCGTGTACGTGAGATGGTTAAGCGTTGCTACTTGCTGCATGTCATGCTGTGCAGCCTCCCTACAGGCAGGAGCTTTGCAGGATGTTCTGCACATATGGACCACGCATGGGAGCCCCAGGTGTTGCTGTGCACACACACATTCACAGATTCATTGAATCATTACGGTTGGAAAAGAACTCTAAGACCATCAACTGCAACCACCATCCCAGCACTGCCAACCCTGAACCATGTCCATAAGCACGACATCCGCATGTCTCCTCAGTCCCCCCCCTGGAGATGACAGCTCCGTTTCTCTCCTGGGCAGCACTCCCAGTGCTTCACAGCCCTTCAGCAAAGAAATGCTTCCTACTGTCCAACTCCAACCTCCCACAGAACAACATAAGGCCACGTGCACACATGCACACATGCTCATATGCAGATGCATACATACAAATACACATGCACACACGTGCACACACATCCATGCATATGCACACACAAATACACACAGGCTCACAATCATGCACATATGTGTACATGCACACACATGCACACACAAGCATACACAGCCACACGCACATGCACACACACAGAATTAATACAGACACACACACACATGCACAGCCGCTCCAGGCCTGCCAAGCATTGCTCACTGGTGCAGCACTGCACGAGAAGCAGAACAGACTACTTTTCAAGTGCTCTTGTGCTAATTGAGCTGACGCTGTTGGTAGCAAACAAGCCAGGGCTTAAGGAAGCCCTGAGAAGCATTTCCTCATTAAAATGTCATTTTCACAGCGCTGTTTGTGCTGTCTGGACAGTGCTGGGCTTCCTGGCAGGAAGTTTCACCAGCGCTGGGCCTGGGAGCATCACAACCACCACCAGAAATGTGCAGGGGGGAAGGAGCCTGCATGGAGGAGAACAGAAGGGAAAGAATGCAAGAACGACACCGAGGAGGTTTTGCTCGACAGAGAGCAGTTTGCTGCTCCGAGTGCTTTTTTTGGCTTGTAACCAAATGCTGAATAACAAAGGGGTTTTTGCAGAAGTTCACAGAGTTTGGCCTGCAGCAGTGGCACAGGCCTCCATACAGAGACATGGCCCCACAGCCCCAGTCTGGTGTCTGGATAGGGAAAGGGAAGGAGGGAAGGGAAGGGAAGGGAAGGGAAGGGAAGGGAAGGGAAGGGAAGGGAAGGGAAGGGAAGGGAAGGGAAGGGAAGGGAAGGGAAGGGAAGGGAAGGGAAGGAAGGAAGGGAAGGGAAGGGAAGGGAAGGGAAGGGAAGGGAAGGGAAGGGAAGGGAAGGGAAGGGAAGGGAAGGGAAGGGAAGGGAAGGGAAGGGAAGGGAAGGGAAGGGAAGGGAAGGGAAGGGAAGGGAAGGGTGCTGAGGCAGGTCGCACTGATGTCCTATGTGAGAGCACAGCCCTAAGCCCTGCCTGCATTCTCCAGAACTATCAGACAACAAAAACTATTTCCTCTCCTTCTAGACTTGCTTTCTGCCAAGGACAGGGGGACAAAATCATGCAGTCCATCTTCTCCCAAATGAAATGAACAAACTGGAACGAAGCACAGACCTCAGATAGAAAAGCTGGGGGATGCCCAGCAGGTACCATGCAGGTGCAGCAAGATTTGCACTGTGACCCAGCCCACAGGACTCAGCCTGCCTGTGGAACCTGTCCCTCTGTCCCTTTCGAGCTCCAACGGAGAACCTGATGCTCACAGCTTGTTTTCCCCACTCCCCGCATGCCCTGAGCCCAAGAGGAGCCAACGGGGAGCACCAAGGTTAAATGTGGGAACTCCATCTACCACATCCACTGCACTCCAAGGGCTTTGATGGAGCAAAAACAATTTATCGCGGAGTGCTTTGATCTTTTGCTGGAGTAGAGAAGCGAGCCACCTCTGTGCTCATGCTGCAGACACCGGTGGATTCCACCACTTCTGTCAGAGATTTCTGCTCGCATCTCCTCAAGGTCTGCACAGTGCAATTCCCTTCAACCCACGGGCTGTGACCTGCAAGTTGAGAGCAGAGCAGAGCACCGCTCACCCACCCAGCCCAGCAGCAGTTCTGTGTTCTCACTGGGCACAATGTGGCATGTCAAGAACCAAACAGTTCTTCTCTGTCCTCTGTCCTGTTCTGCTGGGCCAAACCCAGTGCACTGCAATACTGGGGGGTGAGATGTGGGACACATGGACCTATGCAGGGGGACCTGCTTCTATGTGAGTGACTCACTGAGCTGCTTCACTGTTAGAAGTCAGCCTGCCTTTGAGCAAAAAGTCTTGGAAAAGCAGAGCAATGGGCAGTCAAAGCAGGTATGTCCATGCACATACACTGTTATGTCCATGCACACCCCATGCACACGTGTGCCTTCTGTGTATGCACACACATACATGTGCTGTCTGTCTGCTGACATATACACGTGTCCTTCCATCCATACACACACACACGCACACACGTGCCCTCCATCCATGCACACATACCACAAGTGTCCACACACGCAAAGAATTGTCCATGCACACTCCTGGCATACCCATGCATACCCCACATGTGTGCATGCAGACACATACGTGTGCCCTTAGTCCACGCACACAGCACACCCATCCATGCAGATACACCAGAACTGTTCATGCACACACCTGACATAGCCATACACATCTTTGCACATACACACACGTGCCCTCCATCTGCCCACTCATACCAGACATGTCTGCACACATACATCAGAACTGCCCATCTACACACCTGACACACTCATGCACACACCAGGCAAGACACACACATGTGCCCTTTGTCCATGCACACACCAGACGTGTCCATGAGCACACCCCAGATGTGTGCTCTCTGTCTATGCATACACAGCAAACGTCCATGCACACACTCCAGAACTGTCCGTGTACAACCTGACGCATCCATGCACACACCAGACGTGTCCATAAAGACATACATGTGCCTTGTCTGTGCACACACGCCGGATGTATCCATGCAGATGTGTTCATGCACAAGCAGCAGAACCGTCTGCACATACAAACTCATACACATGTCCATGCAGACACATTTGTGTGCCCTCTGTCCATGCACAAATTCACACAGACGTGCCCTCCATCCGTGCGCGCACACACACACATATCCTCTTGTGCACATACACATGTTCTCCCATTCAGCCAAGTGCCGGAGCAGCTCGGGAAGCAGTGGCACGGGCCGGTTCTCCCTTCCCACAGGCATATGGAGTCACTTCGGTGCACATGCACATAGTCAGATGTTACCTCTGCAACCACATCTCTACACCGCCACAGATTCTTCCATATAAAGACATAGGCAGTCGCTGCTGCATGTTATTTATGGCCTTTCACACACATATGCACAGTGCAGAGCCACAGGGCCGCTTCAGCTGTGCACACATCAGGTTTTTCCCCATAAAGAAATAGACGCACACTCCCCAGAACACCTCCAAGTGATGGGCTCTGGCACCCCGTGGCTGCTCAGGTGGCCCTTTGGGAATCAGAACCCCCAGATTTTTGGGGAGCACGTGGCCACTGCCACCAATCCCTGTATTTGTGCCTCCTGCAGGCCCAGCTGCCCCAAGAACAAGGCAGCTCCCTGGGATGGGGCAATGACTGCAGTGCCCCTGCTCTGATCCTGCCCTTCATGCCTTCTCCGACCATCACAACACACTCTGCTGACACTGTTCCATGTCCCACAGCCCCTACATCTGCCCCTACAGGCAGTATATGTTGCCCAGATTCTCTCGGGCCCTTCCACCATTCCAAGAGGGACAGCGCTGAGCAGCTCCACCATCACTTGGACTTAGCCACGGTCCCTTCCCTACAGGTTCATCATAGGTTGAGCTGCCTGCAGCCTCAGTCTCCTGTGGCTTGGCCTCTCTTGGAAGGCCAGCAGCACCAACTCCCCAAGCCTCAACAGGATCACAAGGGGTGAGCTGTGCAGTGCCAGCACACGGCTGAATTTCCCAGATGCTTTTCAGGTATTCCTGTGCTCTGACAGCTCCTGATCCCCTTGCTCTTCAATGAGCCTCTAAATCAAATTACACTCAGGACCATTCTCTCTCTCCAGATCCTAATGGGTGAAGTTGGGCTAGGCACGGCTCTGACCAGCCCCCAGCCCCACGGTGCCACGGGAGGGGGCCAACTAAAACCCAAACGGGTCATTTTTAGCCCGATGTACCCATCCTGCCTCCAAGCAGCCCGATGCCCTCTTGGGACACAACTCAGATCAGAGGGCTGGAGGGAGGTGCGCTCCTGCCTGAGGATCCTTTCCTGATAGATGCATCCCGAGAAAAGGAAGAGGAACGGCTGTGTGAGGACAGCCGGGCGCTGCTGTGAGTCACATCCCGTTAAATCCCATAGAAACCCTACAGACAGCCCGTCAGCGGCGGGGGTATGATTCCAGGGGGAGCCTGGATCTCCCTGCTTTACTGGGGACGGGGACAGAAGCCATGGGAGCACAGGGGGTTGGCGAACCCAGGCTGGTGAGCCGGTCCCTGCCCTCCCCACCCCCAGGGGGGGTCGGGGCTCAACGCGTGTTTCATATGCAAAGGAAGGAAAGGGGGAAGGGAGAGGAAAACGACACCGAGCCTACCTCCTTCTCCGAGATGTAAAGCTGATCTCCCTTCAATACCACATAACGGTTTTTCCAGATTTCTCTAAAAATGCCTTTCCCGCAGAATTTCCGCACCCAGCCAACCTTCTCGGGCTGCGCAGATTGCTGGTTTCCATCCTGTTGCCCCTAACACAAAGGGAAAGGGAAGAAAATGGGGGAAAACGGTGTTATTCGCTCTTCCTCCCGTTCTCCCCTTCTCTTCTTCGCTCCTCTTCCCTGCTCCTCTGCTCGCCGAGCTGCGCTCCATTCATTCTGCAGCCGTGGGGCAACAACGGGAAACGGGGCAGAATGGAGCCCCGTGCGTTATATAAGAACGGCTGCCGGGCTGCCATTCGCTTTGCACAACATGCAAAGAAGAACAGGGGAGGATTTCACCTAACGGATTTTTTCCCGCAGCAGTGAAAACGGCATTTCTGAGCCTTTCACCGGCAATTAACCCCAAGGGCGACATCCACGGCAGGTCTGATGCTTAAGGTTAATTAACCCCACGGGCGCAGACAGGATCTGAGGGCACAGCACACGGAACAGAGGCGGCAGCGCAGAGATGGTGCCGGTGCCGCTCGGTTCGGTCCTTTCCTCGCGATCAGAAAGGAAAGCTCTGCGCATCGCATCTGCTGTTGGATCCAGGGGACAGGGAGGCTGCGGGCGGTGGGTGCCGGCCCGTGTTTCGCTGCGATCCGGTTGGTTTTTTTCTTGCTTGTAAGGCACAACTGGAAAGCAGCAGAGCCCCCTCCCCCCAGCACCCGGAGTCCCTCGGCCCACCCTGCCCCTGAGCGGAAGCGATCCTACTCACCCGTTTGGCCGAATTATTCTTTTTCATCGTTCCTCGCGGCGCTGAGCTGGAGGGAGAAGGGCTGGGAGGGCTCCGAGGGGCTCCTCCCCGGGAGAGAACGGGGCCCCTCCGCTCTGCCCTCGCCCTTTGCGGCTCACGGACGCTCTCCCGTTACAGCCGGCGCCGATGACGCGTCCTCGGCCACGCAGCCATCGCGTCCCCCGCCGCCGCCACCATGGCGGAGCTCTCGTGGGCTCGCACTGGGCTGGCCTGGGCTCCCGAGCTCCATCTATAGCCGTGTGCGTATGACGTCTGGAGTTCACCAGAAAGGGCGAATCGCAGCCCACGAGGGTTTTGCTTCTTTGTTTCTGACTCACTGTCTGTGTCTGGATGTGGGGCAGCGGGGTGCCGTGTGCCAGCCCCTTCCGCAACGGGGGGAAACGGCCCAGTGGCACAGGGAGGGTTCGCGGTGCTGAGGATTTGGAAATAGGGGGAGAAGAAGGGAAGGTGAAGGGAAGGACTGTGCCCAGCACTGAGCAGAAAAAAAGAAAGATTGAGGCCTTCCCTGAACTGAGGGAATGCGTGGCAGAAAAAACCTTTTCTGCTTGTTTGTTCTCCTCCACCGCATTTGAGCAGGTCTAGAAGTCTCAGTGTGGGAATAACAATGGGTTTAGAGAGATGTGTAAAAAAGAACAAGAGAAAAAAAAAAAAAAACAGTAAGAGAGAAACAGCCCTGTTTGGAAGAGGTAGATAAGATAAATGGATTGATCACTGCTGGTCAATCGATCCGTTGGTGCTCATGGTGACCCTCTGCCTCGGTCCGTCTGGCACACCCACGCTCTGCACAGAGATGAATGCACGGAGGATGCTGCATCCAGGCATCCAGGTGGGTTTGTGTCTCTCCAGAGAAGGAGACTTTCCACCTCTGAGCAGCAGTGACAGGGCGCTGCCACCCTCACAGCACTGAAATTCTTTCTCATGTTCAGGTGAAATTCCCTGGGCTCCAGTCTGCACCCAGTGCACTTTGTTCTGATGCTGGGCACCACCAAACAAAGTCCAGCCTTGTGCTCCTTGCCTCCACCCTCCAGATATTGGTCTGCACCAATCAGGTCCCCTCTCAGCCTTCTCTCCTGCTGGCGAACAGCCTCAGGCCCTCAGACTGTCCCCATCAGGAGGTGCTCCAGCCCCCGCCATCTCTGCAGCCTTCCCCTGGACTCTCCAAGCCGTTCTGCTCTGAACTGGGGAGCCCAGCACTGCACACAGTGCTCCAGCTGTAGTTTCCTCAGGACAGACCAGAGGGGAGGAGAACCTCCCTCGTCTGCTGGCCACACTCTGGGCAGTGCACCCTTTGTCCCACTGGCCTTCCTGCCACAAGAGCACACTACTGTCTCATGGTCATCCGTTGGTCATCCATTGGTCAACTGTTGGTCATTCAGGACTAGCAGGTCCTTTTCTGCAGAGCTCGCTCCAGCAGCTAAGCCCCCAGCCTGTACTGGTGTATGGGTTGTCGTCCCCAGGTGTACGACCTACACTTGTTCTTGTTGAAACTCATCAGGTCCCTCTCTACCCAATTCTTGGCCTGCAGGATGGCAGCACAACCTTCTGTGGTGGCAACCATCCCTCCCAGCTTCGTGTCACTGGCAGTTCTCAATAGGATGCCATGGCAGACAGCAACAAGCAACTGGCTGGCACAGATCTGCTCTCAGAGGAGCTCAGGGATGGCTTTAGGGCTGGCTGCCATTCAGAACCTGGGCAGCCCTTCATCTGCAGGGCTTGGCTCCAGGCTGGATATTGTTTTCAAAGTGCCTCAGTTCCCTTTTCTAGTTTTCTCTGACGAGTTTTCAGCAGTTTTGGCAAGGAGTTAGGAAGTGGTATATGCTCCATTATCACTTCCCTTTTTCAGTACATTTGTCACTGAGTACTGCATGTCTGAAGGTGGGCAGCAGAGCAGGGATCCAACCCTGGGGATGAGCAGTGCCAGGTGAGGGGCACAGGGTCACGGGGTCTCACCCAGAGCTGGTGCTGAGCCCCACGTCCACATGGGGCTGGACATCTCCAAGGGAGAGGCCCCGTGTATGTGTATATATGTATTTTTAAACCAATCCGCAGTTCAGTAACAATTAACCTCCTTTAATTCAGGTCTGCTGAGGTGGATCCTAATGAGCATCCCTTCAGTGCATCCTGGTGGTGTAAAAGGGGCTTTGGGGGAAAAAAAAAAAAAAGCATTTGACATCACACTCAGTGCAAGGAGGTGGAACTGAGGATTTAAGCCAAAATCCTCAAGATGCTCCCAGAAATGCTAAGGATGCTCCCAAAAATCCTCAGACTGCTGCTTCACAAAATCCTCAGGCTGCTTTGGAAAAGTCCAGGCCAGCTGCTCCAACCCACGGCAGTGACTCACGTTGGGATGGGATATGAGCAGTGATTCAGAGCTGAAAGCATCAACAGCTCGCACAGAAGGGAGATAGGAGTGAGTCCAGCTCCTGCATCTGTGCATGAAATGGGCAGGGATGGGTGGCTGTGCTGTGTCTGCAGGGTGGCACAGAGTTGTCCTGCATGGTGACAGCCCCCTGGCACGTCCTCGTCCCCTTCCCCATTCCCGTCCTGCCCACAGCTAGCCCCTGTCCTGAGAGTTGTGCTCCTGTCAGCATGGCCTCATGCCCAGGGACACATGCACACAGCCCCCAGTGAAATCAGCGCATCTCACATACCACAACGGCTAATGGAAGAACCGAGTCCTTTATTAGCTGCTAATGAACTTGAGCCATAGTTTTAATAGCCTCTGCACAGTCTGTGTGCTGGGACAGTTGTTTTCCCAGTTTGCACTGTCAGCAGTGGTTGCGTTTGGTACGGAGTCCCTCAGGAGTGCCTCATGGACATCTCCACAGGAAAATGCAACGTGTGGCCCCAGGATGGGAGCAGCCCTTGGTGCAGGAGGCTGCAGCAGAAGTGCTCAATGACAGCATTATAAAATGAAGATGATTGGTTCTGTAGTGCAACCCCTGTGTGGGATCAAGGTCTTAATTTGTGCTTGTGTCCTTCCTGCTGTTCTCATATGTCCCATTTGCTCCACTCAGCCCTGATGCTGCTGCTCTGCTCCCCTACGATGTGTTGATTCAATAACAAATACAAAAATATCTTCCTACTGCAAAAGCAGCACAGCAAACACTCTTGGCTTATTTATGTATTTAACACTCCTCTCATCCCCTGGATCATATTGCCTCTGGATATCAAGTGTGAAACTGCTGCTTAGGAGATGAATTGAGTTTAATTAGGGCATGTGTTTTTCCTTGTCTCTAGATAATTACAGCACTACTGTCTGGAAGGGTCAGCTGGGTAGGGAGGAGCTGTGCTCCCTGTGGGGCTGTGGCTCCTCGCCTCTCCTCAGGACATTTGGGGTCTAAGGGCTCAGGATGACAGCAGGATTGGGGGCTCCTGGTTTAGGTTCACAATGCCCCAGACCCAAGTTACAGCCTTTCCTTCCTGAGACCTTTCCTTCCTCTTCCCCTGAGTCCCTGGGAGCTGCTGCTTCCCCATCCACTCGCCAGAAGGCAAATTAATTCCCCTGTGTCTACCCTTGGTTACACTCTGTGCAACCACTGGCACAGCAGAAAGCCCTAAAAGAGCCAAGAGCAGAAATCCAGAGGCTAAAAATTGCAGCATGTTGAATTCAACCACTGGTGTGTAGTTAAAAAGAAATTTCTAATGCACACCTCAGCTTCAGCAGGCGTCACATGTGAGGTGCAGAAATTCTCTGGCTTGTCTGCTGCGGTCAGGTGGGTTCAGGGCTGTGCATGAGCCCCACTTGCAGCAGTTTGTGAACAAACCCTTCTCAGGTGCTTGCAACATGTGGTGAGCTCATGTTGTGCCAAGACCCAGAGCTCATGACGTGAGGAGAAAGGGGAAAAATACCAATCCGTGGGCCCAAAGGAGTTTGTGCTGAGCATGGACCAAACATTCTGTGCTTCTTCCATTGGCCTGTAAGCACAAAGTTGTACAAGGGAGGCTGCAAAAGCAAGCCCGGGTTTCACCTGGTAAAGGCCGATGCAAGCAGTAGGAGTCTCTTAATCCACCACAGAGGAGCTAGTACTAGGAGCACAACTTAGAGGGTTCTGGTAAGAAAACAAGCTGCCTGATCTGGTTAAATGAAGCCTGGACATCTCATTGGGTTGGTACTCCTGCCTCCAGAACCGCAGCAACCCCACTGCCCAAGGACTGTAGCATTGCAGGGCATTTGTCCTAAAAGCCACAAAATGTGTCAGCTTCCTAAGTGCCAGGATGAAGGTGATGGACTGGAAACCCCTCCAGGACCCAATCCCTCTGACTACAATGCTGACAGTCCTGAGTTAGGAAGGAAACACTCCCTAATGATGTGTGTGGGAACCCTGCCCTGTGCCTTGACCCCAGTGTTTTCATGCAGGAGCCCTGGAGCAGCTCCGTGGCGCATGAAGCATCAATCCTTCAGCACTGCGGGAAGATTTTTGGATGGACAGGCACCCAGCCTTGCAGTGACCCTGCTTCAGGGAATTAAGCCAGAGAAATGAGTCTGAATTTCAAGCACTTTTCATCCAGCAGCCCTGCAGAGCTCTCAGGGAACGGGAGGTTCAGTCTTATTTCATTACGGGAAGGCAGGAGATAAGGAGAGCCATGCTCGTTGGCAGCAGACATTCCCAGAAGCCACATATCCGGTCTGCCGATATCTGTTTCGACTCAACCTTTTCACAGTTCCTGTACCTAAATTAAATGTAATTTTGAAAAACAACAAAGGGACAGAGAGTCCGCACATCTCTCCTGGATGCTCCTGGCAGGAGGCACTGCGGGGACTGCAGCACTGTCTGTCTGTCTGTCCCTGGTCCAGTTCCATGCTCAGGAGAATGCCAACTGGCCACCTCCTAGCCCAGCTCTGCTCCATCATTGCGGTGCTCTTATTTCTTTTCAAACCCAGTACGTTTAATTACTGCAAGAGTAATTTTTATTGTTAAATAAACAACACTTTTTCAGAACATGGGAATGAGGAAAGGGGCACTGAGTGGTGCAGGTTTCTTACAGTAAAGGGAAGTTAATGGAGAAGATGAAGCATGGAGTGGCACTCTTTAATAGAAAAGAGGTTCAGCCAAAATGAGTTCTTTAATAGGACTCAAAATATACAGACAACTGAGCAGAACAATACCCATCAGCTTCACCTTCCAGAGATGCACATGAAGGTCTGGGCCGTGTCACTAGATGTTCGTTAGGGGACTCACATGTGTCTGGACACATCAGCAGAGCAGAGCCTCGGGGCAGCATCACGGCAGACACGCAGTGTTTGCAGAGGGATGTTCTGAGTGTCCCATGTCAGAGTGGAGACGGTGTGGGTGCTGCAGTCTGGGGCACGTTCCTCCATGCAGGCCAACACCAGCACAGAGCATGGGGGAGGCAAGAATTGCCCCAAGCTTCACCGCCTGCTGCTTGGCCTTGGTACAGCATGGGAGCTCTCGGTGCTTCGGCCGCGGAAACCTGAAGCTGTAACCTCCTCGAGGAAGCTGCCAAGCAAAGCTCAGGTTAGTCTCCCAGCCAACAGAAAGCAACCACATGGCCTTTGAACCACACCAACAAGTGCTCCCTGAGCAACAAAGCCTAGGCAGCCGGCAAGGATCACCTCCACTGAGAAGCTCCATCCCTCCCTAAATGCCCCATCCCGTAAGGCTCCCAAAATGGGCTCCTCGCTCTCTCAGCCTAGCTCAGCACCTGGGTTTGCTGGCAGCCCCATTTGATTCTTGGCAACAAACCCAGGAAGGTCAGAGCTCAGGCTTGGTTTTCTGCTTGCTCCCAGCCTTCCTGTGAGGATAAGAGAGCAGGAAGAAGCAGGGTGGAAACCTCCTGCTGTGGCATCTTTGGCAGGGCATTCTGAAAGCAGCCCTGGGTTGTGCTCAGCCTCCCTCAGCCCATTGCAGGGCTCTCACCTGCCTGGGATCCTCACTCTGCTTTCAGCCTGTTTGAACCATGTTTTATGGTTCAATCCAACTAATGAGCCTCATGGAAGTCCTGGGTGCCAAGCATTAATCCAGCCAGAGCTCAAGGACTAAGTAAAATGCTTAAAAAAGCTTCATCCTTTTACCTTCTCTCTCCGATTTTCCTAAGGGAAGTTGGGGCCCCAAGGATCTAAAGCCAAGCATTTGGCTCAGCCATGTACCAGAGCAATGGTTCCATAGGAAAACAAAAGGACGACTTCTTCAGGGCCACATTTGGGACTCTCAGCAAACCCTTGTGCTGTGGGTTAGGGGCTAAGGCTGGCCAACTGGAGGGGGAAAGCCTGGAGCGGGCAGGAACTTGGACAGGTGGGTCGGGGCTGTGCCCTGTTTTGGGGACCGAGAGACTGAAATCTGAGCTTACAAGATCACTCTGTCTTAGTCCAAACCTATTTCCATTTAAACCACAGCAAAATTCCCCGTTATGTCTTTAAGAGCTGAGTTAGGCTGTGTGACAGTGTGGAAAATCCCATTCTTGCTTGCAGAGCACCTTAAAGCTCTTGTGATGAGATCGCTGCACAGGCAGCCCTGTTTGCCAGCACCGAACTCCTGCTGTGGGCAGGACTGTGGCTCTTTGGTTATGCAGCGAGAGAGAAGATTTCTACCTCGATAGGTCTGCAAAATTAACTTCACCCATTCTGTCACCAACCAGTCTTCAAAGGCCAGTTTTATCCCTGAAACATGCCATGGTGGTTTAGTTTCCAGGCTTACCCCTGTCATGAGCACACAGGTCGGGGTGGATGGGTGTGCAGGGGTGGATGGGGTGCGCAGGGCGGGCTGAGCAGCAGGTACCTGCCCTGTGCTACGTGAGCTGGAGCTCACTCAAGGTTAGCTGCAGCACACTGCATTCCAGCAGCCTCAACCCCTGCACAGATCACAGTGCAGCTTAATCCAGCAAAGGATGGCGAGCGAGGAGAGCACCCTTGTCTAAATAGGTTTAGAAGTGGGTTAAGGTTTGAGACTAATTCAAAAGGAATAATAAAAAAAGGATTTGAAAGAGTGATTCTTTAAAGCTTCTTGCATTGTTTTTGTTCAGCTATAGGCTTTTCCACACTTTTGCACAGCGCTCCCGCCTGCAAAGCCAAGCAGGAGCAGCCCTGAGCACCAGGCAGGACGGTGGCTATCTGCACCACCACTCTGTGCAGCGTGGGAGGCTGCCGGGCACTGTGCTACGCCACAGCAGTGCTGCCACGTGAGCTCTGCTGAGGCTGTGCTACCAGGAGGACACTACCACCAGCTCCCATTGACTCATGCTTCAATATGCTGATCAAATTATCCTGACATTAATGCTTAAAAAGTAAACTAAAATAAAAATCAGGATACACCACAAATACTACAAAATCTCTGTTCACCTAGAAGTGGGGTAAGGTGAGATAGGGCTACCTGTGAAGGCTGTGAATCCTGAGAATTTCTAAAAGTTAAAAAAAAACACAACCAAAAACCACATGCAAATGCCTGCACCAATTTGCAGATCTCAACCCTGCACTGCTCAGAAATACGCGTTCTTGAGGGCAGCAGCCTGACGCACAGGAGGTGCATTTTGCTGTGGTCCACCAGCACGGCGATTACAGCCAAAGCCATCCCTCCTCCAGCTTTATTTTTAGGCATTAGAGCCACACAGACTGCGTTCTCAACAAAGGATGACTTGCTTTTCCTTTTAAAAGGGACTCCTGGACAACAGTCTCCCCATTACATCATAGAAAGAAGCACAGAGAGGATCAGGGATGCCTCCACCTGCTCCCACACCTTGTTCCCTCCAGATTAAGGATCCTAAGGGCCGGTGCGGGTGCTCCCCTATGGGCACCAGCATCACCAGCATCACAACATGGGCTGGACCGGCCGAATTCGGCACCAAGAGACAGCTGAGCTATTGCTGGAAGTGGGTAAGTGGGTCAGGCTGGCATTCCCTCGGATTAGTCACAGCAGGTTTCTGCTTAACCTGCGCTCTGGATGAGTCAGTCCCACACACCAGATGGTCTCTGGGTCTCATTCATCCCTTTTTAGGCATTATTGATCTCTTTTAACCCCTTCTCTAGTGAAATTTCCTTGCAATCCAGGTGGCTGTGCAGGAAAAGCAGGACTGTGTGCCCATGGGACCGGTGCTGGAGCTGTTTGCCAACAGCAAGAAATCACTTTGCCTTTTCTTTAGGAAGTGGCAGCAGCTCTCCAGCTCTCAACCAAACACACTGGGTTCCACTGCCCCATAATTACACACTTTGCTGTCACTCCTAGCCCTAAAGCCACAGCAAAACCGCAGGCTTCACAGCTCTTTGGTGTAAGCACCCAGCCCCTCTACAGACACAACAGTGTACTGAAATCCTCCAAGGAAGGAGAAAGTCCCTGGGAACCCACAGATTCAACTCCAGCACAGATCTGCCCAAATTTATCTGGGTTCCTCAGTAACTGCTATGGCCAGGAATCAAGTCAAGAATGAACTCCCACATTCACCATAACTGTAATTGAAAAACATATTACACACATACTTCTCAAAAGAACCCACAATTAACAATCCTCAGCCTCTCATTACAGCTCATCACATCGCTGGGAGAACACAGAGAGGAGCTCTGCACTCACGTCTTTGTGCAGCAGGTGGTTCTGCCCGGGGGCAGGTGCAGCAGAAGAGCCACAGGCTGAGCACCAAGCAGAAGAGATGCAGATGGTGCACACAGCCCAGATCTGGGCTCTCCTCTGTGGGGCACATCTCTGCAGGGCGCACTGCCTGGGCTCATCGTACAGGAAAGCCCTTCCTTATCCTTCTCAAAATCACATCATAGCAGAAGTGTTTTTAGTAGGGCAGCAAAAATTTCCAAAGTAACAGGAAGACAACGTGGTTCAATTACAAAAACACTGAATAATCCTGACAAACAACCGATTTTTTCGACCCTGCCGGATCTCAGAACATTTCCAATATGTATCGGTGTACTTCCATACACCGAATGGTAAGAGGCTGTCTGTTAGTTTCTTAAATCAAGGAATAATCTCCAACAAGAGAGCCTCTAACCTGATTTATTTACAAGGAATCCCGAGCCTCACTTCAGAATATGGGCATTGCTATTAAATACCTGCTCTTATTTTGCATATATATGGATACAAATCCATGAAGATCAACACGGACAGATTCTCCTTGACATCACTATGTAGCATAAAGAAACTTAAAAATGGTCCTTCCTATGCCCAATTTGAGACCTTTGCAAACACAGTGTGTAAAGGAGCATTTTCACCCACACTTTCAAGCATCCCATTGGACAACACAGATGGTCTCTTCCACAAATAAGCTTTACACCAGTATAGAGCTGTAATGGCACAACCAACTCTGAGGGTTTGTTTGTGCCTGCCTTGAGAAGCAGCAGATCGATGCCCCCTAAGCCATCCCCCACTCCATAAACACAGATGTTGATCACAATTTAAGTTGGGCTGTAAGAACAATGAAAGCATGGGATTAGTGTGCTTACACGTGCTGCTCCTCGCATTAATATCAAAATCTCCCTTTATTGTGACATATCAGTCCTAATCCAGCAGAAATAAGCAGCGGTTCATTAAAGGAAGGCTGGTGGATTACTGGAGGAGTTAGAACACCATCAAATCTAGGTTTGCTCACATATTGGTGTATTTGCTGATATAGCCAGAATCCTCACACACTTTGCTACGATCGCTGCAGACACGAAACCTTCCTCCTCTTCTTGGGTACCTGGTGGGAGCTGGCTCACTCTGTTCTATATGCTGCTCCTCCTCCTGCAGAGTGTCAGCCATCCCCTGAAAATCATTAAGTTTTTTGTCTGGGAAGCTCTATTGTTATTACCAGTGTGGCCTTTCATCATTCAGGAAATCTTATTCAAGCCACGAGGGAAAAGCAACTCACTTGGGAAAGGGCTATTTTCAGAGCAGGACTCCTGAGAGCCCTCATCTCAGTGTTCTCGGACAGGACCCCTACCATTAACCCCCTATAAAGCCATAGCCTTTCTAAATTATTTTTTTTTTCACTTCATTCTTTGAAATGCAAATTCTGATACAGTATCCTCGTTTTTCTGTAAATAATTCAGAGGCTGCACCAAAACTCAGTCACGGTAGAAGCTCCAGCTAGCTAATGTTACTCCTTACAGCACAAATCTAAGGAGTGTAGTTGCAAATCTTAAATTTCACAAAGCTCAGAGACCTTCTAGTGCAAACAGACAAAGCAGAAAGTTGCTTACTGTCACCTAACAGGTCAGCAGCAGAGCAGGGGTGGGAACCTAAAACCATCCCTTCTCACCTGTCCTGCTCATTTTCCTTCTAGACCAAACGCTGCCAGGTTTCCTCCATTCTCCCTCCCCCATTGACAGTTTCTGCTGAATGTGCTGCACTGATACCCTTGCAGGGCAGGTCCTGGCCTCCAATCTGGAGTGAAAAGCTGTGCCATCTTCCTATCTTCGTTCTGGTTTTGTGTTTTTAGTGTGGTGTGATGACGGTGCTATCCAGGTTCTCAGCGCAGACGCTGGTTAAGGTTTGATGTAGGACTGTTGGCAGATGTCAAAATCAGCCTTGGAATGCAATGGTAGACTGAGAGGTTGAACTGGATGTCAGGTGAACATGAACCAGTTCTTCTGCACCCTTCAAGACGACAATTCACTTCATTTCTTTTGTTTCCTAATTAAGAAGCAGCTAGTCTGATCTCTTTTTCTTACTATTTCCAGGTCTGGCTAGTACAGGACTTAGTTCAAAAGCCACTCTGGAAAGCAAAGGTCGAGGAAGCCTGGTAATTTGGGCAGGCACTGGTTGATATGTGGGCTAATACAGACTTGCCTCTGTAACCCAATTTGTGACAGTAATTTGCTTCTGGGCTATCACCAGTTCAGGAGCTTTCTCATCAGCTGAAATTAAACCAAAGAAAGGGCCAAATTTTGGAGTGGGAATTCGGTGGGTTTGGGCATTTTTTTTTTAGCAAAGTGATGGTGGGAACCACTGGAACGCCTTGCATAAGAGTTATTACTGCTTTGTGTAGGCAGTTTTGGAGCCTGAAGGCGTGAAAAGGAAGGGCAAAAGTGCAGGGGTGTTAAAAATATCACACCGCACTCTAACACAGCAACAGTGCGCAGACATGGCCTAAATCCAAAACCATTTTTTAGCCTATGCACCACACCTGTGTCTACCTGTCAGTAATTGAGATCAAGGAAGCACCTGGCAGCTGTATTTCTGACACACAAAGCCTGTGGCAATAACAGCGTGTGCTTCCTGAGCTCCAGAGCACTGCTGAGGCACCCAGAGTGGTTCTAAAAATGCCATCCTGAACGTTGAGAAGCACAACTTCTTCCAGCGCAGCACCATTCTGTTTGTGCTCCTACTTGGCCACGCTGGAGCTGCCCTTCCCTCTCAGCCTGGTGCTCCCTTTCAGCTCCAAGCAGCTGCTGGACAACCAAGCGGCTCTCCCAGGACTTGGATTTCAGCACACTTCCTGCTGCAACACATGGCAGAGACATGTCACCTGTCACATTCCCTCCTTCTGAGAGCAGTGTCCTTTGGAGGCTGTTCCAGTGACAGACCACTCACCAGTGGTCCTGATATAGCTCACAGAGACAAGACTCCTATAGTAGATTGCCTCCTACAAGAATGAAAATTCTTCTCTTAAGATAAGATGATAGGATATTACTGGGGGCAATTCTATAACAGAGGCCATTCTTTCTGCTCAAATGTTGTTCAGTGGAAGCAAGAGACAAGGTACATCAGTCACGGAGCAGAATCTATTTCAAAGTAAATTATCTGCTTAGTTAGGCATCCAATGAAATGGGAAGGCAATGTCACCAAAGTGAGGCAAACAAGATACAGAAAAGCAAAACTGACCAAGTTTGGAATCCTAAATTCTGGCAGTAGTCTGTGGTAGTCCCAATTTCTTCAGCTGGTTTCTTACTTGGACTTTCCATAAGACATGCAACAAATGCCTCTGCTCAGCTGAGGCAGCAAGCTGTGCTGATTGAAAACAATCCTCAACATGGTCTACATTTTTAGCCAGCTGCTAGAATGACTCAGACAGTGTCCAGGAAATCAGCGAAGCTCAGCTGCTCAGTGCTCCCTGCTCCCACTCAGTCCTGCAGGACTGAGCCCTCACAACTGTCTGGCCTCCCAGGAAAGGCAGCTCAGAGTGTAAAACAAACCAATAAGGAAAGTTCTCCAGGGAGAAATGCAAAAGGCACAGCCAATGCTCTGCAGGCTCGTGGGCGGCACAGAGCCTGCAAGCAGTGTAGTCACAGAACTCCATTCTAATCATAGGTACATTAACTTCACTGCTATCAAATGCAACTGCTCCAGATTTCAACAGAAGCAATGAGACCACAGTCAGCTCTGAATCCTTGTGTGCTGCACTGGCTTTTCATTCATAGTACAGTGTATGGTGAATTATAAGCAGGAAAACCTATACAAATCTACTTCCTCAGCAAAGCAAACATTAAACCTTCAGCTTGATAATACGTCTCTCAGCCATAATGAGCAGTGCTGGGCTCAGACCACTTAGACACATATCTGTGTTCTATTGAGCAGTGAAGATCCCTCAGGCATCACCAATTCACATTCGTGTCAGCAGTTTAATGCACGCAGAATCCCTGGCTTACTGCCAGGGCTGTTACCTTCTGGTGTTGTGGATGGTGGTCCCGCCAAGGACGATCCTGACACCCGGGTTGGTGCGGTTCAGGTTGTACACAGTCAGTGCCTCCTCGTAAGTCGCCCCTCCAATGATGAAAACAATAATATCTTGGGGCCTGCAATAGACACAAATACAAAACTGCATAAATCCCGTACCAGCTATGGGCACGGAGGCAGCAATCCTGCTGGTTTCTCTCCCAGACCACATTTCAATTCTGTGATGTGCTGGGCTGAAGACTGACAACACACAGCCCATGAAGTCGCCTTTAAAACACTGTCTCTCCTAAACATTTACACACCGTGCTCACGGTCCTGACAGCCTCCTCAGCACACTCACACGCCGTATCCCTGCAGAGCTCCACCATGACACATCACTGATGTTTAATGCATGATGGAGACGCCGCTGTGGCTGTTAAATTCAGATCAATTTGGAGTCAAATGAGGACAGCAGTGGAGCTTCAGAGCTCTTGGGCTTGGTTGGAAGGGCACAGATCAGCTGCAGTTTTGCTGGCTGATTACAGAACAGAGGATTTATGCTTCGGCATATCCTCCAGGCATCTAGGCACGCGTCCTGCATGTTCTGCTTTCAAAGGAAGTAAAGGTGTAACCACCCATAGTAAGGATGGTAAGCACAAAATTAGCTTTTGCTAGCACCTAGAAGCTATAAGAGTGATTTCTGCAGAATCTATAATGAAAGGTCTGGATTGCATCCCACCAGCTGCACACCATCCCCTTCTGCAATCAGAGTGTTTCACTCTGGAGAGCAGGCAAGTCTCAACACAATTAACTTTCTGTCACAGTCTCAAAACTAGTCTCTGCTTTCCAAGTAGGTACCTCTGTTAGAACACAGACGCTTGCTGCAGTGGTGAAAGCAGCAGGCATTCATCTGCTCTGTCTGTGCAAGCTCTGGATCAGTGACAAAGCAAATGAAGCATAAGACAGGGATGACCCTGGCAATCACCTTAATGCTGTCTTTGGTTACTCCTGGCTGAGAAGCCACCCTGGAAAGCCCAAGACACCTGTTACTGCCCAGAGGAGCAGCAGCACTCACTTCAGAAGAGCTGTCACTGACAAGAGAACCCTACAAAGAGCAAAATTGCTTCTGCCATCAGAATGGGATGCTGGCTCCAAACAACTGTGTTAGCCATCGGGTGCACACTACTGCCTCCCTGCCCCTGGAAAGGATGCAGAAAGGTAAGAAAAATCCCTCCTCAAAGCAACCATTGTTACCAATAATCTTCCAAGGCATGGGTGTTTTCTGGAAGCTTAGGTTAGGTCAGCATAACATGCCCTGAACAGCCAAAACAAAGTCTTTAGGATACTTTAGGAGGTGCAGGCAGACTGCCACTGTGGGGTGGAGAGGGAAAACTGCACCTCAGTACCTGAAACCTGTGAGCAACTTACTGCAGAGCCTCCTTGTAAAGTACAAGAGTTAGAATAGAATCCTCTGCAGAGAAGTCAGCATGATTACAACACGTTCTATCAGATGCTTTATGCCAGCACTCCCTGGACACAGTGGCAAGTGTCCTTGTGCATGGCTTAGCCCATGCAGCCAGGAGCACAGGACACGATTTCAGTCTGTGCTGCATCAGCTTCCCTTACAGAGACTGGGATTCAGTGTACTTGTCTCCCTGCAGAACTACTCTGTGTCTCCTGTGCAGGAACAGGCTGTGAAATCTGCACTGCAGCCTTAAAACAAGCAGGTTATATATAGCAACCGCACACCCAAGTTGTGCAGGTTCAGACATCCTGCTCAGGCAGACTGAGGGCAGACTGTCCTGTAGTGGCAGCACGAGCCACTGAGCAGCCCCAGAGGACAGGGCAGTGCTGTACCTTGTCTTTTTGCCTGCGTTCAGGCAGGCCGCTTTGAAAACTAGATGCAAATGTGCCCAAGTCTCTTGGGAATGGAAATCAAAGGGAAGGCAAAGCATAGCAATGAAGCGATCTGATAAGCAGCTGTAGACTGAAAAAAAAAAAGAATCATATTGAAAATCCTTACAAACCAATTTTTATCACAATATGTGTAAGGGATGTGGCCAGTAGGCAATGCCACAGTTCTTAGGGAGAATCCCTTTCAGGTGAGGAAGCCTGCAGGTCAGTATGGACCTTCCAGGTAAAGATATCTTTACTAACTGGATCACAGGAGCAATAAGGAAATGAAACAGGCAGCTTATTAGCAGCCTGAAGTCCACAGCATCAACCTCCAATACCATCATTTATGCATTTTGGGTTGGAACTTTAAGAGACCTAAAGATTTAAATGCAGAAGCTGTGCAGCCAGTTCCCGTGCGCTCCTCTGAAATATCACAGAATTGTAAAGGTTGGAAAAGACCACTAAGATCATCAAGTTCAACGCCAACACATCCTAACTACCAACCCATCATCTTATCATGAACCAGTCCACGAATCTTCCATCATCTATCACTGTCACCAAGACACCTCTCCTGCTCATTCTCATCACAGGGAGCAGTCCCAAGTCCTGAGGTCACAGTTTCCCTCATAGGGTTACATGAATTGATGTTGGATCTCCACAAATGAGGTGGCTGTGCATTAGCAGCCCAATCACTTCACAGAGAAAAGGCTTGGCTGAGGAAGGGAAACTGTGTTTCTCGCTTATGCAAAGCCCAGATGCACAGGAGGGACGATTTGAGAGTTTTTCAACCTCAGGGTCAAGAACAGAGAAGTATCTTATGAAGGTATTTACAAATGTGTTAAAACAGGTTTGAAAATGATGAAGTCCGCTTCAAATCACATCAAGTTAAAGAGGAACTGAGTACACACAGGAGAAGCAGCAGCAAATAATGAGACCATTCCTGTCTGCACTACCCTAGCACTCCTCCACTACCATAAATGAAAGCAGAAGCAGACTAATACTGCCAGGAACAGCCATACTTCATGTAGCACTGATGAGGATTACATATCAAACTGCTAAGGGAGGCTGAACTAAGAAACCCTACAGATGGAAGTTCAAGGTGGGTTTTATATGTACACATATATATGTACACACATCGATAGCAAGGAAAAAAGGCATACATATATATACACATATGAACACACACATATATAAGCCACATGAAAAACATCTCAGTGTTCTCATGGAGTGCCCAGGGAATTATTGCTTCTATCATGGGCGAACAATAAGGAATTTTGGAACAGGAAGAAACCCCAAGACTCTTACAGGATTAGTGGGAAAGCAATCTACAGGAACACTACCTCCAGCTGTTGTGCTCCTCAGCTCCAATTTGTGGATGTGGCTATGTATTTCCTCGGGTTAACTGCCAATTTAACAGCTAAATGCTTGAGCATTTCACAGAGGAGGATAAAGCAACTGCCTTGAACAAACAAGGACACTGTCAGAGTTTTGGCTTGAAAAAAAAAACCACAAAACACCAATCATACTAAACACAAGATAATATGTATGATTTAGCAATAGCAACTACTTTCCATCATCTTTAGGGTGGTGTTGTGTGAGCTCAGATAAAAAAGGGCACAGCTAAGTGGTGCCACAACACACGCTGCAAGCTGATGTTTCCAAAAAAGGAGATTTTATATTTACTGCCTAAGGAGGCACCTCACCCATCCCTTCAGATGCGTGTCACATTTATAATGGTGAACTGCTTCCAAATTCTTCCTCTCCTCAAGCAGTCAAGAGCAACTCCTCCTTCAACAAAATTACAGGTGAAAGATCACACTCAGGCTGCAAGTCACAGCATATCTTGGGTGGTATCACTGGATGGTATCAGTGAGTTCTCATGTGTTAACACCACGAGGCCCACTTGGCCTGCCAGGACAAATGCCCTACTTAGAGAAATTCCCAGGCAATTCCAAAGCATAAACAAAGCAAAAATGCCACTAAAAGGGCACACTTTGCAGAGCCCAGCAGTGCTCTGAATGTGTCACAAGCCTTTGGAGGCATCTTCTGCAGTGCACAACGCAGCTGGGCTCACACAGATTGCTGCAATGGGAAGGAGCTGCAGGAACTTTTGTTGGTACTTTCCAGCAGTAAGGTAGAGGGGACTGCAGACTTATGGCTTGCTAGAAAAGGACAACATTTAACACAGCAGGAAAGAAAAGAGAAGCAAAATAAAGCAGAATTGCTTATTGCTCTCTCCTAGAAACCCTGCTCAGTGTTTTGCAGATTCCCTCTCCTTCACCGCTGCCGATTTCCACAGATGAATTTGGACCATGAGCTTTTCCTTCCTCGCAACAGTGTGATGTTTAATACAGAAAGAAACAGTTAAAAAGAATCCTTTTAAATTCTCTGCTGTTGAAGCAACTGCCTCCCTTTGATCAAAAAATACAAAGCCTTTTGCCCCGACCTGCTGCTGAACTGCTGCCAGTCACGGTAACACCATCCTCTGGAAATACAGTGAGAAGCAGGATAGCCCAGTTTGCCTCAGGCTGCAATTTAGTGGAAGTTTTGCAAAACTATTTAATGTAAATTCCTCACACAACTCATTTGGCACTGCAGCAACACCATACAGCAGTTCTTTTTCTTCCAAAATTGATAGCTAGAATCTGTCTTTAGATGAGAACTCAGTTGCATGACATTTAATATTCATACCCAACATACAGCACAGTGCTGCACCTCCATTTTGAAAAGCAAATAAAGACCAGGCACAAAAGTATTTTGGCACTGATGTTTTCTCAAAGCTACAGAACCTTTGATTCCTAGAGTTCTCATGTCTTAAGCTGAACAAGATTTCCCCATATGGGAACAGCCCCAATAACCACATGCTCTTAAACATTTAAAGAGGAACCTAAGTGAAACACAACTCAGCAGAATGTAAATGGGTACTAAGAATGAGAAAACAAAGGTCAGAAGACCATTTGCTTCTAGTTAGTTCAGAAGCAACCAGGGTCAGGGCTGCCTGGATGCAGTCTCTACTGTTCTGCCCACTATGTTTCCCATCACTCCATCTCTTTTTGTTGGGCTGAAATCCATCTCTTTCAAGGAGATATCCATGCCAGATATGCCCTATCTGTTACTAGGAAGGGGCCTTGATATCTCACACTCATTAAAACTGTCCATCCACCCTGTCCACCATTTTATTTTTTAAAGGAAAATTTGGAGTAAGGCAGGTAAGTTTCAGTCTACCAAGGACATACATAAACAAATTGATTCTTGTACGATTATAATTCTTTAATTCATAAATGAAATGATTTATATCCCCTGCCACCAACTTGGCATGGAATTTGGGTCCTTCCCTGTTACAAAATACATTTTTGCTTTCATCAGGTGGATGTAAATGCCCCAAAGCAGGGCTAAGTGAGAAGACCAGTGTGTGTGTTATCTTGAAGAGCCAGACATGAATGACAGCTCTTGCCCCTCTCACCTACCTGACACTGCTGCCCCTTGGTCCCCAAGCCCACTTCCTCTAGCTCCAAACAAACCTGCATATTCAATTTAACTCAGACTTCCCTGCAGTAGCCACCTCATTTGGTGAGAATTACTACCTTGAATTTATTTTCTGCCTCACTACAAATGTGGCAGTTGCTGATAAAAAGCCAGTCATATGGAGCATGTGAAGAGCATGATGGCTGTTGTAATGCTGCAAGTAAAACCCTGGGGCATTCAGCGAACATTTGAGAAGACTTAGAGAATAGTTGTGCTGGTCTCACCACAGATCACCCAAAGGAACCAAAGCAACATCAAGATCTTCCCCTCCAAGGACACTACTAGGAGGAATAAGAAATGCCAGCCAGCATGCCGCAGAACTTAAGGTAACTTACAGAAAGGAAACTGAGATACCAAACAAATCAGTGATTTGTACAGAAAGCTGTTGAAGAACTTGTAGCCCTCTCTTTACCAACTCAGTGCCCTCACTCTGAGGCCCATATTTATATTCAATGACTTCACTGACAACAGGTTAGCCTAGATCTAGCAAAGTCAACTAGAACCAGACAGCCAGACTTCTTTTCAATTACAGTTACTGGCCACAATCAGCAACATCCCATTCTAATCAGAAATAGTAACTGGCTCAGAAGGGAGAGTTAGCAGCTGGACTATTTTTGGTTCTCTGCAAGTAAACGCCAGATGGCACAGACCGAAGTTAGGGGGCATGTTGAAATCCATCATGTGAACATCCTGGCAGCCTGGTGCAATGGCTTTATCTTTACCTAAGCTCTTACTTCCAGTGGGAATGTTTTGGTCAGCACTGAACATGGAGAACAGAAGACTGTATTTCAGCTTTAATAGCCTGGCACCTACCTGAGAGCTCAAGAAATACCTACTTGATCAGAACATTTATTCAGCAAGCCTGAATTTTTTCACCTATGGGCAAAGAATAAGCAAGTGGGAGCACAGGGAAGAGCAGACGTTTTTCAATTCCAGGTGCTGCCCAACAAGACCCCACATACCTGTCACGGAGGGTGTTGGGACCCAAGTAGGGGTACTGGCTGTCCTTCAGTTTTCCTTTGATGAGCTGATCCAGTGTTTCTTGAAGGAGAGGCTGGTGTTGTGTATACACATTCTCAACACCCTACAGTGCAAAAGAAGCTCCCGTTATGAATAAATACAGCAAGGCAGCATGCTGAAAGAAAGCTGATCAGCAAAGCTACACTCAAAGAGCCCCAGCATCTGATGGATAAAGCAACTATTAACCATTGAGTCAAGACTTAGAGGGGCTTTTCAGCAACCAACTTCCATTGCCTAAAATGAGAATTACACCTCAAACGTTCAGTGCGCTTACTATTAAACCTCTAAAAAAAATTAAACGTCTGTGTCATGGTTTTATCGTTCTTTGCATCAGTATTCTACATTCATAGCATCATGCCATGGTGGGAGTTGAAGAGTTCATGTGGCAGGTCCATGTTCTGAAGAGAAGAATAAACTACATCTTCCATGGGCCAGGAAAAGACTCAGCACCAGAAGACTTCACTTTGTTATTTTCTGTCTTCCAGCAAGAGGGAAAAGACAAAAGAATGGAGAGGTCACGCGACCTCTCTCTTTCCAGCTCCCTGGTGGTCAATGCAGCATCAGAGACTCAGTATCAAAAACTCTCTTTCATTCATTTGATTTATTAGCTTCAATTCCAATTAATTTGTATTTCATTAAGGTTTTTTCCTTAAATCATTGCTGCTGGGTTTTTTTTGTTCCTCTTTTATCTGGACCCACCCCCCACCACCACCCTTCTGGTCATTGAGCCATTTAGGCCCCTGACCCAGGCCTAGAAAATGAACACCTCTGAAAGCCAGAACACATGGCATAAGAATCCTGCCCCATTACTGTAACTTTGACTAAAGCTGTCATTATTTCATCTATAGCAGATCCATACCTTCAGTCCTTTGAGGAACTGTTTTGTGATGGCTACAGCATCCTTGGGACTGAACAGGTCACTGCCCCGGACCCGTTTCCCTCCATATTCCACAACAGCAGACACTAGCTGTACAGAGAGAGGCAAAACCAGAGTGCTGTTAATCTGGGAAACAAAATTTCATACAGTTGTCCTATCGAGTTCAGTGGAGGTACTGGAACAATGACCAAGAAGTCAGAGAGAGGAAAGAAGGAAGAGAAGTATTCTCTGAATACAGGCAGCCATGGCACTGCCTGCATAGGGAGAATTGCTTTCATTCCCACAGTCCTCTGCAGTGAAAGCAGATCTTCTAGACAGTGACATTTTTCTGCCCCTCCACCTCCTCTTCAGCTGCTCACTACATTTATCAAGCTCTGCCACCCTCTCCCTCCCAGCCAAGCCCCCCTTACTGTCTTGGTTAAGTCCCTTGCTACAGCTATTGCCTATTCAGCAGGAGGTGGAAGAAGGAGAAAGGAAAAGTGCATCAGGCTGCCTGCATGCCATACACCAGGTCTAGACTCCTGCCAAACACACCACCTCTGCTTTTAGAATCCTTCATGATATCACTGATTTTGGAAATGGAAATTAAGTAATTAGCTATCCCTTTAACATCTACAGGCCCCAGCAAAGCTCTGTGCTCTTATTGAGAAGTGTGGTGCAATCAACAGAAAAAAAGTACTATGCTACGTTAAGGCAAGCAACAGGCATCTTCCACCAACTAAGAAAAATTTGACACCTGTGTGCCCTTCTGCCCCACTCATTCATCCAGCAGAAGGAGAAATACTGCATTACCTTTCGGTATCTCTCAGAAACACCCCTATTCTTGAGATCTGCCATCAGCCCTGGCAGGCTGTTGCTGCTGTGCCGCTCGTAGTGCAGGGCATAGAGCATCACCAGCCGGGCAGCATCGAGCTCTGTCACCTTGGGGTTCTGCAGGAGTCGCCGCACATTCTGCAACAAGATACAAAGTGGGATTAATGGAGAGGCCTTCAGAGTACACTGAATCAGACTAACATCAAGCCCATTGCTTAGTAACAAAATTGCAAGCAGGAGGAACGCAAGGGAATTAAACTACCATAAGCAACAGACCTGAGCTTCTTACGTGCTCTTTGTTTAGATTTACTGGAGTATAATGGACTGCAAGTTGTTTTCATGAAGCTGGGATCCTCTGTAATTCCCTGTAACTCTACATAACGTGCCTCACAGTGAGCCCAGCTCAGTGCATTCCTCCCAGATGGGGCACCCGCAGACGCTTGTAGAATCCTTTAGTCTTTGCCCTTTCCTTTTCCAACCTGAATACAGCAAAAGCTGGCCCACAGGTTCCATCGTAATATCAACCATCAAGGGAAAGAAGTGCTAGCAGAGCTACAGTTTGTTTTCTGGAAGGTGTGGGAATGAAGCATGAAATCTCAGACAATCTCTGGATGTGAGAAGTGTGGGGCTAGGGGGAAGCAAACAAAGCACTTTGAAGCAAAGAAAGAATTAAAGCATGGAAAGGCAAAGAAAGATTACTGGAGAAGTAAATACAGAAATCCATAGTTATTTACTTCTCACATGCAGATTATTAGTTTTTCTGCTGAACAGAACATGGCAGCATTGTAAACACAAGGACTGCACGTCCCAGAGGCTACCTGCTAAAGCAGAGACCATTTCCAGAAAAGGCTCAGAACCCCTGAGGCATGCCATGTACCCTCCAGGGACTGCAGGCAGGATATTATTGTATCATGTCAGCTGACAATTTGCCATGTAAGTGCTACTCCTTGTCATTACAACAAAAGTACTTATTTCCTCTCTGCAACTTCTCAGTCACTGCACAGTTGAGATACTGAAGTTAACAGAGGAAAAGACACCAGAGCCAAGTTGGTAGCTTTGGTGAGCAGTGGGAGCAATAAGCTCCTTAATGCCAAGCCTGGAGACGGATCTCAAGGAAGAGGCATCACTACTGACTGCACTTGCAGGTTAAGGACTGGACCGACACTTAACGGCACAGCAAAGTCTGCAATCCTCCCCGTGCTTAAAGCAAAACATCAGCCTGCATTGGCTCAAGTGCAAGAGAGCAGCAGAGCTTCCAGTTGTACAGTGGTTGAAACGGCGGTTCCAAGACAGGGACAGAACCAGCTAGGAGGATTTTTTCCATGCTACAAGAGAACATGACCTTCAAACACTCCAAAAATCCCAGCACATCTTGGCAACATTTTCCCATCCTCCCAGAACAGAGAGGCAGCATGGAAATATTCATCGAACAGCTGTGAAACAATACTGTAACAGTTGTTATTGACCGAGCTGATTCAGCTATGTTTGTTGCTAACCGGTCCACTGATGCAGACCAGTTACAAAAATATGGGGTAAAATCCTGGCTGCGAGCTGTTCACTGAAGTTAACGAAGAAACTCTTGTTGAGGTCAGCAATTCACCTGCCAGGGTAAGGACAGAGGCCCACAGCAATGCCTGCTTGCCACATTCTGGATCCTGTGCTGGCAGCACAGTGGCAATGTCTATATAAGCGGGAAGCTTGTAAAACAGAAAAGCTATTGTCCATCTAAGGAGATGGGATTCAAAACCTCCCATTCATCTCTCAAGGCTCATGTACAATGTCAGGATTAATAAAGAGACCGGGAAAAGAATAACGAAAACGTACTGTTCTCAGGGGCCCTCGGCCACAGAGAAATTAACAATTGCTGAAGTTACATCAGTGAGAGAACAATTCTGCCTTTATTTTGTGCACTGGTTATTCTTCATTGTGTCTGTGGCCTTGCCCCTTCCCTGCCATTAAGAGTCTGTAGCAGGGAACAGCCTGGGGCACTGCAACTAAAGAGATACTGATCTCTCATATAGAAATATACCAGTTCCATTTTTGCATTTTGCATTTATTTTCTAGCTGCTATATGGTTTTCAGTCACTCTCAGTTGACAGAAACACAATAGAGCCCTTTAGGCATGTGGCTATAAAGAAATGCAGGCATCCTATGTGCCATAAAAACTGCAGAAACACTACTCAGTGCAGACTGAGACCTGAATTAGGTGAATCTAGCTAACAACCTTACCACTACAGTGTGGCACTCAGTGGGGGCTGACCTCCCTCCATCTCAATCCAGTTTCCAGCACTGCCACGTATTCCTCTACCCATAAAGCTGTAACATGCAACTGCTCCACCTCCAGAAGTTCATGTCATCCCTTTCTCCAGTGAATCTGAGGTGACCTACTACAATAAAAATCAACATTTTTTCAAAATGGACCCCAATGCCAAGCACCCAAGTTTCAGCACTCACACTCTGTGTTGTCTTCAGCAGAGTATCTGCTTGTAACATCAGAAACAAAGATCACAGTACAGACATGACGTGCTGACAGATTAGAAGTCAAAAATTTGTCTTTTAACCTGCACAAGCCTGACCTAGAAACCATAACATAGCAAGAGGGCATGAGAGGTTGTGCTCAGCAAATGCATTTTATGGTTACAATCCCACTTCAATACTTGGTCATCAAAATTCCACCAAATATAAGCTATCAGATCACATCTATATGCTGATAGATCTATATAGCTGTGATGATTTCAACAAGTCTATACTGATTTACATCAGCTCAGAATCTGGTAATAGATGACAGTGCTCGAAGAGCTGATGTTATCACTTAGCCACCCACTTGGAGAGTAACAGAGGTAAAGAAAACATATCTCTCAAATCTGTTCAAAATTCTTTCTGTTTTCTAATCAAAGTGTAAATAAGTCCATTATATGGTGTAACTTCTATCCCAGCTATAAAAAAATAAATGATTCGCTTTCTAATACTGAGTCAGTAGTTGGACTCTGCTATAATACAGTCACTCTTAACAATACTGCTATTTTCTCTGAATAGTCAGCAGCCACAATTCATCATTATTGACATACTGTCAGATATTAGGTCAGGTCATGGAATCCAACAAGCCAGCACAGGGTCAAAACTTCAGTCTAAACTCAGCTATAACAGAAGTCTCTTGTAGGCTTTTTCAGTCCCCTCTGCCAAAGAAATCTTTTATCTAAAAGGCTTTTCACTGTTTTACACTGTTTTTTAGAAAAGAAGTAAAAGTCATCACCTCAAGGAATGGTCTGGTTTAGTTATGGATTCCATTTCTTCTCCTTCCCAACAAATATAAGAAGCTTCTGAATAGAGGTCCAAGTTTTTTTTACTGGTGCCTATGCAGGCAGCTTGCCAGGTTCCAACCAACTACATACAATGAAGGAATGTTGTACTGTGAAATGTAGACAGAATTTGCAAAGATGCTTCTCAAGCCAGTTATTAACTATGATTCATCTCCATCTGAACTGAACAGGTAGGAGAAGAATAATCCTAACATCTTACGTCCCTACCCTCGAAGACATCTGCACGCAAAACTCCCACTGATTTTCAGTATCAAACTTCCATCAGCAGGAGACTGTCAGGAGCAAAACACCTAAATTCAAAGGACCACAGCCAGGCTCCGAGTCTGAGGTACCTGGAGGGCGCTGGAATGGTCATTGTGACAGGCCAGCTCCTGCTCCACCTCAGACACCTCCAGCAGGTTGCGCTCACCAACCAGTCGAGAGAGCTCTCCTACCACCGTCACGTGCTTTGACACTGTGCCTGACATCTTCTTGAACTGCGGGTAGTTCTCCACAAACGCCTGCGAGGGGAAAACCAGAGCGACACATTCTTCAGAGTAAAAGCAGCAGACAACAAGAGTGGTTTATACAATTTATCACTGGGTTGCACATGTCCACTAATAAGCAAGACCACTGCAGGTGCACGGATGGTCAGGCACCTCAAATCCAGAAAAAGACTGAAAGTTCTCCAGTTACAAGATTTTTGGTTGTACTTTTTGTTTACACTCAAAATAAAAGAACATATAAAGTAACTCCAGAGACACTGCCAGGATTCTTTAAATCTTCAGCAGCGACTAAATTAACAGAACCTGCTGTGGGCAGCTGCCAAGTGACCCAGCTCAGATAGGAAGTCTACACAGCCACACTGGGTAAAACCAAGTACCTGAACTAGAGCTTATCAATTCAACTGGGGGGATTCCGGATTCCAGCAGACTCTAAACCGCAGCTCAGGGAGCAGTCAGAGCAAGCAGGCTTGAAGGCTGTGCTGCAGCGGTGCAGAACGGCCTACCACAGGGTCTGGCTCTCAGTAAAAAAATACCGTGCTGAACTCAGGACAGAGGTTCCTGCCCCTCATTGCAGAGGTCTGAACTGAATCCAGACTTTCAGCGTCAGTCAGCACTGACCTGCACTACTCTGCCACAGATGGGCTTTAACAAGTCCTGTCTGTACCTTCATATCTGCTATGGATTCCAGCTTCTGCTGCTCCTTAGGTTTCCTCTTCTGGAAATCCTCCATAAGATTCTTGATGTTACTGCCAATCTCTGCAAAGTTCAGGTACATGTTCTGCATGGAAAAAGGAGGGCATCTGAGAGAATGAACACAAGTCCTAATACACAGCTAAGACACAACCATTTGAACACAAGTCCTAATACACAGCTAAGACACTGTGAACCCAAAAACACTTCGGTACCACTACAGATCGGTGATCATCTATTTGACACTCAAACTTGACCAAACAGCTTTGTGATTGGTCCAGATTTTATTTAAAACTATCAAAAAACTGTGTTATTACACGTCAGATAATGTCTGCGTGACACAATGACTTTCACCCTACATAAACTTTCCTCACCTTAACATTAAAGTCACTGAAAGACTGAAAGGTTCCAAGAATGGAACCTGATTCCAGCATTCAGCTACTCAGGGAGATCCCCATCATAAGACACAGCCACCTACATTGGCGTAGAACTCGTCGTTCTCAGCAGACAGGACCACCTCTCGGAGATCCTTACTGATGCCTGGCACACGCGAGAGGTCAACGCGGTTGTTGTTGATCCCCAGCAATTCATGAACCATAGCCTGGTACGTCCACTGACACAGATGGGGAAAGAGAAAGGCAAGTATTGACTTCAGCACGGTATCACACTGCACTGAGAAAGATTTCAGGCTGAACTCAAGCAAGGTCATTTCCCATTCCTCCAGTAACAGAGCAGATTCAGAGTATCTGCTCCTCAAACTTTTGTCAGAACATTACAATCAGAAATAAATTCTGTTACTATCACAAAGGCATCTCACTGTCAGAGGTGCTGATGCCAACATATAGGAAAACAAACCACATCCAAGGATGCTTACTGCAGGTACATTCAAAGGAAATGACTCTAAAAGCACAGCTGGGATTAATATTCCTGTTCCAGCAGCTCTATTTGCCACCATTAGCTTCCCCTTCTCCTTCTGTGAATGAACATTTATTTTTGGCTGCAGAGATTCCACAGTTACAAACTATAATTTCCTACACACTCCTGTGCTTCTTACACAGCAACTGGAGAGTATGTTTCTGTACATCAGTGAGTTACTATATTTATCTTGGGAAGACTAATTTTAATTTAGAGAGAAAACTGAAAGCTGATTAGAATGCTGACATGCCTGACACTGCATTTACATTCATTTGACTCCCTCCTGGATAGAAAATCTCCACACAGCAGATAACACTTTTGGTACCCTGTGCTGAGTGTTGTCCTTAACTCTACCAACCACATGTGAGCTTGGTTGCTGACTATCAGATTTCTCCAGTGCATAAGGATCGCCAGCAGCTCCCACACCATCGCTTTCCTGAAGTGCTGCCTGCAGCTGGGGTAGCCCAGAGTGACTTGAGATCTGAGCATATCCCACAGAAAGGAGAGAAACAGACCCATGCCAGGTTCTGCAGCACAGCAACAATGCAGCAAAGAAACGAATCACAGAAAAATACTGCCACCCATCAATAACAAAGACAGAGAAATACACCTGGCCACTCTGTAAATATGTTCACGTACTACCAAGCAGACTGCACAAACACACCACTTAAAACAGCACTGCTGAGACACCTAGCAGTGTCTAAATGCAAAGTGTGTCTTACGAAAGTGTACTTGATCTGATTTTTGGCCACCTCTGCCTCTGAAGCCAATATGTACAATCCACACTCAACTGTCTGAAAATTGAGCCACAAAATAAAAGAAAGATTTCAAAAGAACGGGGGCAATATTTTTTACCCTTAAATACAAGTCACACCCTGTCAGGTTGTGAGCTACTGCCAGGAGATTCTGTGCACTTCCAGAACTCACACTGCTATCCCCTTGGACAACTGAGGTTATTCACCTGGTTCAGAAGTGGGGTGATCGCATCGTCTGAGCGGTCCAGAATAAGGAGCAAAGGAGGAACCTCAGTGCGACGAAAGTCAAACAGCTCATACTCTTTAGTGATTACTTGCTGTTGAGAAAAGTAAGAAAAAACCACTTGGTTATAGGTATACCTGGAAAAAGTTCCCTCTTACTTTTGTAACAGATGAATAAAAAGTGAAAAGCTGGAGAAAAACAAGTTGCGCCGCTATCTTAGTCAACACTGTTATTGAGAACACAACATCTGCTTTCAAAAGGCATCAGTAACGCACTGCAGTTAATGGGACTTGTGAGAAATAAGGGCCTTCACTTTTTTCATAGGTTGGTGGAGGCAGAAACAAGGCGATGTGACCTGCCAAAAGCCACACAACATAAAAATGGAAGAATTTACAAGAACTGGCTAAAGAACATTACGAAAAAACATTAAACAAAAATTAAACAAAGTTGCCAAACTCACTTAACACTGCTCACCGCACCTTCACACATTCAGCAAGCCTCTTTGCTGGCTCAGAAGAGAGTTGGTATCGAATCATGGGGCATTTCTTCAGGGACAGAAGCAGAGCAGTCAGCCCTTGAGTTGTTCTGGACAGCTGGGCTGGATCCCAGTTGCGACCCTAGAAGGAAAGGTTATGTGAGAGATGGACATGCCATCCCCAAACCCTTTGTCCCATGAAGCTGCATTTCCCTCCAAGCAGACAATATTTTGACTAAAGGAGCAGGTACACCAAAGGCCACAATCCAGATTGCCAATTCCTGCTAACAACCAGCCACCCCTTTTGGGCTGGACACAGCACTCTGCCTGCTGGGCAACTACTGCCACTGCACCCACTTTGCCGTGGCTACTGGGCTCTCTGTTAACCATTAAACAAGGCCCCAGAGCCCTGGAGGAGAGTTAGCTTTTTTCATACCTGGCAGCAGCCCAAGAGGTTGAGAGAAAAAACGTGTGGATTCACTGCAATGTAATCTCCATAGAACTCCTGCCAACAAGTGAAAGCAAATACAGTTAATGCCCTGCCAACCCCTATTCAACCTACAAGAGCATGTGTATTGGCAACATTAAAATCCTAAGCGCTTCACTCACTGATTCTGATCATTTCTCCTTCCTCCATGCCTACATACTCATAATCTTTACACTTCTGCTGACAACTCCACTGCCAGTTCCTGTTGTACTTTTCAGGTACATAGCTCTTTGTTGATGCCACAGACAACACGTAGCAGCCTTGTGAAATAATGCCAGCAGCTCCAGCAACTGGAGGGCAGAGAAAAATGGAACACACGGGTTTTCTGCAGTGTTGTTGCACGCTTTTTAAGACCTCCAGAGTCCTCCTATTACCACGTGCATGTTTGCTAGCTTGTATATTCACCTCCTAATGCCCTTGAATAAAGAAATCTACTTAAAAGATTCAAAATTCACCTGAATTTCTGCCACAACTTCTTGTTCATCAGCCTCAGCTAATGCCTTGATATCACTCTTACTGATCACGTTACTGAAATCTGAAAGAAAACAACAGAGAAAGAGCAATTGGGCTCTGTGAGTGACACAGAACACAAGAACATCACAGCACAGTATGACCTGATTCTCCCCTGGAGCAAGAGTGGATTGCAACAGAAATCATTTGCCTTCACTCCCATAATAGTCTCTCTTACATCTCCCTGCTCAGCATCTGCTCAATTAGGTAACGCCATACATGGCTGTAATTAGTAGATTTATAAAGCTAAAAGATAAGCACTATTAAATAGTTTAACACTGTGGCCAGCTTAAAACAAGCTGGAGCTTCTCAGCATCGCTGTCAGTAGGTCACCACCACCGTCCCCTGCAACCCGGAGCTGCTCCTCCAGCACTGCGGGGCGACAGGGACATCTAGAGGCCACTTTGGATCACTGCCCAGAACCTGTCGTGCACGACAGCTACACCTCAATAGAAAGGCCGCTGTAGTTATTCTGCTTCATTTCCAAACCTACAGAATATTCTACAGCACGAACAGAATGCGTGAGGAACACCTGCCTGATCCACCAGGCGTTACAAGATGCTGTGTACTGGGTTTAGTCCAACAAGTTAGCATTGTCTCTAAATGATTTACCTTCAAGATTTAGGCCAGTGTCTCATCTCTCTGTTTCCACTGTAATAGAGGCACTCTAAAGCCAGCTTCTTTCATGTTTATGAAGCACCACAAAGCTTTAAAATCCCTGAAGTTTTCAGGAATAAGCCATATGAGAGTAATATGGGTTATGGCATTGCTTTATAAAGATTCTTATCAGTTGTTTCAGTTTAACTATTTCATTTTATATGCATGTAACCCTTTCTAAAACTATTTCATAGAATGGCTTCAGTTGGAAGGGATCTCAGAGATCACAGAGTTCAAATCCCTCTGCCATGGGCTGGATGACCCTCCCCCCCACATCAGGCTGCCCAGGGCCCCATCCAGCACAGCTTTAGGCACCTCCAGAGATGGGGAACCCACACTTTCTTTGGGCAGCAGTGTCACGGCCTCATCACACCCTCAGTGAAAATATTCCCCAATGTCTAGTCTAAACCTCCCCTCTCATTTAAAAGTGCTCACCTTTATCCAATCACTACCTATTTGAGGAAAAAGTTGACTTCCCTCCTGCTTATAATTACTGTTTAAGTACTGGAAGGCTGCTCTCAGGTCTCCCTGGAGCCTTCTCTCCTCCAGGCTGACACCCCTGGCTCCCTCAGCCTTTCTTTGCAGGAAAGGTGCTCCAGCCCTTTGACAATCTTCATGGCCTCCTTTGGAACCTCTCCAACAGCCGTTTTTCTTGTGCTGGGACCCAGCCCTGGATGCACTACTCCAGACAGGACCTCACAAGGGCAGAGCAGAGGGGGAAAATCCCCTCCCTGCCCCACTGCCACCCTTTTGCTGGTGCAGCCTAGGATGCAGTTGGCCTGGTAGGCTGTGAGCGTTCACTGCTGGCTCATCTCCAGCTTCTCATCCATCAGGACTTCTAAATCCTTTTCTGCAGGACAGTTCTTAAGGAGTTCTTCTCCCAGTCTGTACTCATATCTGGGATTGCCCCGACCCAACACAGCCTTCAGCCCTGCTGAACCTTTTAAGTTTATGTGAGTCCACTCCTCAGCCTGCCCAGGTCCCTCTGGACGCCATCCCTTCCTTCTGCTGTGCCAACTGCACCGCTCCACTCTGCGGAGACAGACCTGGATGTCCTGGTGGACGACAGGTTGGCCATGAGCCAGCAGAGTGCACTTGTAGCCAAAAAGGCCAATGGCATTCTGGGGTGCATTAAAAAGAGCGTGGCCAGCAGGTCGAGGGAGGTGATCCTCCCCTTCAGTCTGCCCTGGTAAGGCCTCATCTGGAGTACTGTGTCCAGTTCTGGGCTCTCCAGTACAAAAAAAGACAGGGATCTCTTGGAAAGACTCCAGGGGAGGGACACAAAATGGTGAAGGGCCTGAAGCATCTTTCCTACGAAGAAAGGCTGAGTGAATTGGGTCTGTTTAGCCTTGAGAAAAGAAGACTGAGAGGGGACCTAATCCAGGTCTGTAAATACCTAAGGTGTAGAGGGCAGAGTGGTGAGGCCAGACTGTTTTCAGCGGTGTGTGGAAACAGGACAAAGGGAAACGGCCAGAAACTGCAGCATAGGAAGTTCCGCACAAATGCACACAAGAACTTCTTTAGGTGAGGGTGACGGAGCGCTGGAACAGGCTGCCCAGGCGGGTTGTGGAGTCTCCGTCTCTGGAGATGTTCCAGACCCGCCTGGACACCTACTTATGTAGGCAACCTGCTTTGGCGGGGGGTTGGACTCGATGATCTCTGGAGGTCCCTTCCAACCCCTACAATTCTGTGATTCTGTGATCCACTCAGTGCCATCAGCCACTGCTGAGGGTGCACTCGGTCCCACTGTCTGTGTCACCGATAAATACATTAAAGGGTAAACTTAGATCTGGAGATCTAAACAATGTAAAATCTCCAATTCAGGCATTTTCAGCATCTCAGCGGCACTCTGCCCACGGGGGAGGTCAGTGCCTCCCATCGGCCTCCCTGAACGTCGGGAGCTCCGAACAGCACGTACTTACAGATATAATAGATGCTGTACTTCGGCCTCCGCAGCTCCTGAATGAGGCAGTGCACGTTCTCCTGAAGGAACACACAGCGACAGAGCGGCGATCAGAGGCGCTCAGCCCCACCGCCTCCCCGCGGGGAGGGCTCTCACCTTGGTGGGCCGCAGGAAGCAGACGGCCTTCAGGTGCTTCATGGGCTCCCTGCCGGGGGAGTCGATGCGCTCGAAGAGGTAAACCTCCTTCTGCAGGATCTCGGACTGCGTGTACACCATGCTGACCGCGCCGGGCTGCGGGGAGCGCAGCGTCACCACGCGCCGAACACCGGCCCCGCGCCCCGCCCGGCCCGGCCCCGCCGCTCACCGTCTCCCGGTCCATCAGGAGCACCTTCATACCCGGCCCGCTGTCCTCGATCATTTTCGACACGTACTGCTTCACGGCGAGCACGGCGTTCATCTCCGCTGTGCGCCTCAGCCCCTCCGCTCCGCGCCGGACCGCGCAGTCCTCCAGCGGCAGGGGATGGCGGGAGCGGCGCGGTGACGGACTACAGCTCCCGGCATGCCGCGCAGCGCCGCACTTCCGCTCCTGCGCGCGCCACGGCGCTGGACTACGGCTCCCGGCAGAGCGCTCCTATCTCTGCTTTCCGGGCAGCAAAAGGCGCGTTTTCCTTCTCTGGTCTGGAAGGTGCGACGCGCAGCTCGCACGGAGGTTTTCAGGAACGAGCCGCATCAGTGTGACGGAGGTTGATGGCATTGCTTCGTAAACATCACAGAGTCACAGCATGTCGGGGTCGGAAGGGACCTGTGGAGATCACAGAATCACAGAACGGCCAGGGTTGGAAGGGACTCAAGGATCACGAAGCTCCAACCCCCCATCACACGCAGGGCCACCAACGTCCACATCTCACAGCAGCCCAGGCTGCCCAGGGCCCCATCCAACCTGGCCTTGAACACCTCCAGGGATGGACGGGGATCCACAGCCTCTCTGGGCAGCTGTTCCAGCACCTCCCCACTCTCACAGCAAACAACTTCCCCCTGACAGCCAGCTGAAAGCTGCCCTCCCTCCACTTCCAGCCATTCCCCTCGTCCTGCTCTCATCTCCCCTTCCCAAGAGCTGCCTCCCCTCCTGTTTGTGGCTCCCTTGACGTCCTGCAGGCTGCACTCAGCTCACCCCCAGCCTCCTCTTCTCCAGCTGAACGAGCCCAGCTCCCCAGCCTGGCTTTGCAGGGAGGTGCTGCAGCCCCCCGCTCATCTCTGTGCTCTGTGCTCCCTGTCTCCCTTGTCCTGGGTGCCCCAGCCTGGGCGCAGTGCTGCAGATTGGGCCTCACAAGAGCAGAGCAGAGAGGGACGATAATCTCCCTGTCCTTGTTGCCACCCCTCTGCTGATGGAGCCCAGGATCCCATCTGCTTTCCGAGCTGTAATCACACACTGCTGGTTCATGTTCAGCTTTTCATCCATCAGGACCCCCATGTCCTTTGTGCAGGGCTGCTCTCAAGTGCTGCTCCTTCCAGTCTGGATGGATGCCTGGGATTCCCACCCACTGCTAGAGCAGGTTCCCTGCAGCAGGTCACAGTCGGCAACCAGACGGCACTTGGCTGTCTCCAGGGGAGGAGATGCCACAACATCTCTGGGCAATGTGTCCCACGGCTCCGGCACTCTTACGGTAAAGAAGTTCTTCCTTGTCTTTATATGGAATTTCCCGTGCTGCAGTTTGTACTCATTGCCTCTTGTCCTCTCACTGCACACCGCTGAATCATAGAATCATAGAGTCCTTAGAGTTGGAGGGGCCTCTGAAGGCCATCTAATCCAGCTCCCCTGTGATGAACAGGAACACCACAGCTAGATAAGGTTGCCCAGGGCCTGGTCCAGCCTCGCCTTGGAAGTCTCCAGGGACATCCACCACATCCCTGGGCAGCCTGTTCCAGTGCCTCACCACCCTCACTGCAAAATACGTTTCCTTATATCTAACCTAAATCTACCCTCTGAGTTTGAAGCCATTTCCTCTTGTTCTGTCACTACAGACCCCGCTAAAGAGTTTGTCCCCTTCTTTCCTGTAGCCCCTTCAGATACTGAGGCCTCAATCTGGTCACCTCACAGCCTTCTCTCCAGGCTGCACAGCACCAGCTCTCTCAGCCTGTCCTCATAGGAGAGGTGTTCCGTCCCTGGGATCATTTCTGTGGCCCTCCTCTGGACACACACAAGAAGTCCATTTCTCTCCTGTACTGAGGACTCCACATCTGGATGCAGTGCTCCAGGTGAAGCCTCACCAGGGCAGAGCAGAGGGGCAGGATCACCTCCTTCGCCCTGCTGGCCACACTTCTTTTAATGCAGCCCAGGATACAGTCGGCTTTCTGCACTGCGAGGGCATGTTGCTGGCTCATGTCCAGTTTGCCATTCACCAGCACCCCTAGGTCCTTTTCAGCAGGGCCGTGCTCAATCCTTTCACCCTCCAGCTCATACTGGTAGTGGGAGTTGCCTTGAGCCAGGTACAAGACCTTGCATTTGCATTTGTTGAACCTCATGAGATTCACCTGGGCACACTGCTCAAGCCTGCCTAGGTCCCTCTGAATGGTACCCATCCCTGTGGTGTGTTGACCACACCCCACAGCTTGGTGTCACCAGCACACTTGTTGAGGGTGCACTTGATCCCACTGTCAATGTCATTGATGCAGATATTAAAAGAGTATCGGCCCAGCACTGACCCCTGGGGAACACCATTTGTCACCAATCTCCATCCAGACATTGAGCCATTGAACGCTGCTCTCTGGACTCAATCCTATAGCTAGTTCTTTGTCCACTGAACAATCCACCTATCAAATCCATATACTTCCTATTTGGGGAGAAAGATGCTGTGGGTTACTGTGTCAAAGGCCACACTGAAGTCAAAACAGATTGTATCAGTGGCGCTTCCCTTTTCTGTTGATGCAGTGATGCCATCACAGAAGTTGGTCAAGCAGGATTTGTCCTAGTGAAGCCACACTGGTTCTCCTATATCATCTTCATATCTTCTATGTGCCTTAGCATAGCTTCCAGGAGAATCTGCTCCATGGTCTTTCCCAACACAGAGATGAGACTTGGTCTTGGTTGGTAGTTCCCAAGGTCATTCTTTTTACCCTTAGAAATTGGTGTGATGTTACCTTTTTTCCTGTAACTAGAGACTTCACCCCATTGCCACAGCTTTTCAGACATCATTGTGAGTGGCTTAGCAACTACATCGGCCAGTTTCCTCAGGACTCTGGGATGTGTCTCAGTGGGACTTGTAGACTTGTGGATGTTGAGGTTCCTCAGGTGGTCATGAATCTGATTTTTGCTTACAGTGGGATGAATGTTGCTTCTCCAATCCCCTCCTACCAAACCAAATGTCTGAGGGCTGTGTGGCAAGCACAGGACTGAAGTCCGCTCCCATCCACTTGATACCTATGCTTTAGATATTTATAAACAGTGATCAGATTCCCTCTCAGCCTTCTCTTCTGCAGGCTGAACAGTCCCAAGATGCTCAGCCTTTCCTCATACAGGAGATGATCCCTGTCTTTTTTGAACCGAGAAGCCTAGGACTGGACACGATATTCCAGATGTGGCCTCCCCAGGGCAGAGCTGTGGGGCAGAGACCCTCCCTGGACCTGCTGGCTCTCCTCTTGTAATGTACTCCTGGATACCTTTAGTCTTCTTGGCCACAAAGGCACACTGCTGACTCACGGGCAACTTGTTGACCACCAGGACACCCAGGTCCATCTCAACAGACATCTTTTCCAGCAGTCCAGCCCCTAACCTGTGCTGATGCATGAGGGTATTCCTCCCCAGGTGCAGGATCCTACACTTGCCCTTGTCAAACCTCCTAATGTTCCTCTCTGCCTGACTGTCTGCTCTGTGCAGCTCTCACCAAATGGCAGCACAGCCTTCTGGTGTGTCAGTCACTCCTCCCATCTTTGTATCATCAGCAAACTTGCTGAGAGTGGACATTGTCCCTTCATCCAGATCATTAATGAAGATGCTAAACAAGTCTAGACCCAGTATCAACCCCTGAGGAGCACCACTTGCTATAGACCTCCAACTAGACTCTTCACCACTCTGAGCTCTATCCACCCTCCAGTTCTCAATTTACCTCACTCTATCCCACACTTCCTAAGCTTACCTACAAGGAAGTTATGGAAAACAGTGTTGAAAGCTTTGTCGACAGTTTTTGCCAAAACCTCATTTTAAGCAGCAGAACCACATTTTTGCTCATATTCCTTTTACTGGTGACATTACTTTCAGAAGCCTTACTTTTTATCCTTGACTTCTCCCACCGAATTTCATTCCAAGTGGGCCTTAGCCTTCCTTGCTGCGTCCCCACAGGCCCTGAGAACATTCCTATTTACTTCCCAGGTGGCCAGACTCCTTTTCCACATTTCATAGACTTTCTTCTCTTTGAGTTTTTCCACAAACTCCTTGTTCTTCCTCACAAGTCTCCTGCCATTTTTGCCTGACTTCTTTCTCTTAGAGATGCATCCATCTTGAGCTTGGAAGACGTGGTGCTTAAATATCAACCAGCTCTCACGGACCCCCTTACCTTGCTGTGCTTTTGCCCATGGGGTATCTCTAGGTAGTTCTTTGAGGAGGTTAAAGTTGACTCTCTCAAAGTCAACTTTAAGTTGTGATCCTACTTATTACCTTGTTCTTTCCATTCAGGATCCTGAAGCTCACTATCTCATGATTGCTGCATTCCAGGCTGCCCCCAGCCTTCACATCCCCAGTCTGCCCTACCTTGTTGGTAAGAACAAGGTCCAGCAGCACACCTCTCCTCATTGGCTCCTCCACCACCTGCATCAGAAAGTTGTCTTTAACACACTGCAGGAATTTCCTGGACCGTGTGCAGCTGGCAGCATTGCTTACCCAACAAATACCAGGGTATTTGAAGTCTCCCAGAAGAACCAGTGCCTGTTATCATGACTCTACTTCCAACTGTGTGCAGAAGATCTCATCAACTTGTTCCTTCTGACCAGGTGGCCTGTAGTACACACCTACAACAGCGTCAGCCATATAAGGCTGCCCCTTAATTCTTACCCACAGCTCTCTGCTCACTCATTCATCCCCATCCAGAGCTTGATACATTCCAGTTATTCTCTCACTTAAAGACCAACTCCGCGGCCTCGCCAAAAAGGACATAATCATTCATGACAACATTTCAGTCGTGAGATGTTCCACAGTATCTCTGTGATTGCAGTGAGATTGTGGTCCTGCAACTGCATACAGATCTTTAGTGCTGTGCTGTGCATGTTGCTATACTGGCACTTTAGAGAAGCAATTTGAGCAGGTAGTGCAGGTATCCTGGAGGGGTCCACAGGGATTCCCCACAGCTCTCCTCATCCTTGAATTCTTCTGGCTTCTGCTCCAAGGAAGAAATGGCATCCAGATCGACCTGGACAGGAGGAGGAGTGTGCCCAAGAGAACAGCACGAGCTTCGACACGGCCAAGGGCACGGTGCTGCTCCTGAGTCGGGGCAATGCCAAACGTGAGTACAGAGCAGGAGAAGAACTGAGTGCGAGCAGCCCTGCGGAGAGGGACTTGGGGTCCTGGTGGACAGGAGACGTCACACCAGCCATCAGCGTGCCCAAACGGCCAAGAAGGCCAGGGGCATCCTGGCTCCTCTCGGAAGCAGTGTGGCCAGCTGGCCTGGAGAAGAGATTGCCCTCTGCAGCCAGCACTGGTGGGACTGCACCGTCACCGGTTTGTGGGTCGCTTCGGCCCGGTTCTGTGACTAATAGGGCAGAGGGACCCAGCGACCCACACCCCTGGTGAGGGGGAGGGGAACAAGGGGAAGAGGCGGGGAGATAGGCCTAAGAACAAAACAGCAGCAACGAGCTGAAAACTGATTTACTGGATACGACGGCGGAATGCAAGGTAACGCAATGTAATACTATGTAATTGGCAGTGAAAGGAGCAAATCAAATAAAAAGAGTCATAGAATGATGGAATGGCCTGGGTTGAAAAGGACCACAATGATCATCTCATTTCAACCCCCTGCTGTGTGCAGGTCACCAACCAGCAGCCCAGGCTGCCCAGAGCCACATCCAGCCTGGCCTTGAATGCCTCCAGCGATGGGGCATCCACAGCCTCCTTGGGCAACCTGTTCCACTGCCTCACCACCTCTGGGTGAAAAACTTCCTCCTCATATCCAACCTAAACCTCCCCTGTCTCACTTTAAAGCCATTCCCCCTTGTCCTGTCACCATCCACCCTCACAAACAGCCGTACCCCCTCCTGTTTATACGCTCCCTTCAAGTACTGGAAGGCCACACTGAGGTCTCCCTGCAGCCTTCTCTTCTCCAAGCCAAACAAGCCCAGTTCCCTCAACCTTTCCTCATAGGCTCCTCTCAGAAACAATGTGGCCAGCTGGCCTGGAATGTCTAATGGCGTTATCTTTAGACCCCTCTGTGTCCTTTGACAGTGGGACAGCAGGCCCACAGTCCCACCAGCCCTAGGAAAAAAAAAAAGAAATAGGATGCCTGGTGTGTTGATTGTTCACAGAGCAGTTTGGCCCAGGTCTGTGAGCAATGGGGCAAGGGCCCACGGACCCATGCCAAGGCAAAGGGGGATGGGAAAAAATGGGAAAGTGTAGGGTGATAGGAGGTGGGAAACAGAATGGCAGCAATGATGTGAGGAGGAAATAAAATTGACTAAATATGATTTCAGAATGCGAGATAAAACAATATAGTACAATATATAATTGGAATAGAGGCTAATAAAACAAATTGAAAGGGGGCTCCAAAACCAAAGGCCTTACTCTAAAACTGAAGGCGAGATGGCTGGGGAACCCACCCACACACTGCCTGGCAGTGAAATGAGAGTCTTGTGACTTGCAAGGAGTTTTATCTTTTCCTCTGAATGCAAAGTCTCCTGGGGTGTGCAGTTCTTCTTCTCTTCTGAGAACCAGGTACCCAGAAAATTGGCAGCCCATGGTGCTGGAGCATTAACTGTTTAACTGCCCATGCTCTACATGATGCTATGATGTGGAATATCTATAACAAAAATCATAAAACCATGACGGGGGGATTATTAGGATGGGGTTTTAATTAGGAAGGGTTTTTAGGGAGGTTACTATGACAGAAAGGTTTATCAGTGGGGGTTTAATTAGGGTGGGGGTTGTTGGGGTGGGTGGTTTTTTGGGATAGGGGGGTTATTGAGGTGGGGGGTTAATTAGGGTGGGAGGGGTTAGGGGTGAGGCAATTATTAGGACAGAGGCGGTTATTAGAGGAAAATTTATTAGGCTGGGGGTTTTATTGGGGTGAAGGGGTTTATTGGGGTGGGGGGGTTCTGATGGGCATTATTAGGGTGAGGGGGTTGAGGGGGTTTAATGGGGAGGGACTGGTTGGAGTGGGGGAACTGTTGGGTTGGAAATTTTAATAAGGTGGGTTTTTTGGAGGCTGGAGGGGATTATTAGGACAGAGGAGGTTATTAAAGGGGGTTTTATTGGGGGGGGGGGGTTCTTGGGGTGGAGTTTGCTGCCACCTGTTGAACACAATATGATACTGGGATCGTTTTTAATGGATTTTTAGGGTCAGGGCTATCACAATCATTTTAGGGTCATTAGGACTACGATTAATGTTACTTTTAGGGTTAAGATTGCGGTTACTTGTAACGACTGCTTTTCGGATTCGATATTCATGAATGAAGTGCAACACCTGAGCAACGCAGAGGAAGGCAATGCGAATAACAGGGCAAGGAAAGGAGAACGCATGGGGAAAGCGAGAGGGAAAGGACAGACTGACGGTCCGCGAGCGGAATGCTCGCCCGCCCCTGGATGGTCAGTAGAAATTTCTGCCCTTTTTATGTCTACGAGCGCTTGGGAGTCACTCTTCGGAGGACTAAGCACAATAGAGATTGGAGGACTGGCTGCGCAGAGCGGTTAGAGCGAAGCGCCCCCACACTTCCGGATTCCGAACGCATGCGTGTTAGCGCCTGGAGGACCTTTAACCATAGAGACGGGCGGCGCAGAGCGGGGACAGTGGAACGCCCCCGCTGCAGTTCCGCGCTTTGGCCACGCGGGGGCAGCAGAGACCGAAGGCGGCCGCAGATCCGCGTCGGGCGCTCCGTTCTTTTTCCTTCAGATTCCGGGTGAAGAACTCAATGTTGGAAGAGGGAAAGAAAAAAAAAAAGTAAAAATTCTCCAAACCCAGGAAGGCTCACGAATTTCTGTGTAAAAATGGATGGAATCCGTGCTTGGCTCCTGCCTTAGGACACTGCGGAGCTCTGGATGCTAAACTGTGTTTTAGGGATGAATTCAAGATGTTCGGGGCGTCCTCGTGATGGATGGGGAGCGTGGTGTAAAGGCTGCAAGTGCAACAAGTGCCTCTGAGCAACACCAGCTCCGCTTCCTCCAGCCCTGCTCCCTCCCCTTCGTTATTTACTGCTTTAATTGCCTGCGTGAGTGATCTGACAGATGGATGATCTTTAAAATAATACAAAGCAAGAACAGGAAGAAGGGCATGAGAGAGGACTACCAGAAATATGCATGTATACATCTATACATGTGTGTAAGGAAGAGACCAGGATCTGGGCCGTGTGTTAAGCATCTCAGAGCCGATCTGCACGCAGGAGCATTTGCAGGAGCCCCAGGGGAAGCTGCCACGTGCAGTCAGTGGGCACAGGCAGCACGAGCCCCTCCGTGGGGCTGCAGGGCTGAAGTTCCACAGCTGCACACCGCTTTGGGGCGGGTAAATGGCAGGGAGGAGCATGGGTGTCTTGCTGGGTTTCTGACCCCCAGTCAGCCTGCACCTGCACTAGGAAGCTTGCAGGGGTCGACGAGCCTGAAAAGATGGCAGATGGTTCAGCTGGGCTTGGATTGGTGCTGCGGAGAGCCTGGTGTGGAGCTCGGGTGAGATGATTTGCTCCTGGAGAGCAGCTCTCGCCTGCATCCCAGGCCATAGCAGTGCTGATCCCATTTGAAAAGCCTGTGCCCCCTGTGCTGCACTTGCTGACCTCCCTCATTACTGTGTCCGTGGGATTCGGGCTGCAGCTCTGCCCCGCTGCGCATCCCCATCCACATTCACTGCCCCGTGCAGAAGGGCGCTGGGTGCTGATACCCAAAGCTCCCTGCTGCTTTGAGGCTAACGTGCAAACCAGCAGAGCTGGGAGGGGGCAGAAACACCCCGGCCCTGAGCTCAAGACACCGCAGCAAAATGCTGTGACTGCTCTGGAGGAGGAGCTCAGCTTGGCCAGCCTTGTTGGGGCTGCACAGTGCAGCTTCTGCTGGGACAGCGTGGGCTTCATGCGCTGAGGAATGATGCTGCTATTCCCTTCTGTTGGAAATATCCAGATAATTTATCAGGATGGTATCTCTGTTAAAGCAGATTTTATTCACAATTGCAATGTTGGGCCCACTGCAAGCAGGAGAGCCTGCAGAAAACAGCGTTCCATCTTCTATGCCGTTACCCGACGCTCATCTCTTTCTCCCCTGGTTCCTCACTGGCTGAGTACTTCAGGTTCACAATCTTCCCGATGCTCAACTAAACACACGGATACTGGATAAACATCCATTTTTGTTAGCTAAGCATCTATCGCTAATTAGTTAACTCCCAACCTTTGCTCACTCAACACTTGGTCGTTGTTTCTGGACATCTGCTCGTCCTTGCATACAGATAAGCTTGGAAGGAGGACAGAGGGGAGGATCTTCATGCCTGCCTGTTGAATCCCAGCCTACCCACAGAGCGAGGCCATCCATCCTTGTGTAGGGGCTCTGCCTGCTTTGCTGTTTGTTAAGTCTGTTTTTCTTTTGCTGAGGGTCTCTTATCCAAGCAGAATAGCCCTACAATGTGCTTTCCAGTCCATAATACTATACCTGTACTGTTTGGAACATTTAAAAACCATTGCGGTTTTGCAAGCAAGAATTAATCACGTAATTCAGCAAACATATTTCTAAAATATGTTACTAACATAGATGGCATTTCTACTTTTTCACACCAACTATTCCTAAGGACAAGTTACAAAATACAAATACTTTGTGCTCTACTTCTTCAGATCAATTCCCCCTTTTCAATATCTAATGCAGAAACAACATTCCATTCCTGCACCTTCTGACAGCAGCAGCTTCCTTGTGGGCGAGGGGAGGGGAAATATATATAAAAGCATAAACTGAACCGGGGAGAAAATAAGAGAGCAGTGTTTGCTGACTGTGCTGCGTGTTGTTGGTGTTTGTTATGTTTCTGCCATTGCTTTGGCAACCCGGGGGAAGACGCCAGGCTGCAGCGCTGCGGGGACGGGCGCTCTGCTGGGCGAGGTGGAGCTTGGCTGCTGCCCTGCTGAGAGCGGTGCTTCCTCTGCACCTTGGGCTGTGCTTTCTTTCCGGCTCCAAGGCAGGAAAAGGTGGTTTCTGGGTCTGGCTGGCTCTCGTTGCATGTAGGGAAAGTGGTGAGCATGGCTGTTCCCCAGGGTAGCTGGGTTGTATGTGGGCTCGTCCCCTCCTTTCAGTCCTTGTGGGTGGATGGAGGGAGGGTGCAGCTCAGCGAGGAGTAGAACCAGCCCCCAGGGCTCCGGGAAGTGTCAGAGCTGCACTGGGAGTCACTCACAAATGGGTGCAGCGAGGCACGGCGTGCTGCACTCACATTGCTTCCCACCTCCAGCAGCTCCCGCTCCCTCTGCTCTGCAGGTGGAGGTGGTCGCTGCCTGCAGTGTGGCTGCAGTGACGTCCCCATCCGCCTCCACAGCTGTGCCAGGAGCCCTGCAGCATCCCCGGGCACAGCAATCAATGGGGGGTGGTGAAGGCTTTGCCCTTTGGAGGCCAGGAACAGCTCGAGAGATGCACGTTAACCCTTTGGGTGCTGCAGCACAGAAGCTGGGAGCAGCCCCAGAGCTTCAGATCCTGGAGGTTCACTCAAGCCGTGGTCTGTGGGGAGGTGAGGGGAGGTCTGGGGGGGAGGACAGACCTGTTGTGTTGGATTCTGCTTTGTGTAGGAACTGTGCATGCAGGAAGGTTGCAGCCCTCTCTGGTGAGAGGTGCCGAGTTAATTATTTGATTTCACCACTGCCTCTCCGAATGGCAGCGGTTTGAACCCAGAGCAAAGTGGCAGCTTTCAGTGTGGTGAGAAGTCCTGCCCCGTGCTGGAAGCTGACTCATTCTCCTCCTGGCTCTGGGGTCACTGCTGGATTGCAAAGAAATGCATGAAATTCCCACCGCTCTGATCTGGGAATTCACTCCTCAGAAAGCAGGGAGGCAGGGTGGGCTGGAACCCATGTGCTCCCCAGCTGCATCGTTGGGTTGTGGGGCTTTGGTGACACCTGGAGCCATCCCAATTAACCCCAGGATGATGGAGTTGCAGTTTCCTTGCCAAAAACTTCCTGCGTGAGAGGCAGCTGTGAGTTGTGAGCTGTGAGCAGGGCAGGACTGCCTCGGGCTGCTGAGCACAGCTGTGAGGATTTGGGATAGGGGGAGAAGGAGGAGCTGTGGGGATGGAGCAATGGGCACAGAGCTGAGCAGGATCCGGGCAGAGCTCCTGCCCAGTATGCTGCCAGGTCGGGTGAGTGAGCTCTGCTCTCTGCTTGGGGAAGTCCAGGAGAAGCAAAGCTCCCCTGCCACCCCCGCATCACAGCCTGGGCTCTTTCTACGCTGCTGCTTGGGGGATGTTTCCCCTTTCAATTCCTTTCTCCTGAGTCAGTGGATGTGACTCAGCTGGAGGAAAGCAAAGGGCCGTGAGAGCTGTGCCTGCTCTGCACAAATGCAGAGGGTCTCTTGGGGTCCAAGGCCCACACAGCACTGGGGTGCCACTGCAGACCCCCCACCCAGATGGAGCTGAGCCCAGGGTGTGATGCAGAAGCAGGCAGGGAGCTCAAAGAGCAGCAGGTTTTGCTCTGCTGCAGTGCCATCAGGAGGTGGGGAAAACTCTGCGAGGAGGGAGGCTGAGCCCTGGCAGCAGCGGGTCAGGGGAGCAGACGAGTGCGGGTGCCAAACCTTGGCTGGATTAACACAAGAGTTCAAGCAGCCCAGGGATTAGGGAGTCAAGAGAGCTGAGCCATCTGCGGTGGCGCAGAACTGATCTTTGGGGATGGACCAGAGCTTCGGAGAGGTGCACGAGGCCCGGGCTTTGGAGCCATCATATAAGTGAGTCAGGGCCTCGGGAGGTTCTACAGCAATTAAAGTCTCCCAGCCATTAGATACAGCAGTGTCTGCAAAGAACAGGCCCTGGCAGCCCTTGGGACCGACAGGGATGAGAATCAATCCATATTGCTGGAGTGACTGGGGGCATTCAAGAATTGACTGTGTTGGAGGCCAAAATAAGCCTCACTGGTAAAGACTGGCAAAAACATCCTATTGTGACTGGCCCAGGGGCTCCATGTATTCTTGGCACTGATTACCTTAGAAGGGGATATTTTCAGGATCCCAGGGGGTATCGATGGGCCTTTGGAATAGCTGCTTTAGATACAGGCAGCATTAAGCAGCTTCTGTTTTGCCTGGCCTGTCAGAAGATCCGTCTGTCGTGGGGTTGCTATAAGTGGAAGAGCAGCAGGAACCGATTGCCACAAAAACGATGCACGGATGGCAGCACCGCACCAACAGGGATTCCTTGCTCCCCTTTCATAAGTTGATTCGTCAGCTAGAAAGTCAGGGAGTGATCAGCAACACTCCCTCGCCTTTTAACAGCCCCATATGGCTGTGCGTAAAGCCAGTGGAGAATGGAGGCTGACGGTGGACTACTATGGTCTGACTGAGGTCACAACCCCACTGAGTACTGCTGTGCCAGGTATGTTAGAACTCCAGTATGAACTGCAGTCAGAAGCAGCCAAATGATGTGCCACCACTGACACTGCCAGTGCATTCATCTCCATTCCTTTGGCCACGGAATGCAGGCCACAGTTTGCTTTTACTTGCAGGAATGTGCAGTATACTTGGAACTGTTTTCCCCAGGGTGGAAACACAGCCCGGCTGTTTGATGTGGGCTGACCCAAACCACACTGGAACAGGGCGGTGCTCCCAAGCACCTGCAGTACATCGATGACATTGTTGTGTGGGGCGATACAGCAGGGGAAGTTTTCAAGAAAGGAGAGCAAAGAATCCAAATTCTTCTGTGTGCTGGTTTCGCTATTAAGCGAAGCAAAGTGAAAGGATCTGGCCAAGAAATTCAGCTCCTAGGAGTAAAATGGCAAGATGGGCATCGCCACATCCCAGGAGATGTGATCGACAAAATCAACGCTATGTCTCCACCAAGAAAGCAAGAAAGAGACTTAATCTTTTCTCGGTGTAGTGGGCTTTTGGAGGATGCACATCCCAAACTACAGCCTCATAGTAAGCCCCCTCTATCAGGTGATATGAAAAAAGAACAATTTCACATGGGGTCCTGAGCAGCAGTAGGCTTTTGAGTAGATTAAACAAGAGAGAGCCTGTGCTGTGGCTCTGGGGCCAGTACGGATGGGACGGGATGTAAAGAATATCCTCTGCACTGCTGCTGGAGAGAAAGGTCCCACTTGGAGTCTGTGGCAAAGAGCCTCAGGAGAGACCTGAGGCCGACCCCTGGGATTCTGGAGTTGAGCCTACAGGGGGTCGGAAGAGGGCTACACTCCAACTGAAAAGGAGATCTTAGCAGCATATGAGGGGGTTCGGGCTGCTTCTGAAGTAATTGGCACTGAAATGCAGCTCCTTCTGGCACCTCGACTGCCAGTGCTGAACTGGATGTTTAAAGGAAAAGTTCCCCCCACCCCTATGCAACTGATGCCACTTGGAGTGAGTGGATTGCACTGATTACACAGCGAGCACGGATGGGGAACCTCAGCCGTCCAGGAATCTTAGAGGTGATCATGGACTGGCCTGAAGGCAAAAAGTTCAGCACATCACTGGCAGAAGAGGTGTCACGAGCTAAAGAGGCTCCACCATACAGTGAACTACCAGAAAATGAAAAGAAATGTGCCCTGCTCACAGACGAATCGTGTTGTATTGTGGGAAAGCATCGCAGATGGAAAGCTGCTGTGTGGAGCCCCACACGACGAGTTGCAGAGGCCACTGAAGCGAAAGGAGAATCAAGGCAATGTGCAGGGGTAAAGGCTGTCCAGCTGGCCTTAGGTGCTGCTGAACGGGAGAGGTGGCCTCTCCCATGTAAAGAGTCTTTACACTGACTGGTGGATGGTGGCAAATGCCTTGTGGGGGTGGTTACAGCAGTGGGAACAGAACAACTGGCAGTGGAGGGGTGAACCTATTTGGACTGCTGAGCTGTGGAAAGACATTGCTGCCCAAATAAAGGATGTGGTGTAAAGGTGCGCCATGTAGATGCCCATGTGTCCAAGAGTCGGGCTACTGAAGAACAGCAAAATAACCATCAGGTAGACCGAACTGCCAGAACTAAGGTGGCTCAAATAGACTTGGACTGGCAGAACAAGGGAGTTTTATTTCTAGTTCAGTGGGTCCATGAGACCTCAGGTCATCAAGGAAGGGATGCAACATATAAGTGGGCTGGAGACCGAGGGGTGGATTTAACTATGGATGCTATTGCACAAATTATTCATGACTGTGACACATGCGCCACAATTAAACAAGCCAAGAGGATGAAACCTCTCTGGGTGGAAGGGCGATGGCAAAAGCACAAATATGGGGAGGCACAGCAGGTTGATTATATCATCTTGCCACGATCTTGCAGAGGTAAGCGTTATGTGCTCACCATGGTGGAGGCAACCACTGGGTGGCTTGAGACATATGCAGTACCCCATGCTACCTCCCAAAATACCATATTAGGTCTGGAGAGGCAAATCCTGTGGCAATGTGGCACCCAGAAAGAATTGAGTCCGATAATGGGACTCATTTCAAAAATTCACTTGTGAATATTTGGGCCAGAGAACATGGCATCGAGTGGATTTATCATATCCCCTATCATGCACCAGCCTCTGGTAAGATCGAACAACGGGTTGTTAAAAACCATGTTAAAAGCAATGGGTGGAGGAGCATTTAAGCACTGGGAGAAGCATTTGGTGGAAGCTGCCTGGTTGGTCAACACTAGAGGATGGGTCAATCGAGATGGTCCTACACAGTCCAGTCCCTACATACTGGAGAGGGAAACAAGGTCCTTTGGTACATGTAAAAAGCATGTTGGGAAAAGCAGTTTGGGTCCTTCCAGCTTCTGGAAAGGGCAAACCTCTCTGTGGAACTGTTTTTGCCCAGAGACCTGGGGGCACCTGGCGGGTGATGGAGAAAAATGGGGACGTCCAGTGTATATCAAGGGAATTTGATGCTGGGGGAGTGCAGTCACTGATTCCATGAATATATATGTATGTAGATATGTGCATATGTAACCCGTGTTAATTATTGTTTGTTTGTAATATAGATATATGTTAAGCATAATATGGTGATGTGGAATAAGGGGTGGAATGTTGTGGTTTGGTGATTTTTTGTTGTCAGTATTCCACATCAAAACATCATTGTAAACCAGTGGGAGTTAAAGAGTTAATGTTCTGGTTCCATTTACTGCCTCCTATGGGCATTTTGAGTATTCTGATGGGAAGGAAGAGGTGGCATCCTGGAGGACTTGGAGCAAAGGTGGATCACAGGACAGGACCCCAGCAGTTCTCCCTCTGGGCCGGCTGCCGCAGGGCACATGCTCTCCTTGCACCATCGTGGGGACTCGCACTTTGGGCAGTCTGATCTCTCTCTCTCATTTTGTTTGTTTTTGTTGGATTTAGTAAATTACTGTTCCTCCTCAGATCATTGCTGTTGTGTTTCTTTTGATAAACCCATCTCTGCCCTTCCCCTCCTCCCGGAGCGCACAGCCTGCATCAGAGCCCAGGATAGGGTGAGTGTCTGTCTTTTCCTACTCCAGTATAATAATTACAGGAGATCAGCCAAGCTCCTGGATATATTACACCATCTGTATGTTCATTGATTGTACATTTTGCAACAGTAGTAGGAGCTGCTGCCCAACAAGAGGAAGCTTACCTTCTGGGATCAATTACCTACAGGCTGAGAACGCAAGTAGGAATGCATAAATCCTTGTACATGCCAGGTTCTCCAAAACTGTTATTCTGGCAAGACTTACTAGAACAAACGGATGCAGAAAGTCTGGCTTTAACACAAACTGGGAAAAACAAGGTTGGACCCCCAGGAGTTACGGAAATCTTAAAGAAGGTATGCTTAGGAGTGTGGGTATCAGGGATACCTGGCAAAGCCAAAAATAGGAATAATAATAAAAAAAAAAGATAAAACTTGCAGCCCTAAATAGAAGTTAAGTTAAAAGCAAGAGCTAGCCAAGTCAAGGTGAAGCAGTGCCCTTTGAGGATATGTGGGTATAGAAGGATAAAAGAAATAATAGGTAACTGTTTGAAGTTTGGATTATTAATTGAGTGTGAATGCCAACGCAATACTCCAATTTTGCCGATTAAAAAAAAACACCACTAATAAATAAGTAAGCTTAAAGTTATTTGCCTTTGAATAGAAAAACCCCAAGACGGAAAATAATAATAATAATAATAATAACAACAACAAAAATAGGGACGCAGTCAAGCTGGACAGTGTTACCCAAGGTTGTGAGAACAGCCCAGTGATTTCTGAGAACCGGTCAGCTCGTGATCCTGAGACGAGGGTTCCTCCATCCCAGGGTGGAACTTTACTGCAGTATGTGGGTGCCCCAGTAACTAAAGGGGACTGTGCACAATGGATGCGGGTTTGCTGAATTTTTAGCTGAAATGGTTCCCAAGGTCCTCAACAGAAGGCTGAACTGATCAAAGAGAAGGAAGGAAGCAATTTGCCGGCCTCCCAGAACACCAGATCCTTGAGTCCCCCAGATCCTTCCCCAGGATGAACAGCCCCGGCTCCTTCAGCCTTTCTTTGGAGGAGAGCTGCTGCAGCCCTCAGCGCGTCCTCGCGGCCCCCTCTGGACCCGCTCTGACAGCTGCACGTCTCTCATGTGCTGGGCGCCCAGGCCCGGGTGCAGGGCTCCAGATGGGGCTGGATGGGCCGTATTAGTCACAGAACTGGGCCGAAGCGACCCACAAACCGGTGACGGTGCAGTCCCACCAGTGCTGGCTGCAGAGGGCAATCTCTTCTCCAGGCCAGCTGGCCACACTGCTTCCGAGAGGAGCCAGGATGCCCCTGGCCTTCTTGGCCGTTTGGGCACGCTGATGGCTGGTGTGACGTCTCCTGTCCACCAGGACCCCAAGTCCCTCTCCGCAGGGCTGCTCGCACTCAGTTCTTCTCCTGCTCTGTACTCACGTTTGGCATTGCCCCGACTCAGGAGCAGCACCGTGCCCTTGGCCGTGTCGAAGCTCGTGCTGTTCTCATGGGCACACTCCTCCAACCTGCCCCAGTCCCACTCTCTGGATGCCGTCTCTTCCTCCTCCAATGGTGACTGCACCGCGCTGCTTGGTGTCCTTGGTACCGGAGCCAGGAGGACACGATGGTGAGGAGGGCTCGTCTCGCATGTGCCTGAGCATCTTTTCCCGGAGGATCTGCTCCACGATCTCCCCAGGCACAGACGCCAGGCGTCAATCTCTCTCTCTGAGCGCTGGACACATCTCAGCCTGCCCATTTCCTCTCGCAGCCTGGAGGTTCTGGAGTTCCCCACGGCCAGAGGGCTGGGCGGCTCGGTCGCTCCTCAGAGCTCCATCTGGCTGCCCGTGTCAGCCCAGAAAGGCTGTGGCCCCTCCGCCTGGGTTTGTGCCTCAGCCCGGCTGTTGCGACGAGCGGTCGCCGTGTTGGTGTCAGGGGAGCACCGGCGAGCCCGGCGCAGAGCTTTGGGAGGCTGGAGATGAATGAGGAGCTGCCCACCCCACGTAGCTGCGCCCCATCTCAACACAGACGCACTTCGAGATGATGTTAATGTCTTTATTTTTTTGACCACAAATCCAATTTCCGATCTTCATTTTCAATTTCCGATCTTACAAGTCCAATTTCCGATCTTACAAGTCCAATTTCCGATCTTACAAGTCCAATTTCAGATGGCCATTTTTTCCACCACCTTCCCATGCACCTGCACTCGGTAAATGCAGGTGTATTCTGGATGTCCCCAGTTGCTCTTCACCAGAACCTTGATGTAGCGAAAGGCTCTGGAATGATTATTCTGCAAAGGAAATGGGGAGGAACAAAGGAATGGGTGTTCAAATTCCCATTCCTGTTGCTCAGGAGGGCTCCAGTTGCAGGCATGTGGGAACACAGGGAGGGGCAGGGAGCAGGCGTCCTCCCTGGCGTGCTGCCCCTGTCCTACCTCAAGCAGGAAGGTCTGTAAGGGTGCTTTCCGCACATTAAAGCTGAATGAGCCAAGCGGAACCTCCTCTTCGCTGTCCACATCCAGTCCCTTGCAAGCAAAGCACAAGGATTGATGCTCAGGTTCGTGCCACCAAGAGCAAAGGTGTGTGCTGTCCACCCCCCTGCCCTGGGGCTCGGGCAGTAGCCCAGCACTGCTTCTGCTGGAGCTCAGTCTCCACCTCGAGGTTTCATCAAGAACCCCGAGATGCTTGCCGAGCAAGGCTTAAGAAGGATCCCACCTCTCCAACTTAGGAAACATCCCCTGGGGGCACTGCAGTGCTCGGAAGACAGCGGGACGCAGGGCTCGGGAGGATGCCCAAGAGCAAGCCAGTCCCTGCTCCGGCACTGTCCTGTGCCCAGATCCCAGGCAAAAGAGCCAAGTAGGGACTTACAAAGACAGCAAATTCTCCCGGGGCACTGCTGGAGAAGCCAGCTGGAGTCAGCTCTGGGTCGACGTGTCGCAGAGTGACACAAGCGGGCAGGATTTCAGCTGGCAACCTGATGACAACCTGGCCCTGATGTCCCTGCATGGGCCAGCATTCTCCTGGTGAAACACCCGGCTGCAAACAGAATGGGAGAGCAGAGAAGTAGGAGAGAGCGCTGGGGCCACAGCACTCCAGGTGCAGCTAAAGGCAAAGGCGGCGAGCGTCTGCGGGTCGCGCTTCTGCTTGAGAGCGGCTTACGTGTGAGGAATCGGGCAGAAACACAGGGCCTTAATTCCCTGCCCGACAAAGGGGCTCTCGGTGTCACTGAAAAGGGGAAGACGGTGGCTGGGAAAGCGTCGCAGTGGGACCATCTCTCTCTCTCCAGCACTGGCTCTGCTGGCCCCCAGCTCTACCCCCACAGAGGGGCAGGTGGGATGGCTGCGGCACTGAGGTGTCGGCGGGGAGGAGATCTCTCACCCAGCTGGGACTGAGGAGTGTGGGCCTCACACAGCAGTTCAGCTCAGGTGCCCTCCTGAGGGGAGCCAGCGATTGCCAGCACCCCCAGCCCCGTATCGGACCTTTGGCTTCACGGCTTGAGCAACACGCCGGGGCTGAGGGGAGACCCCCGAGGGGGAGCGAGGGGTGCAAGCAGCACTGCTGATGGCCGCCACGATACCTGCAAGATGGTATCCGGAGGATTCACGGGGACGATGAAATGGTGGAGCCAGCAAAACCAGCACTTAAATGTATAGGTAGGAGAAGTTCTCTGGAGGTCGATGGCAGCACCTGTAATGATGGGGAGGAGGTGAGTGCAAGAGGCGGCAGACGTGGAGAAGCTGAGGGTAGCAGGGCTTGCCTGCCTGTGTCCTCTGTCCTCACCATTGCTCTTCCATGCCCAGTCAGGCATCTGATAGCAGTCCTGCTGTGCTCTCAGCTCAGACACTGCCTTTATCCCCAGGGGAAGACAAGAAACGATGTCAGGACACGACCACGTCAGCGCGCAGCTCAGCGTGACTGCCAGCACCCGGAGGTCTGACACGCAAGGCAAGCCGCGTCCAGAGGGCTGTGAGCTCGTGCTGGCCGGCACAAGAGGCCAGGACTGGGGAAGGATGTCCGAGCCCACGGACACTGACCTGTGCCACGCTGTCTTCCTGTGTTTTCTGGAGCGTCCCCAAAGACGCAAGGAGATGCGCGCAGGTGGCTCCTGCAATTTGACAAGGCAGAGAGAAGGTCGTAAGTACAGGGGTTGCTTCTGGTCCCTGATCTCATGCTGGCTTTTCCTCGGAGCCTGGGAAGCCGCAGGTGAGCGGAGGATGTCGGGAATGGTGCGGACTGAGGACATGTCTCTGCCCACATCCTTCAGGGCACTGCAGCCCCGTGGCCGTGCAGCTCGGTGCCCCAGAGCTGCTCCCATTTCCCCTGGGTGCACCCGGTGGCACCGAAAGCAGCGTGGCGGGCAGAACGCCAGCCCTACAGTGAGGCCAAAGCAAGGCCGACTCGAGGATGTCCTGGAGAAGCGGCACCGGGGCCGTGGGGTCCTACTCGGTCCACACCCTAACGCTGGGGGGACCGCAGCAGCTCTCGGGCTGAGTGGGACCCAGTGGTGGAGAGCAGCTCTGGAGCAAGCAAGCGGCCAGGATAGGAAGGCAGAAGGTGCCACACTGGTGCTCCAGTGCCTCTGGAGGCCTCTGCTCACACTGACATCATCCAGCACAGCCCCAGGGTCGCTGCGGGATGTTTGCTCATCAGAACTCACCAAGGGAGACCACGGACAGTACAATGAACGCTCTGAACAGGCTCATCTTGTGCTCTGAAGCAGCAGCAGCCAGGTGCCTTCCCATTCTTTTGGCTCTTTCACGCCACACTGAAGGCTGTTGGCCAGCGGAGGCAGGAGCTGGTGCTGATAAAGGCCTGCTCAATTCCGCCGGCTCAGGGAGGCTTCTGCGGGAGGAAAGAGCGTGGCTGAGCACCGGTCCCACTGCGTGAGAGCCGAGGCAGGCAGCAGCAGCCTCCGCAGAGGCCCTCCCAGAGGACGGGCCTTGGGATGCCTCCCGGCTCCATCCCGGCGGCAGCGAGAGGGCAGCGCGGGTGGGGGCTGTTCTCTGGGGTCCCCACGCTCCCCACCCCACCTTTAGAGAGGGCTTTCCAGGCTCGCAGTGGCGGTGCCCTGCCTGAGGCAGCACAGCTCCATTCTGCTCTGCCGTCCCGGCTGCCAGCCTGAGCCATCTCTCAGCACCACCCAGCCTCGGCCTCCAGCGGGGTCAAGCCAGAGGCTTCCCCCGGCTGCCCCGCTCCCCGGGCCACCGAGGGCTGTGTGCGTGCTTGCCCCCAGCCCGATGCCCCCTGCGGGTTCCACCCGCCTCGTACCTTTGCCTCTGCACTGATGTGTCCCCAGCGGGGACCTGCTGGCCCTCGCCCACAGCCCGGCTCCCTGCGCAGCTCTTAGACGCCCTTGGGCGCCTTGTTTGCGCAGCCTTTCTCCTCGCCATTCTGCAATAGCTGAGCCCTGGAAGCAGTGCGTCCTCTCAGCACCGCGGTCCCAAAAGCTCTGAGCCCACTGGGGCTCCGCCACGCTGCAGCCCTTGGCGGTGGGTGGAGGCAGCTGTGATGTCACAAAGGGCAGCTGTGATGTCACAGAGAGCAGCTGTGATGTCACAGAGAGCAGCCGTGATGTCACAGAGGGCAGCCGTGATGTCACAGAAGGCGGCTGTGATGTCACAGAGGGCAGCCGTGATGTTCAGAATCGCTAGGCCATGGTTGGATGTTCAAGGAGGTGATAGAGGGGTTCGGAACAGTTTACGTTTTGGACTCAAGGGACGGCCAACAGGCAGAAACTGCTGTGGAAGTTCTCAAACGTTCTCCAAGCTCCGACCCCTTGCAGTCCCTACCTCCTGGCCACATGAGACACGCTCCCTTTCCCCACCCACTGGCCGAGGAACTCGGGGGATCCATTCCCGGGTTGCCCACCACGTCATCCATCCTATGCCTGACAGCCTCCCCGGCGGCCTCGCTCCAGCTTCTCTCTCTAAATTCAGACTAGTTCTCTCCAACCTCCTGGCGCCTTTGGTCAATAAATCTAATCCCGAGGTCACCTTCAGAAGCTGAGTGGCGTCTCGCTTTTGTAAGGACACCCCCTTATCCCCCACTGCCCTTTTATCCCCTGGGGACCCACCGCCCCTCCCGATCCCACCGCCCCACGGGTCCTCAGCACGGACCCCTGGCAGCCCGCGTGCAGCACCGGTGAGTGCCAGCCCTCGGGGACACCGCCGCTGTCCCCATCGGACGGTGCCGCCGTTCCTTTCGGGTCCTTGTCCTCGCTGTTGGCTGCTTGCGATGTCGCCAGCCGCCCACGGCCTCTGTCCCAGCCAGGACCCAGTGCCATCAGTGCTGTCCCCAGGCGCCATCTGTCCGTCCTGGCGCCCATTCCCACCCTCACTCCCCCCACGCAGTGTCCCCTGTGCCCCACCCAATCCCACCGGTGCTTTTGTCACGCTCCCGGTCCTCACCCAGTCCCACCGCTGGCACTGAGGGGCGGTGGGGTGGCTCTCCACATCTGGGTGACAGAAGGACAGAATCATTGCACGGGTGGCACTGCAGGGACCTTCGAGATCACAGAACGCGTCATGCACGAACGGATGGGTTGCACGGGATCGAAAGGTTCATAAAACCGTCCCATCAAATTGTGGTGGTGGTGGAAGGAACCTCTCGGCGTCCCCAGCCCCAGCCCCAGCCCTGCCGTGGGCTGGCTGCACCACCTGCTCGGGTTACCCAGCTCCCCCCCACGGCTTTGGGCACCTCCAGGGATGGGACAGCCGCCGTGCTCTGGGCAGCACTGCCGCGGCCGCACTGCCCTCCCTGTAAAGAATTCCCTCTTCACAGCACACCTCAGTTTCCCTTCTTGCAGTGTAAAACCGTAGCCCCCGTCCTGTAACAACCTGCCCGCGTACCAAGTCTCTCTCCCTCCTGTCTGTCAGCTCCCTCGAAGGAGTGCAAGGCCACCGTGCTGTCCCCCGGATTCTTCTCCAGGATGAACAGCCCCGGCTCCTGCAGCCTTTCTTCCGAGGAGAGCTGCTTTGGCCCTCAGCGCATCCTCGGCCCCCTCTGGACCCGCTCCGACAGCTCTGTCACGAGGTTATCCCTCGACAGAAGTCCGTGACAGGGGGGCACAGCCCCGGGAACAAGAAAAAAAAAGGAAGGAGTCGGAACGGTTTGCCGCGAGCCGGCTGGCCCCGGGCCGCGTGCGCTCCGGCAGAGGGGGAAGGGCAGAGAGCTGGCAGATCGCAGTGCTGTGCTCACCCCATAGCAGTGCCGACCCTACTGCAGTGCTGTGCTCCCCCCATAGCAGTGCCGACCCTACTGCAGTGCTGTGCTAACACCCCATAGCAGTGCCGACCCTACTGCAGTGCTGTGCTCCCCCCATAGCAGTGCCGACCCTACTGCAGTGCTGTGCTCCCCCCATAGCAGTGCCGACCCTACTGCAGTGCTGTGCTCACCGCCTAGCAGTTCCCGCACACATCGCTGCTCACCCACCAAGCGCTGCCTTTTGAATCCATGGTTTTATACTATAAACCACTCCAATGTGGGGGATCTGTGGGGTGTCTATGGGATATCTATGGGGTACACGTGGTTTTGCTGGGCAGAACCCCAGAGCCACCCTGCGCCATGGGGTATCCAAGGGGTATGTGTGGGGTGTCTGTGGGGTATCTATGGGATACACTCCTTTCTGTGGGGCTGAGGCCTCGTAGCCACCCTGCTCTTTGGGGTATCTGTGGGGCATCTTTGGGGTCTATGGGCTATCTGTGGGTACACGTGTTTTTTCTGGGCAGGACCCTGGAGTCCCCCTGCTCCTTGATGTACCTATGGGGATCCATGGGACATCCATAAGGTATCCATAGGGTATCTGTGGGGTCCCCAAGGGGTATCCATGCGGCTTCCATGGGGTATCTATGGGGCATCCATGGGGTGTCCATGGGGCATCCATGGGTTATCTATGGGACATGCATGGGGTGTCCATAGGGTATCCATGGGTTATCTATGGCTCTCTATGGGGTGTCCATGGGGCAGCCATAGGGTATCTGTGGGGTCTCCAGGGCGTATCCATGGGGCATCCATGGGGCACATCCATGGGGTATGTGTGTTTGTGGGGTGGAGGCCCAGAGCCACTGTTCCTTGGGATGTCTGTGTGGTATCTATGGGGTGCGTGTGTACTTTTGGGGTCTGCTCCGTGGGATTTCTATGGGGCGCGTCTGCTCCAGTGGCCGCTTGGAGCTCCCCAAGATGGCGCCGCGCGCGCTCCCGCCCCTCTCCCTCCGCCTCTGTCCTCCCCAAGACGGCGGCACCCCACGCCACGGCCCGTGCGCTACGCCGCCGCATTTCCCGCGCGCGGCACCACCCCGCTTGCGGCGCGTTTCCCGTCGTGCAGCGCAAGGCGGTTGGGGAGAGCGCGGCAAGGTGGCGGACGTTGTGGATCTGGGCGAGCCGAGCGGCGAGGACTTCGCCATGGACGAGGACGGCGACGGTGAGGGCGGCCGAGGCCCGGCGGGCGGGCGGTGCGGCTCTGCTCCCGTTCCCCGCTCCCCGGTACGCCCCGCCCCGCCCCCGCTCGGGCTGCCCGGCCCTGACCGGCCGTCTTTCCGCAGAGAGCATCCATAAGCTGAAGGAGAAGGCCAAGAAGCGGAAAGGCCGCGGCTTGGGCTCAGGTGAGGGCGTCGCTGCGTTGAAACTCCGCGTCCCGGCGCCGCGCCGCGCCCGCGGGGCTGTGCAGGGATGTGTGGGGTTCTGTGGGGGGGCTGTGTGGGGTTCTGTGGGCGGCTGTGTGGGGTTCTGTTGGGCTGTGCGGGGCCGAATGGTGGTTATGATGTTGAAAGGGTGTGTCTGGCATGAATAGTTACAACCTGTTGTTTTTCTCCCTCCATGTCTGCTGGACTCGTTTCCATCTCCCAGGCTCTTTTGCTAATCAGAGTGAGAATGCAGAATCTGCAGGATGGGATTCTGAGAAGTTTACCCTCTCAAATTCACTGGTTAAACTGCAGCTAGGGAAGCAGGAGAAAGAGTTCTGTTTCCTGGTGGGTATGAGTGCCTCTCACCACCTGTAGATGAGTTTGCGTATGGGGCTGCTGAGTCACGGCCTGAACCTCTGATTGATCACCTGAGGCGAGCAGTGAGCCAGCCACGGAGCACAGGTGAAGGCAATTCAGCTGTGCTGCAGGAGGGGGTGGAGCCTGGCTGCACTTCTCCTAGAGCCATGGAAGAGCTGACCAGCAGTGGGGAAGGGTCTCTGCTGGAGATCCGCTCCACGGGAGTTTTGCAGTGAGCCCAGGATAGGGTGAGTGTCTGTCTTTTCCTACTCCAGTATAATAATTACAGGAGATCAGCCAAGCTCCTGGATATAGTACCCCATCTGTGTTTTCATTGATTGTACAGTTGGCGAGCCAGGCAGGCCAAATATAGTTTATATCCTGGCTTTTTTGTGGAATTTCTATAAGTGGGTCAAGGGGGAGAACACCATTCCCCTAGATAAAATGATCCCTGGGCAGATCCCAGGGTTTCTGGGATCTCCTTATTATCAGTTAGCGACCATAATTGAGAAATGGGGTCCCCTGCGTACTTTGGGGAATATTTCCCCAGTACGCATGACAGAATACTTTCAGGGACTAGACAGAGACATCCTAACCACAAAAGAAAGGCAATTAGCTGCATCCCCAGTGGCATGGCCACTGTTAAATGCCTTAAATCAAGCTGAGACAAGATCAGATACCTTAGAGAATGAAAATCAGCTATTAAAAGCTCGTATTGACAAATTGGAACAGGAGCTTAGTGTATTAACAGGGAAAAAACCCAATTTTACAGTCTGTAGGTCAGGTCCGTAGTATTTCAGTGGATGATAGTCGTACCTCTGAAGTAGCGGACCTGGTTGAGCAGGAAAACAGGAGTTCTAAGTCAGATCTAGAGGTTCCACTTATGGCAGAGCCCCTGGAACTCCGTCCTATAATAACTCAAAAGACAAAACAAGTACCAGACAGACCGGCAGGGGTGCCCCCTGACCAATGGCCCCTGCCCAAACGCATTTACACGTAACAGCTAGGCCATATACTCTAACCGAATTGACTGATGTGGTGCAGCCATTTCGGCAGAGGCCAAGAGAGAGTGTACCTGCATGGCTGCTCGGGGCATGGGATTCAGGGGTGGAAAGTGTCTTGGTTAATGGGCCAGAAGTGGCAAAGCTGGCCACCGTAACGGTACACCCTGCTGTCAGGCAGAGACTGTACGCTGCTGTCCAGTATAGCAGTGAGAACCATTCAATAATAGATTGGTTAATGGCACCATGCCGTATGGTCTGGCCAAACAAAACAGACATTCCATTAAACACAGGACTATGGTCCTCCGTGGAGGACCTTCAGAATTACATTCGTGAATTAGGCATGAGAAAAGCGATATACGAAGACTCGTTTGATAGCCCGGATATGACCAAGTTCTCGGCAGGTGTGCGAGATTTAATCTTACAACAGACCCCTTCCCACCTGTATGAGACCTTAGTTTCTATATTAAACCCTCTGGTGACCTCGGAAGCCGTGGTTCAACAGGCTGCCCAGATAGTAGCTGATCTGGGGGAGATGGAGCGTCTGCGCCCGAAGCGCAATATCCGAGTGGTAGAAGAAGCAGAGGTGCTTCTTCTAGTAGTCTCCAGTAGTTAAAACCAAGAGGCCACCTGTGCGGAACTCTCAGTCGGGGCCTCACGGAAACAAATGTTTAATGACCTTATTCGGGCTGGGGTCCAATTTGCTAAGATCAACCGCCAGCCCAATCACATCCTCCTTCAGCTGAGGTGACAGCTGAAGGACAATCAGAGATTCCAGAACTACCCTAAGAAGCCAAGGGTAAGAGTTACAGGAACAGTACCAATGACGACATGGAATTTAGAGGATTTCATCTTTCCCACCAGAAAAAAAAAGCCCCTTCAGGTGCCTCGGGCTACAATGCCTGAACCACCTGAAGCAAAAGACTTGACTTTGGCCCAGTTCATGGCGTGACCAGGGATGTCAGTCCCCCCTAGGGCCTCCAGACGGGACCGGAGGCCCTATGTAGAGTTAACGATATACTGGTCCCGGAAAAATGTCCAGAGAGTTATGGCTAGTTGATACTGGATACTAGTTGATACTGGAGCAGAAACATCAATTATTTACGGAGATCCGAACAAATTTCATGGAGACAGAGTGATGATTGGTGGTTTTGGGGGACAGACTATTCCTGTAACCCAGACGTGGTTGACGCTGGGGGTTGGGCATCTCCCATCCCGGGAGTATAAGGTATCTATTGCCCCAGTCCAGGAATACATTTTGGGCTTAGATATTCTATGGGTTCTGGCTCTAGTTCAGACTTGGACAGAGATGTATCAGTATCCGGGCAGTGCAGGCAATATTAAGAGGCCATGCGAAACATTTGCCTGCCGAAACCACGCCGGATTACTGATGTGAGACAGTATGGACTCCCGGGTGGGCAGGACGAAATATCAAAAACAGTGCAGGAATTAGAAAAAGTGGGCGTTATAAGACCTGCCCACAGCCCATATAATTCCCCCATATGGCCAGTGCGAAAGTCGGATGGCACGTGGAGAATAACAGCGGATTACAGGGAATTAAATAAGGTCACGCCACCTATTCATGCGGCCGTACCCCATATTGCCTCCCTATTGGACACATTGAGTAGGGAGATAAAAACCTGTCACTGTGTCCTAGATTTAGCAAATGCGTTCTTCAGTATCCCAATTGCTGAGGAATCGCAAGATCAGTTTGCGTTTACGTGGGGAGGCAGGCAGTGGACCTTTCAGGTCCTGCCACAGGGGTACGTGCATTCACCAACGTATTGTCACAATCCAGTGGCGCGTGACCTGGCTGATTGGAGAAAACCTGATGATGTTAACCTGTATCACTACACTGATGATCTCCTGCTGACATCCGACTCACTGGAGGCAGTAGGACAGGCGGCTGATTCATTAACCGCCTATTTACAACTCAGGGGATGGGCTATAAATCCCCCAAAGGTGCAAGGTCCGGGCCTGTCCGTAAAATTCCTGGGGGTGGCTAGGGAAGCAGGAGAAAGAGTTCTGTTTTCTGGTGGGTATGGGTGCCTCTCACCACCTGTAGATGATTTTGCAACAGTAGTAGGAGCTGCTGCCCAACAAGAGGAAGCTTACCTTCTGGGATCAATTACCTATGGGCTGAGAACGCAAGTAGGAATGCATAAATCCTTGTACATGCCAGGTTCTCCAAAACTGTTATTCTGGCAAGACTTACTAGAACAAACGGGTGCAGAGATTAAACTCAATAAAAGTGGAGCTAAGGGTCAAACAGCATTACCTGATTGAAGATTGTAAGTCTGGCTTTAACACAAACTGGGAAAAACAAGGTTGGACCCCCAGGAGTTACAGGAATCTTAAAGAAGGTATGCTTAGGAGTGTGGGTATCAGGGATACCTGGCAAAGCCAAAAATAGGAATAATAATAATAAAAAAAGATAAAACTTGCAGCCCTAAATAGAAGTTAAGTTAAAAGCAAGAGCTAGCCAAGTCAAGGTGAAGCAGTGCCCTTTGAGGATATATGGGTATAGAAGGATAAAAGAAATAATAGGTAACTGTTTGAAGTTTGGATTATTAATTGAGTGTGAATGCCAAAGCAATACTCCAATTTTGCCGATTAAAAAAAAACACCACTAATAAATAAGTAAAAGTTGGAGAGCAAGTGCTGTAGTTTGGTACAAGATTTGAAGGCAAGTAATAGGACTGTTGGATGGATGCACTCAGTGGTGGCAAATTGATACAGCTCATTAGCCAAGTTAAGGAATGAGTAGGTGAAGCTTACCTTCTGGATTTGAAGGATGCCTTCTTGCCTGGTTTGGCCAAAGGAAGCTTAAAGTTATTTGCCTTTGAATAGAAAAACCCCAAGACGGAAAATAATAATAATAATAATAATAACAACAACAAAAATAGGGACGCAGTCAAGCTGGACAGTGTTACCCAGGGTTGTGAGAACAGCCCAGTGATTTCTGAGAACCGGCCAGCTCGTGATCCTGAGACGAGGGTTCCTCCATCCCAGGGTGGAACTTTACTGCAGTATGTGGGTGCCCCAGTAACTAAAGGGGACTGTGCACAATGGATGCGAGTTTGCTGAATTTTTAGCTGAAATGGTTCCCAAGGTCCTCAACAGAAGGCTGAACTGATCAAAGAGAAGGAAGGAAGCAATTTGCCGGCCTCCCAGATCCTTCCCCAGGATGAACAGCCCCGGCTCCTTCAGCCTTTCTTTGGAGGAGAGCTGCTGCAGCCCTCAGCGCGTCCTCGCGGCCCCCTCTGGACCCGCTCTGACAGCTGCACGTCTCTCATGTGCTGGGCGCCCAGGCCCGGGTGCAGGGCTCCAGATGGGGCTGGATGGGCCGTATTAGTCACAGAACTGGGCCGAAGCGACCCACAAACCGGTGACGGTGCAGTCCCACCAGTGCTGGCTGCAGAGGGCAATCTCTTCTCCAGGCCAGCTGGCCACACTGCTTCCGAGAGGAGCCAGGATGCCCCTGGCCTTCTTGGCCGTTTGGGCACGCTGATGGCTGGTGTGACGTCTCCTGTCCACCAGGACCCCAAGTCCCTCTCCGCAGGGCTGCTCGCACTCAGTTCTTCTCCTGCTCTGTACTCACGTTTGGCATTGCCCCGACTCAGGAGCAGCACCGTGCCCTTGGCCGTGTCGAAGCTCGTGCTGTTCTCATGGGCACACTCCTCCAACCTGCCCCAGTCCCACTCTCTGGATGCCGTCCCTTCCTCCTCCAATGGTGACTGCACCGCGCTGCTTGGTGTCCTTGGTACCGGAGCCAGGAGGACACGATGGTGAGGAGGGCTCGTCTCGCATGTGCCTGAGCATCTTTTCCCGGAGGATCTGCTCCACGATCTCCCCAGGCACAGACGCCAGGCGTCAATCTCTCTCTCTGAGCGCTGGACACATCTCAGCCTGCCCATTTCCTCTCGCAGCCTGGAGGTTCTGGAGTTCCCCACGGCCAGAGGGCTGGGCGGCTCGGTCGCTCCTCAGAGCTCCATCTGGCTGCCCGTGTCAGCCCAGAAAGGCTGTGGCCCCTCCGCCTGGGTTTGTGCCTCAGCCCGGCTGTTGCGACGAGCGGTCGCCGTGTTGGTGTCAGGGGAGCACCGGCGAGCCCGGCGCAGAGCTTTGGGAGGCTGGAGATGAATGAGGAGCTGCCCACCCCACGTAGCTGCGCCCCATCTCAACACAGACGCACTTCGAGATGATGTTAATGTCTTTATTTTTTTGACCACAAATCCAATTTCCGATCTTACAAGTCCAATTTCCGATCTTACAAGTCCAATTTCAGATGGCCATTTTTTCCACCACCTTCCCATGCACCTGCACTCGGTAAATGCAGGTGTATTCTGGATGTCCCCAGTTGCTCTTCACCAGAACCTTGATGTAGCGAAAGGCTCTGGAATGATTATTCTGCAAAGGAAATGGGGAGGAACAAAGGAATGGGGGTTCAAATTCCCATTCCTGTTGCTCAGGAGGGCTCCAGTTGCAGGCATGTGGGAACACAGGGAGGGGCAGGGAGCAGGCGTCCTCCCTGGCGTGCTGCCCCTGTCCTACCTCAAGCAGGAAGGTCTGTAAGGGTGCTTTCCGCACATTAAAGCTGAATGAGCCAAGCGGAACCTCCTCTTCGCTGTCCACATCCAGTCCCTTGCAAGCAAAGCACAAGGATTGATGCTCAGGTTCGTGCCACCAAGAGCAAAGGTGTGTACTGTCCACCCCCCTGCCCTGGGGCTCGGGCAGTAGCCCAGCACTGCTTCTGCTGGAGCTCAGTCTCCACCTCGAGGTTTCATCAGGAACCCCGAGATGCTTGCCGAGCAAGGCTTAAGAAGGATCCCACCTCTCCAACTTAGGAAACATCCCCTGGGGGCACTGCAGTGCTCAGGAGACAGCGGGACGCAGGGCTCGGGAGGATGCCCAAAAGCAAGCCAGTCCCTGCTCCGGCACTGTCCTGTGCCCAGATCCCAGGCAAAAGAGCCAAGTAGGGACTTACAAAGACAGCAAATTCTCCCGGGGCGCTGCTGGAGAAGCCAGCTGGAGTCAGCTCTGGGTCAACGTGTCGCAGAGTGACACAAGCGGGCAGGATTTCAGCTGGCAACCTGATGACAACCTGGCCCTGATGTCCCTGCATGGGCCAGCATTCTCCTGGTGAAACACCCGGCTGCAAACAGAATGGGAGAGCAGAGAAGTAGGAGAGAGCGCTGGGGCCACAGCACTCCAGGTGCAGCTAAAGGCAAAGGCGGCGAGCGTCTGCGGGTCGCGCTTCTGCTTGAGAGCGGCTTACGTGTGAGGAATCGGGCAGAAACACAGGGCCTTAATTCCCTGCCCGACAAAGGGGCTCTCGGTGTCACTGAAAAGGGGAAGACGGTGGCTGGGAAAGCGTCGCAGTGGGACCATCTCTCTCTCTCCAGCACTGGCTCTGCTGGCCCCCAGCTCTACCCCCACAGAGGGGCAGGTGGGATGGCTGCGGCACTGAGGTGTCGGCGGGGAGGAGATCTCTCACCCAGCTGGGACTGAGGAGTGTGGGCCTCACACAGCAGTTCAGCTCAGGTGCCCTCCTGAGGGGAGCCAGCGATTGCCAGCACCCCCAGCCCCGTATCGGACCTTTGGCTTCACGGCTTGAGCAACACGCCGGGGCTGAGGGGAGACCCCCGAGGGGGAGCGAGGGGTGCAAGCAGCACTGCTGATGGCCGCCACGATACCTGCAAGATGGTATCCGGAGGATTCACGGGGACGATGAAATGGTGGAGCCAGCAAAACCAGCACTTAAATGTATAGGTAGGAGAAGTTCTCTGGAGGTCGATGGCAGCACCTGTAATGATGGGGAGGAGGTGAGTGCAAGAGGCGGCAGACGTGGAGAAGCTGAGGGTAGCAGGGCTTGCCTGCCTGTGTCCTCTGTCCTCACCATTGCTCTTCCATGCCCAGTCAGGCATCTGATAGCAGTCCTGCTGTGCTCTCAGCTCAGACACTGCCTTTATCCCCAGGGGAAGACAAGAAACGATGTCAGGACACGACCACGTCAGCGCGCAGCTCAGCGTGACTGCCAGCACCCGGAGGTCTGACACGCAAGGCAAGCCGCGTCCAGAGGGCTGTGAGCTCGTGCTGGCCGGCACAAGAGGCCAGGACTGGGGAAGGATGTCCGAGCCCACGGACACTGACCTGTGCCACGCTGTCTTCCTGTGTTTTCTGGAGCGTCCCCAAAGACGCAAGGAGATGCGCGCAGGTGGCTCCTGCAATTTGACAAGGCAGAGAGAAGGTCGTAAGTACAGGGGTTGCTTCTGGTCCCTGATCTCATGCTGGCTTTTCCTCGGAGCCTGGGAAGCCGCAGGTGAGCGGAGGATGTCGGGAATGGTGCGGACTGAGGACATGTCTCTGCCCACATCCTTCAGGGCACTGCAGCCCCGTGGCCGTGCAGCTCAGTGCCCCAGAGCTGCTCCCATTTCCCCTGGGTGCACCCGGTGGCACCGAAAGCAGCGTGGCGGGCAGAACGCCAGCCCTACAGTGAGGCCAAAGCAAGGCCGACTCGAGGATGTCCTGGAGAAGCGGCACCGGGGCCGTGGGGTCCTACTCGGTCCACACCCTAACGCTGGGGGGACCGCAGCAGCTCTCGGGCTGAGTGGGACCCAGTGGTGGAGAGCAGCTCTGGAGCAAGCAAGCGGCCAGGATAGGAAGGCAGAAGGTACCACACTGGTGCTCAGTGCCTCTGGAGGCCTCTGCTCACACTGACATCATCCAGCACAGCCCCAGGGTCGCTGCGGGATGTTTGCTCATCAGAACTCACCAAGGGAGACCACGGACAGTACAATGAACGCTCTGAACAGGCTCATCTTGTGCTCTGAAGCAGCAGCAGCCAGGTGCCTTCCCATTTCACGCCACACTGAAGGCTGTTGGCCAGCGGAGGCAGGAGCTGGTGCTGATAAAGGCCTGCTCAATTCCGCCGGCTCAGGGAGGCTTCTGCGGGAGGAAAGAGCGTGGCTGAGCACCGGTCCCACTGCGTGAGAGCCGAGGCAGGCAGCAGCAGCCTCCGCAGAGGCCCTCCCAGAGGACGGGCCTTGGGATGCCTCCCGGCTCCATCCCGGCGGCAGCGAGAGGGCAGCGCGGGTGGGGGCTGTTCTCTGGGGTCCCCACGCTCCCCACCCCACCTTTAGAGAGGGCTTTCCAGGCTCGCAGTGGCGGTGCCCTGCCTGAGGCAGCACAGCTCCATTCTGCTCTGCCGTCCCGGCTGCCAGCCTGAGCCATCTCTCAGCACCACCCAGCCTCGGCCTCCAGCGGGGTCAAGCCAGAGGCTTCCCCCGGCTGCCCCGCTCCCCGGGCCACCGAGGGCTGTGTGCGTGCTTGCCCCCAGCCCGATGCCCCCTGCGGGTTCCACCCGCCTCGTACCTTTGCCTCTGCACTGATGTGTCCCCAGCGGGGACCTGCTGGCCCTCGCCCACAGCCCGGCTCCTGCGCAGCTCTTAGACGCCCTTGGGCGCCTTGTTTGCGCAGCCTTTCTCCTCGCCATTCTGCAATAGCTGAGCCCTGGAAGCAGCGCGTCCTCTCAGCACCGCGGTCCCAAAAGCTCTGAGCCCACAGGGGCTCCGCCACGCTGCAGCCCTTGGCGGTGGGCGGAGGCAGCTGTGATGTCACAAAGGGCAGCTGTGATGTCACAGAGAGCAGCCGTGATGTCACAGAGAGCAGCCGTGATGTCACAGAGGGCAGCCGTGATGTCACAGAAGGCGGCTGTGATGTCACAGAGGGCAGCCGTGATGTTCAGAATCGCTAGGCCATGGTTGGATGTTCAAGGAGGTGATAGAGGGGTTCGGAACAGGTTTACGTTTTGGACTCAAGGGACGGCCAACAGGCAGAAACTGCTGTGGAAGTTCTCAAACGTTCTCCAAGCTCCGACCCCTTGCAGTCCCTACCTCCTGGCCACATGAGACACGCTCCCTTTCCCCACCCACTGGCCGAGGAACTCAGGGGATCCATTCCCGGGTTGCCCACCACGTCATCCATCCTACGCCTGACAGCCTCCCCAGCGGCCTCGCTCCAGCTTCTCTCTCTAAATTCAGACTAGTTCTCTCCAACCTCCTGGCGCCTTTGGTCAATAAATCTAATCCCGAGGTCACCTTCAGAAGCTGAGTGCCGTCTTGCTTTTGTAAGGACACCCCCTTATCCCCCACTGCCCTTTTATCCCCTGGGGACCCACCGCCCCTCCCGATCCCACCGCCCCACAGGTCCTCAGCACGGACCCCTGGCAGCCCGCGTGCAGCACCGGTGAGTGCCAGCCCTCGGGGACACCGCCGCTGTCCCCATCGGACGGTGCCGCCGTTCCTTTCGGGTCCTTGTCCTCGCTGTTGGCTGCTTGCGATGTCGCCAGCCGCCCATGGCCTCTGTCCCAGCCAGGACCCGGTGCCATCAGTGCTGTCCCCAGGCGCCATCTGTCCGTCCTGGCGCCCATTCCCACCCTCACTCCCCCCACGCAGTGTCCCCTGTGCCCCACCCAATCCCACCGGTGCTTTTGTCACGCTCCCGGTCCTCACCCAGTCCCACCGCTGGCACTGAGGGGCGGTGGGGTGGCTCTCCACATCTGGGTGACAGAAGGACAGAATCATTGCACGGGTGGCACTGCAGGGACCTTCGAGATCACAGAACGCGTCATGCACGAACGGATGGGTTGCACGGGATCGAAAGGTTCATAAAACCGTCCCATCAAATTGTGGTGGTGGTGGAAGGAACCTCTCGGCGTCCCCAGCCCCAGCCCCAGCCCTGCCGTGGGCTGGCTGCACCACCTGCTCGGGTTACCCAGCTCCCCCCCACGGCTTTGGGCACCTCCAGGGATGGGACAGCCGCCGTGCTCTGGGCAGCACTGCCGCGGCCGCACTGCCCTCCCTGTAAAGAATTCCCTCTTCACAGCACACCTCAGTTTCCCTTCTTGCAGTGTAAAACCGTAGCCCCCGTCCTGTAACAACCTGCCCGCGTACCAAGTCTCTCTCCCTCCTGTCTGTCAGCTCCCTCGAAGGAGTGCAAGGCCACCGTGCTGTCCCCCGGATTCTTCTCCAGGATGAACAGCCCCGGCTCCTGCAGCCTTTCTTCCGAGGAGAGCTGCTTTGGCCCTCAGCGCATCCTCGGCCCCCTCTGGACCCGCTCCGACAGCTCTGTCACGAGGTTATCCCTCGACAGAAGTCCGTGACAGGGGGGCACAGCCCCGGGAACAAGAAAAAAAAAGGAAGGAGTCGGAACGGTTTGCCGCGAGCCGGCTGGCCCCGGGCCGCGTGCGCTCCGGCAGAGGGGGAAGGGCAGAGAGCTGGCAGATCGCAGTGCTGTGCTCACCCCATAGCAGTGCCGACCCTACTGCAGTGCTGTGCTCCCCCCATAGCAGTGCCGACCCTACTGCAGTGCTGTGCTCACCCCATAGCAGTGCCGACTCTACTGCAGTGCTGTGCTCCCCCCATAGCAGTGCCGACCCTACTGCAGTGCTGTGCTCCCCCCATAGCAGTGCCGACCCTACTGCAGTGCTGTGCTCCCCCCATAGCAGTGCCGACCCTAATGCAGTGCTGTGCTCCCCCCATAGCAGTGCCGACCCTACTGCAGTGCTGTGCTCTCCCCATAGCAGTTCCCGCACACATCGCTGCTCACCCACCAAGCGCTGCCTTTTGAATCCATGGTTTTATACTATAAACCACTCCAATGTGGGGGATCTGTGGGGTGTCTATGGGATATCTATGGGGTACACGTGGTTTTGCTGGGCAGAACCCCAGAGCCACCCTGCGCCATGGGGTATCCAAGGGGTATGTGTGGGGTGTCTGTGGGGTATCTATGGGATACACTCCTTTCTGTGGGGCTGAGGCCTCGTAGCCACCCTGCTCTTTGGGGTATCTGTGGGGCATCTTTGGGGTCTATGGGCTATCTGTGGGTACACGTGTTTTTTCTGGGCAGGACCCTGGAGTCCCCCTGCTCCTTGATGTACCTATGGGGATCCATGGGACATCCATAGGGTATCCATAGGGTATCTGTGGGGTCCCCAAGGGGTATCCATGCGGCTTCCATGGGGTATCTATGGGGCATCCATGGGGTGTCCATGGGGCATCCATGGGTTATCTATGGGACATGCATGGGGTGTCCATAGGGTATCCATGGGTTATCTATGGCTCTCTATGGGGTGTCCATGGGGCAGCCATAGGGCACATCCATGGGGTATGTGTGTTTGTGGGGTGGAGGCCCAGAGCCACTGTTCCTTGGGATGTCTGTGTGGTATCTATGGGGTGCGTGTGTACTTTTGGGGTCTGCTCCGTGGGATTTCTATGGGGCGCGTCTGTTCCAGTGGCCGCTTGGAGCTCCCCAAGATGGCGCCGCGCGCGCTCCCGCCCCTCTCCCTCCGCCTCTGTCCTCCCCAAGACGGCGGCACCCCACGCCACGGCCCGTGCGCTACGCCGCCGCATTTCCCGCGCGCGGCACCACCCCGCTTGCGGCGCGTTTCCCGTCGTGCAGCGCAAGGCGGTTGGGGAGAGCGCGGCAAGGTGGCGGACGTTGTGGATCTGGGCGAGCCGAGCGGCGAGGACTTCGCCATGGACGAGGACGGCGACGGTGAGGGCGGCCGAGGCCCGGCGGGCGGGCGGGCGGTGCGGCTCTGCTCCCGTTCCCCGCTCCCCGGTACGCCCCGCCCCGCCCCCGCTCGGGCTGCCCGGCCCTGACCGGCCGTCTTTCCGCAGAGAGCATCCATAAGCTGAAGGAGAAGGCCAAGAAGCGGAAAGGCCGCGGCTTGGGCTCAGGTGAGGGCGTCGCTGCGTTGAAACTCCGCGTCCCGGCGCCGCGCCGCGCCCGCGGGGCTGTGCAGGGCTGTGTGGGGTTCTGTGGGCGGCTGTGTGGGGTTCTGTTGGGCTGTGCGGGGCCGAATGGTGGTTATGATGTTGAAAGGGTGTGTCTGGCATGAATAGTTACAACCTGTTGTTTTTCTCCCTCCATGTCTGCTGGACTCGTTTCCATCTCCCAGGCTCTTTTGCTAATCAGAGTGAGAATGCAGAATTTGCAGGATGGGATTCTGAGAAGTTTACCCTCTCAAATTCACTGGTTAAACTGCAGCTAGGGAAGCAGGAGAAAGAGTTCTGTTTCCTGGTGGGTATGAGTGCCTCTCACCACCTGTAGATGAGTTTGCGTATGGGGCTGCTGAGTCACGGCCTGAACCTCTGATTGATCACCTGAGGCGAGCAGTGAGCCAGCCACGGAGCACAGGTGAAGGCAATTCAGCTGTGCTGCAGGAGGGGGTGGAGCCTGGCTGCACTTCTCCTAGAGCCATGGAAGAGCTGACCAGCAGTGGGGAAGGGTCTCTGCTGGAGATCCGCTCCACGGGAGTTTTGCAGTGAGCCCAGGATAGGGTGAGTGTCTGTCTTTTCCTACTCCAGTATAATAATTACAGGAGATCAGCCAAGCTCCTGGATATAGTACCCCATCTGTGTTTTCATTGATTGTACAGTTGGCGAGCCAGGCAGGCCAAATATAGTTTATATCCTGGCTTTTTTGTGGAATTTCTATAAGTGGGTCAAGGGGGAGAACACCATTCCCCTAGATAAAATGATCCCTGGGCAGATCCCAGGGTTTCTGGGATCTCCTTATTATCAGTTAGCGACCATAATTGAGAAATGGGGTCCCCTGCGTACTTTGGGGAATATTTCCCCAGTACGCATGACAGAATACTTTCAGGGACTAGACAGAGACATCCTAACCACAAAAGAAAGGCAATTAGCTGCATCCCCAGTGGCATGGCCACTGTTAAATGCCTTAAATCAAGCTGAGACAAGATCAGATACCTTAGAGAATGAAAATCAGCTATTAAAAGCTCGTATTGACAAATTGGAACAGGAGCTTAGTGTATTAACAGGGAAAAAACCCAATTTTACAGTCTGTAGGTCAGGTCCGTAGTATTTCAGTGGATGATAGTCGTACCTCTGAAGTAGCGGACCTGGTTGAGCAGGAAAACAGGAGTTCTAAGTCAGATCTAGAGGTTCCACTTATGGCAGAGCCCCTGGAACTCCGTCCTATAATAACTCAAAAGACAAAACAAGTACCAGACAGACCGGCAGGGGTGCCCCCTGACCAACGGCCCCTGCCCAAACGCATTTACACGTAACAGCTAGGCCATATACTCTAACCGAATTGACTGATGTGGTGCAGCCATTTCGGCAGAGGCCAAGAGAGAGTGTACCTGCATGGCTGCTCGGGGTATGGGATTCAAGGGTGGAAAGTGTCTTGGTTAATGGGCCAGAAGTGGCAAAGCTGGCCACCGTAACGGTACACCCTGCTGTCAGGCAGAGACTGTACGCTGCTGTCCAGTATAGCAGTGAGAACCATTCAATAATAGATTGGTTAATGGCACCATGCCGTATGGTCTGGCCAAACAAAACAGACATTCCATTAAACACAGGACTATGGTCCTCCGTGGAGGACCTTCAGAATTACATTCGTGAATTAGGCATGAGAAAAGCGATATACGAAGACTCGTTTGATAGCCCGGATATGACCAAGTTCTCGGCAGGTGTGCGAGATTTAATCTTACAACAGACCCCTTCCCACCTGTATGAGACCTTAGTTTCTATATTAAACCCTCTGGTGACCTCGGAAGCCGTGGTTCAACAGGCTGCCCAGATAGTAGCTGATCTGGGGGAGATGGAGCGTCTGCGCCCGAAGCGCAATATCCGAGTGGTAGAAGAAGCAGAGATGCTTCTTCTAGTAGTCTCCAGTAGTTAAAACCAAGAGGCCACCTGTGCGGAACTCTCAGTCGGGGCCTCACGGAAACAAATGTTTAATGACCTTATTCGGGCTGGGGTCCAATTTGCTAAGATCAACCGCCAGCCCAATCACATCCTCCTTCAGCTGAGGTGACAGCTGAAGGACAATCAGAGATTCCAGAACTACCCTAAGAAGCCAAGGGTAAGAGTTACAGGAACAGTACCAATGACGACATGGAATTTAGAGGATTTCATCTTTCCCACCAGAAAAAAAAAGCCCCTTCAGGTGCCTCGGGCTACAATGCCTGAACCACCTGAAGCAAAAGACTTGACTTTGGCCCAGTTCATGGCGTGACCAGGGATGTCAGTCCCCCCTAGGGCCTCCAGACGGGACCGGAGGCCCTATGTAGAGTTAACGATATACTGGTCCCGGAAAAATGTCCAGAGAGTTATGGCACTAGTTGATACTGGAGCAGAAACATCAATTATTTACGGAGATCCGAACAAATTTCATGGAGACAGAGTGATGATTGGTGGTTTTGGGGGACAGACTATTCCTGTAACCCAGACGTGGTTGACGCTGGGGGTTGGGCATCTCCCATCCCGGGAGTATAAGGTATCTATTGCCCCAGTCCAGGAATACATTTTGGGCTTAGATATTCTATGGGTTCTGGCTCTAGTTCAGACTTGGACAGAGATGTATCAGTATCCGGGCAGTGCAGGCAATATTAAGAGGCCATGCGAAACACTGATGATCTCCTGCTGACATCCGACTCACTGGAGGCAGTAGGACAGGCGGCGGATTCATTAACCGCCTATTTACAACAGAGGGGATGGGCTATAAATCCCCCAAAGGTGCAAGGTCCGGGCCTGTCCGTAAAATTCCTGGGGGTGGCTAGGGAAGCAGGAGAAAGAGTTCTGTTTTCTGGTGGGTATGGGTGCCTCTCACCACCTGTAGATGATTTTGCAACAGTAGTAGGAGCTGCTGCCCAACAAGAGGAAGCTTACCTTCTGGGATCAATTACCTATGGGCTGAGAACGCAAGTAGGAATGCATAAATCCTTGTACATGCCAGGTTCTCCAAAACTGTTATTCTGGCAAGACTTACTAGAACAAACGGATGCAGAGATTAAACTCAATAAAAGTGGAGCTAAGGGTCAAACAGCATTACCTGATTGAAAATTGTAAGTCTGGCTTTAACACAAACTGGGAAAAACAAGGTTGGACCCCCAGGAGTTACGGGAATCTTAAAGAAGGTATGCTTAGGAGTGTGGGTATCAGGGATACCTGGCAAAGCCAAAAATAGGAATAATAATAAAAAAAAAAGATAAAACTTGCAGCCCTAAATAGAAGTTAAGTTAAAAGCAAGAGCTAGCCAAGTCAAGGTGAAGCAGTGCCCTTTGAGGATATGTGGGTATAGAAGGATGAAAGAAATAATAGGTAACTGTTTGAAGTTTGGATTATTAATTGAGTGTGAATGCCAACGCAATACTCCAATTTTGCCGATTAAAAAAAAACACCACTAATAAATAAGTAAAAGTTGGAGAGCAAGTGCTGTAGTTTGGTACAAAATTTGAAGGCAAGTAATAGGACTGTTGGATGGATGCACTCAGTGGTGGCAAATTGATACAGCTCATTAGCCAAGTTAAGGAATGAGTAGGTGAAGCTTACCTTCTGGATTTGAAGGATGCCTTCTTGCCTGGTTTGGCCAAAGGAAGCTTAAAGTTATTTGCCTTTGAATAGAAAAACCCCAAGACGGAAAATAATAATAATAATAATAATAACAACAACAAAAATAGGGACGCAGTCAAGCTGGACAGTGTTACCCAGGGTTGTGAGAACAGCCCAGTGATTTCTGAGAACCGGTCAGCTCGTGATCCTGAGACGAGGGTTCCTCCATCCCAGGGTGGAACTTTACTGCAGTATGTGGGTGCCCCAGTAACTAAAGGGGACTGTGCACAATGGATGCGGGTTTGCTGAATTTTTAGCTGAAATGGTTCCCAAGGTCCTCAACAGAAGGCTGAACTGATCAAAGAGAAGGAAGGAAGCAATTTGCCGGCCTCCCAGAACACCAGATCCTTGAGTCCCCCAGATCCTTCCCCAGGATGAACAGCCCCGGCTCCTTCAGCCTTTCTTTGGAGGAGAGCTGCTGCAGCCCTCAGCGCGTCCTCGCGGCCCCCTCTGGACCCGCTCTGACAGCTGCACGTCTCTCATGTGCTGGGCGCCCAGGCCCGGGTGCAGGGCTCCAGATGGGGCTGGATGGGCCGTATTAGTCACAGAACTGGGCCGAAGCGACCCACAAACCGGTGACGGTGCAGTCCCACCAGTGCTGGCTGCAGAGGGCAATCTCTTCTCCAGGCCAGCTGGCCACACTGCTTCCGAGAGGAGCCAGGATGCCCCTGGCCTTCTTGGCCGTTTGGGCACGCTGATGGCTGGTGTGACGTCTCCTGTCCACCAGGACCCCAAGTCCCTCTCCGCAGGGCTGCTCGCACTCAGTTCTTCTCCTGCTCTGTACTCACGTTTGGCATTGCCCCGACTCAGGAGCAGCACCGTGCCCTTGGCCGTGTCGAAGCTCGTGCTGTTCTCATGGGCACACTCCTCCAACCTGCCCCAGTCCCACTCTCTGGATGCCGTCCCTTCCTCCTCCAATGGTGACTGCACCGCGCTGCTTGGTGTCCTTGGTACCGGAGCCAGGACGACACGATGGTGAGGAGGGCTCGTCTCGCATGTGCCTGAGCATCTTTTCCCGGAGGATCTGCTCCACGATCTCCCCAGGCACAGACGCCAGGCGTCAATCTCTCTCTCTGAGCGCTGGACACATCTCAGCCTGCCCATTTCCTCTCGCAGCCTGGAGGTTCTGGAGTTCCCCACGGCCAGAGGGCTGGGCGGCTCGGTCGCTCCTCAGAGCTCCATCTGGCTGCCCGTGTCAGCCCAGAAAGGCTGTGGCCCCTCCGCCTGGGTTTGTGCCTCAGCCCGGCTGTTGCGACGAGCGGTCGCCGTGTTGGTGTCAGGGGAGCACCGGCGAGCCCGGCGCAGAGCTTTGGGAGGCTGGAGATGAATGAGGAGCTGCCCACCCCACGTAGCTGCGCCCCATCTCAACACAGACGCACTTCGAGATGATGTTAATGTCTTTATTTTTTTGACCACAAATCCAATTTCCGATCTTCATTTTCAATTTCCGATCTTACAAGTCCAATTTCCGATCTTACAAGTCCAATTTCCGATCTTACAAGTCCAATTTCAGATGGCCATTTTTTCCACCACCTTCCCATGCACCTGCACTCGGTAAATGCAGGTGTATTCTGGATGTCCCCAGTTGCTCTTCACCAGAACCTTGATGTAGCGAAAGGCTCTGGAATGATTATTCTGCAAAGGAAATGGGGAGGAACAAAGGAATGGGGGTTCAAATTCCCATTCCTGTTGCTCAGGAGGGCTCCAGTTGCAGGCATGTGGGAACACAGGGAGGGGCAGGGAGCAGGCGTCCTCCCTGGCGTGCTGCCCCTGTCCTACCTCAAGCAGGAAGGTCTGTAAGGGTGCTTTCCGCACATTAAAGCTGAATGAGCCAAGCGGAACCTCCTCTTCGCTGTCCACATCCAGTCCCTTGCAAGCAAAGCACAAGGATTGATGCTCAGGTTCGTGCCACCAAGAGCAAAGGTGTGTACTGTCCACCCCCCTGCCCGGGGGCTCGGGCAGTAGCCCAGCACTGCTTCTGCTGGAGCTCAGTCTCCACCTCGAGGTTTCATCAGGAACCCCGAGATGCTTGCCGAGCAAGGCTTAAGAAGGATCCCACCTCTCCAACTTAGGAAACATCCCCTGGGGGCACTGCAGTGCTCAGGAGACAGCGGGACGCAGGGCTCGGGAGGATGCCCAAAAGCAAGCCAGTCCCTGCTCCGGCACTGTCCTGTGCCCAGATCCCAGGCAAAAGAGCCAAGTAGGGACTTACAAAGACAGCAAATTCTCCCGGGGCGCTGCTGGAGAAGCCAGCTGGAGTCAGCTCTGGGTCAACGTGTCGCAGAGTGACACAAGCGGGCAGGATTTCAGCTGGCAACCTGATGACAACCTGGCCCTGATGTCCCTGCATGGGCCAGCATTCTCCTGGTGAAACACCCGGCTGCAAACAGAATGGGAGAGCAGAGAAGTAGGAGAGAGCGCTGGGGCCACAGCACTCCAGGTGCAGCTAAAGGCAAAGGCGGCGAGCGTCTGCGGGTCGCGCTTCTGCTTGAGAGCGGCTTACGTGTGAGGAATCGGGCAGAAACACAGGGCCTTAATTCCCTGCCCGACAAAGGGGCTCTCGGTGTCACTGAAAAGGGGAAGACGGTGGCTGGGAAAGCGTCGCAGTGGGACCATCTCTCTCTCTCCAGCACTGGCTCTGCTGGCCCCCAGCTCTACCCCCACAGAGGGGCAGGTGGGATGGCTGCGGCACTGAGGTGTCGGCGGGGAGGAGATCTCTCACCCAGCTGGGACTGAGGAGTGTGGGCCTCACACAGCAGTTCAGCTCAGGTGCCCTCCTGAGGGGAGCCAGCGATTGCCAGCACCCCCAGCCCCGTATCGGACCTTTGGCTTCACGGCTTGAGCAACACGCCGGGGCTGAGGGGAGACCCCCGAGGGGGAGCGAGGGGTGCAAGCAGCACTGCTGATGGCCGCCACGATACCTGCAAGATGGTATCCGGAGGATTCACGGGGACGATGAAATGGTGGAGCCAGCAAAACCAGCACTTAAATGTATAGGTAGGAGAAGTTCTCTGGAGGTCGATGGCAGCACCTGTAATGATGGGGAGGAGGTGAGTGCAAGAGGCGGCAGACGTGGAGAAGCTGAGGGTAGCAGGGCTTGCCTGCCTGTGTCCTCTGTCCTCACCATTGCTCTTCCATGCCCAGTCAGGCATCTGATAGCAGTCCTGCTGTGCTCTCAGCTCAGACACTGCCTTTATCCCCAGGGGAAGACAAGAAACGATGTCAGGACACGACCACGTCAGCGCGCAGCTCAGCATGACTGCCAGCACCCGGAGGTCTGACACGCAAGGCAAGCCGCGTCCAGAGGGCTGTGAGCTCGTGCTGGTCGGCACAAGAGGCCAGGACTGGGGAAGGATGTCCGAGCCCACGGACACTGACCTGTGCCACGCTGTCTTCCTGTGTTTTCTGGAGCGTCCCCAAAGACGCAAGGAGATGCGCGCAGGTGGCTCCTGCAATTTGACAAGGCAGAGAGAAGGTCGTAAGTACAGGGGTTGCTTCTGGTCCCTGATCTCATGCTGGCTTTTCCTCGGAGCCTGGGAAGCCGCAGGTGAGCGGAGGATGTCGGGAATGGTGCGGACTGAGGACATGTCTCTGCCCACATCCTTCAGGGCACTGCAGCCCCGTGGCCGTGCAGCTCGGTGCCCCAGAGCTGCTCCCATTTCCCCTGGGTGCACCCGGTGGCACCGAAAGCAGCGTGGCGGGCAGAACGCCAGCCCTACAGTGAGGCCAAAGCAAGGCCGACTCGAGGATGTCCTGGAGAAGCGGCACCGGGGCCGTGGGGTCCTACTCGGTCCACACCCTAACGCTGGGGGGACCGCAGCAGCTCTCGGGCTGAGTGGGACCCAGTGGTGGAGAGCAGCTCTGGAGCAAGCAAGCGGCCAGGATAGGAAGGCAGAAGGTACCACACTGGTGCTCAGTGCCTCTGGAGGCCTCTGCTCACACTGACATCATCCAGCACAGCCCCAGGGTCGCTGCGGGATGTTTGCTCATCAGAACTCACCAAGGGAGACCACGGACAGTACAATGAACGCTCTGAACAGGCTCATCTTGTGCTCTGAAGCAGCAGCAGCCAGGTGCCTTCCCATTCTTTTGGCTCTTTCACGCCACACTGAAGGCTGTTGGCCAGCGGAGGCAGGAGCTGGTGCTGATAAAGGCCTGCTCAATTCCGCCGGCTCAGGGAGGCTTCTGCGGGAGGAAAGAGCGTGGCTGAGCACCGGTCCCACTGCGTGAGAGCCGAGGCAGGCAGCAGCAGCCTCCGCAGAGGCCCTCCCAGAGGACGGGCCTTGGGATGCCTCCCGGCTCCATCCCGGCGGCAGCGAGAGGGCAGCGCGGGTGGGGGCTGTTCTCTGGGGTCCCCACGCTCCCCACCCCACCTTTAGAGAGGGCTTTCCAGGCTCGCAGTGGCGGTGCCCTGCCTGAGGCAGCACAGCTCCATTCTGCTCTGCCGTCCCGGCTGCCAGCCTGAGCCATCTCTCAGCACCACCCAGCCTCGGCCTCCAGCGGGGTCAAGCCAGAGGCTTCCCCCGGCTGCCCCGCTCCCCGGGCCACCGAGGGCTGTGTGCGTGCTTGCCCCCAGCCCGATGCCCCCTGCGGGTTCCACCCGCCTCGTACCTTTGCCTCTGCACTGATGTGTCCCCAGCGGGGACCTGCTGGCCCTCGCCCACAGCCCGGCTCCCTGCGCAGCTCTTAGACGCCCTTGGGCGCCTTGTTTGCGCAGCCTTTCTCCTCGCCATTCTGCAATAGCTGAGCCCTGGAAGCAGCGCGTCCTCTCAGCACCGCGGTCCCAAAAGCTCTGAGCCCACTGGGGCTCCGCCACGCTGCAGCCCTTGGCGGTGGGCGGAGGCAGCTGTGATGTCACAAAGGGCAGCTGTGATGTCACAGAGAGCAGCCGTGATGTCACAGAGAGCAGCCGTGATGTCACAGAAGGCGGCTGTGATGTCACAGAGGGCAGCCGTGATGTCAGAAATCGCTAGGCCATGGTTGGATGTTCAAGGAGGTGATAGAGGGGTTCGGAACAGGTTTACGTTTTGGACTCAAGGGACGGCCAACAGGCAGAAACTGCTGTGGAAGTTCTCAAACGTTCTCCAAGCTCCGACCCCTTGCAGTCCCTACCTCCTGGCCACATGAGACACGCTCCCTTTCCCCACCCACTGGCCGAGGAACTCGGGGGATCCATTCCCGGGTTGCCCACCACGTCATCCATCCTATGCCTGACAGCCTCCCCGCGGCCTCGCTCCAGCTTCTCTCTCTAAATTCAGACTAGTTCTCTCCAACCTCCTGGCGCCTTTGGTCAATAAATCTAATCCCGAGGTCACCTTCAGAAGCTGAGTGCCGTCTCGCTTTTGTAAGGACACCCCCTTATCCCCCACTGCCCTTTTATCCCCTGGGGACCCACCGCCCCTCCCGATCCCACCGCCCCACGGGTCCTCAGCACGGACCCCTGGCAGCCCGCGTGCAGCACGGGTGAGTGCCAGCCCTCGGGGACACCGCCGCTGTCCCCATCGGATGGTGCCGCCGTTCCTTTCGGGTCCTTGTCCTCGCTGTTGGCTGCTTGCGATGTCGCCAGCCGCCCATGGCCTCTGTCCCAGCCAGGACCCGGTGCCATCAGTGCTGTCCCCAGGCGCCATCTGTCCGTCCTGGCGCCCATTCCCACCCTCACTCCCCCCACGCAGTGTCCCCTGTGCCCCACCCAATCCCACCGGTGCTTTTGTCACGCTCCCGGTCCTCACCCAGTCCCACCGCTGGCACTGAGGGGCGGTGGGGTGGCTCTCCACATCTGGGTGACAGAAGGACAGAATCATTGCACGGGTGGCACTGCAGGGACCTTCGAGATCACAGAACGCGTCATGCACGAACGGATGGGTTGCACGGGATCGAAAGGTTCATAAAACCGTCCCATCAAATTGTGGTGGTGGTGGAAGGAACCTCTCGGCGTCCCCAGCCCCAGCCCCAGCCCTGCCGTGGGCTGGCTGCACCACCTGCTCGGGTTACCCAGCTCCCCCCCACGGCTTTGGGCACCTCCAGGGATGGGACAGCCGCCGTGCTCTGGGCAGCACTGCCGCGGCCGCACTGCCCTCCCTGTAAAGAATTCCCTCTTCACAGCACACCTCAGTTTCCCTTCTTGCAGTGTAAAACCGTAGCCCCCGTCCTGTAACAACCTGCCCGCGTACCAAGTCTCTCTCCCTCCTGTCTGTCAGCTCCCTCGAAGGAGTGCAAGGCCACCGTGCAGTCCCCCGGATTCTTCTCCAGGATGAACAGCCCCGGCTCCTGCAGCCTTTCTTCCGAGGAGAGCTGCTTTGGCCCTCAGCGCATCCTCGGCCCCCTCTGGACCCGCTCCGACAGCTCTGTCACGAGGTTATCCCTCGACAGAAGTCCGTGACAGGGGGGCACAGCCCCGGGAACAAGAAAAAAAAAGGAAGGAGTCGGAACGGTTTGCCGCGAGCCGGCTGGCCCCGGGCCGCGTGCGCTCCGGCAGAGGGGGAAGGGCAGAGAGCTGGCAGATCGCAGTGCTGTGCTCCCCCCATAGCAGTGCCGACCCTACTGCAGTGCTGTGCTCCCCCCATAGCAGTGCCGACCCTACTGCAGTGCTGTGCTCACCCCATAGCAGTGCCGACCTCTACTGCAGTGCTGTGCTCACTCCATAGCAGTGCCGACCCTACTGCAGTGCTGTGCTCACCCCATAGCAGTGGCTGGTGCTGCCCCCCATAGCAGTGCCGACCCTACTGCAGTGCTGTGCTCCCCCCATAGCAGTGCCGACCCTACTGCAGTGCTGTGCTCCCCCCATAGCAGTGCCGACCCTACTGCAGTGCTGTGCTCCCCCCATAGCAGTGCCGACCCTACTGCAGTGCTGTGCTCACCCCATAGCAGTTTCCGCACACATCGTTGCTCACACACCAAGCGCTGCCTTTTGAATCCATGGTTTTATACTATAAACCACTCCAATGTGGGGGATCTGTGGGGTGTCTATGGGATATCTATGGGGTACACGTGGTTTTGCTGGGCAGAACCCCAGAGCCACCCTGCGCCATGGGGTATCCAAGGGGTATGTGTGGGGTGTCTGTGGGTATCTATGGGATACACTCCTTTCTGTGGGGCTGAGGCCTCGTAGCCACCCTGCTCTTTGGGGTATCTGTGGGGCATCTTTGGGGTCTATGGGCTATCTGTGGGTACACGTGTTTTTTCTGGGCAGGACCCTGGAGTCCCCCTGCTCCTTGATGTACCTATGGGGATCCATGGGACATCCATAGGGTATCCATAGGGTATCTGTGGGGTCCCCAAGGGGTATCCATGCGGCTTCCATGGGGTATCTATGGGGCATCCATGGGGTGTCCATGGGGCATCCATGGGTTATCTATGGGACATGCATGGGGTGTCCATAGGGTATCCATGGGTTATCTATGGCTCTCTATGGGGTGTCCATGGGGCAGCCATAGGGTATCTGTGGGGTCTCCAGGGCGTATCCATGGGGCATCCATGGGGCACATCCATGGGGTATGTGTGTTTGTGGGGTGGAGGCCCAGAGCCACTGTTCCTTGGGATGTCTGTGTGGTATCTATGGGGTGCGTGTGTACTTTTGGGGTCTGCTCCGTGGGATTTCTATGGGGCGCGTCTGTTCCAGTGGCCGCTTGGAGCTCCCCAAGATGGCGCCGCGCGCGCTCCCGCCCCTCTCCCTCCGCCTCTGTCCTCCCCAAGACGGCGGCACCCCACGCCACGGCCCGTGCGCTACGCCGCCGCATTTCCCGCGCGCGGCACCACCCCGCTTGCGGCGCGTTTCCCGTCGTGCAGCGCAAGGCGGTTGGGGAGAGCGCGGCAAGGTGGCGGACGTTGTGGATCTGGGCGAGCCGAGCGGCGAGGACTTCGCCATGGACGAGGACGGCGACGGTGAGGGCGGCCGAGGCCCGGCGGGCGGGCGGGCGGTGCGGCTCTGCTCCCGTTCCCCGCTCCCCGGTACGCCCCGCCCTGCCCCCGCTCGGGCTGCCCGGCCCTGACCGGCCGTCTTTCCGCAGAGAGCATCCATAAGCTGAAGGAGAAGGCCAAGAAGCGGAAAGGCCGCGGCTTGGGCTCAGGTGAGGGCGTCGCTGCGTTGAAACTCCGCGTCCCGGCGCCGCGCCGCGCCCGCGGGGCTGTGCAGGGCTGTGTGGGGTTCTGCGGGGGGGCTGTGGAGGGTTCTGTGGGCGGCTGTGTGGGGTTCTGTTGGGCTGTGCGGGGCCGAATGGTGGTTATGATGTTGAAAGGGTGTGTCTGGCATGAATAGTTACAACCTGTTGTTTTTCTCCCTCCATGTCTGCTGGACTCGTTTCCATCTCCCAAGCTCTTTTGCTAATCAGAGTGAGAATGCAGAATTTGCAGGATGGGATTCTGAGAAGTTTACCCTCTCAAATTCACTGGTTAAACTGCAGCTAGGGAAGCAGGAGAAAGAGTTCTGTTTCCTGGTGGGTATGAGTGCCTCTCACCACCTGTAGATGAGTTTGCGTATGGGGCTGCTGAGTCACGGCCTGAACCTCTGATTGATCACCTGAGGCGAGCAGTGAGCCAGCCACGGAGCACAGGTGAAGGCAATTCAGCTGTGCTGCAGGAGGGGGTGGAGCCTGGCTGCACTTCTCCTAGAGCCATGGAAGAGCTGACCAGCAGTGGGGAAGGGTCTCTGCTGGAGATCCGCTCCACGGGAGTTTTGCAGTGAGCCCAGGATAGGGTGAGTGTCTGTCTTTTCCTACTCCAGTATAATAATTACAGGAGATCAGCCAAGCTCCTGGATATAGTACCCCATCTGTGTTTTCATTGATTGTACAGTTGGCGAGCCAGGCAGGCCAAATATAGTTTATATCCTGGCTTTTTTGTGGAATTTCTATAAGTGGGTCAAGGGGGAGAACACCATTCCCCTAGATAAAATGATCCCTGGGCAGATCCCAGGGTTTCTGGGATCTCCTTATTATCAGTTAGCGACCATAATTGAGAAATGGGGTCCCCTGCGTACTTTGGGGAATATTTCCCCAGTACGCATGACAGAATACTTTCAGGGACTAGACAGAGACATCCTAACCACAAAAGAAAGGCAATTAGCTGCATCCCCAGTGGCATGGCCACTGTTAAATGCCTTAAATCAAGCTGAGACAAGATCAGATACCTTAGAGAATGAAAATCAGCTATTAAAAGCTCGTATTGACAAATTGAACAGGAGCTTAGTGTATTAACAGGAAAAAACCCAATTTTACAGTCTGTAGGTCAGGTCCGTAGTATTTCAGTGGATGATAGTCGTACCTCTGAAGTAGCGGACCTGGTTGAGCAGGAAAACAGGAGTTCTAAGTCAGATCTAGAGGTTCCACTTATGGCAGAGCCCCTGGAACTCCGTCCTATAATAACTCAAAAGACAAAACAAGTACCAGACAGACCGGCAGGGGTGCCCCCTGACCAACGGCCCCTGCCCAAACGCATTTACACGTAACAGCTAGGCCATATACTCTAACCGAATTGACTGATGTGGTGCAGCCATTTCGGCAGAGGCCAAGAGAGAGTGTACCTGCATGGCTGCTCGGGGTATGGGATTCAGGGGTGGAAAGTGTCTTGGTTAATGGGCCAGAAGTGGCAAAGCTGGCCACCGTAACGGTACACCCTGCTGTCAGGCAGAGACTGTACGCTGCTGTCCAGTATAGCAGTGAGAACCATTCAATAATAGATTGGTTAATGGCACCATGCCGTATGGTCTGGCCAAACAAAACAGACATTCCATTAAACACAGGACTATGGTCCTCCGTGGAGGACCTTCAGAATTACATTCGTGAATTAGGCATGAGAAAAGCGATATACGAAGACTCGTTTGATAGCCCGGATATGACCAAGTTCTCGGCAGGTGTGCGAGATTTAATCTTACAACAGACCCCTTCCCACCTGTATGAGACCTTAGTTTCTATATTAAACCCTCTGGTGACCTCGGAAGCCGTGGTTCAACAGGCTGCCCAGATAGTAGCTGATCTGGGGGAGATGGAGCGTCTGCGCCCGAAGCGCAATATCCGAGTGGTAGAAGAAGCAGAGGTGCTTCTTCTAGTAGTCTCCAGTAGTTAAAACCAAGAGGCCACCTGTGCGGAACTCTCAGTCGGGGCCTCACGGAAACAAATGTTTAATGACCTTATTCGGGCTGGGGTCCAATTTGCTAAGATCAACCGCCAGCCCAATCACATCCTCCTTCAGCTACCCTAAGAAGCCAAGGGTAAGAGTTACAGGAACAGTACCAATGACGACATGGAATTTAGAGGATTTCATCTTTCCCACCAGAAAAAAAAAGCCCCTTCAGGTGCCTCGGGCTACAATGCCTGAACCACCTGAAGCAAAAGACTTGACTTTGGCCCAGTTCATGGCGTGACCAGGGATGTCAGTCCCCCCTAGGGCCTCCAGACGGGACCGGAGGCCCTATGTAGAGTTAATGATATACTGGTCCCGGAAGAATGTCCAGAGAGTTATGGCACTAGTTGATACTGGAGCAGAAACATCAATTATTTACGGAGATCCGAACAAATTTCATGGAGACAGAGTGATGATTGGTGGTTTTGGGGGACAGACTATTCCTGTAACCCAGACGTGGTTGACGCTGGGGGTTGGGCATCTCCCATCCCGGGAGTATAAGGTATCTATTGCCCCAGTCCAGGAATACATTTTGGGCTTAGATATTCTATGGGTTCTGGCTCTAGTTCAGACTTGGACAGAGATGTATCAGTATCCGGGCAGTGCAGGCAATATTAAGAGGCCATGCGAAACATTTGCCTGCCGAAACCACGCCGGATTACTGATGTGAGACAGTATGGACTCCCGGGTGGGCAGGACGAAATATCAAAAACAGTGCAGGAATTAGAAAAAGTGGGCGTTATAAGACCTGCCCACAGCCCATATAATTCCCCCATATGGCCAGTGCGAAAGTCGGATGGCACGTGGAGAATAACAGCGGATTACAGGGAATTAAATAAGGTCACGCCACCTATTCATGCGGCCGTACCCCATATTGCCTCCCTATTGGACACATTGAGTAGGGAGATAAAAACCTATCATTGTGTCCTAGATTTAGCAAATGCGTTCTTCAGTATCCCAATTGCTGAGGAATCGCAAGATCAGTTTGCGTTTACGTGGGGAGGCAGGCAGTGGACCTTTCAGGTCCTGCCACAGGGGTACGTGCATTCACCAACGTATTGTCACAATCCAGTGGCGCGTGACCTGGCTGATTGGAGAAAACCTGATGATGTTAACCTGTATCACTACACTGATGATCTCCTGCTGACATCCGACTCACTGGAGGCAGTAGGACAGGCGGCGGATTCATTAACCACCTATTTACAACAGAGGGGATGGGCTATAAATCCCCCAAAGGTGCAAGGTCCGGGCCTGTCCGTAAAATTCCTGGGGGTGGCTAGGGAAGCAGGAGAAAGAGTTCTGTTTTCTGGTGGGTATGGGTGCCTCTCACCACCTGTAGATGATTTTGCAACAGTAGTAGGAGCTGCTGCCCAACAAGAGGAAGCTTACCTTCTGGGATCAATTACCTATGGGCTGAGAACGCAAGTAGGAATGCATAAATCCTTGTACATGCCAGGTTCTCCAAAACTGTTATTCTGGCAAGACTTACTAGAACAAACGGATGCAGAGATTAAACTCAATAAAAGTGGAGCTAAGGGTCAAACAGCATTACCTGATTGAAAATTGTAAGTCTGGCTTTAACACAAACTGGGAAAAACAAGGTTGGACCCCCAGGAGTTACGGGAACCTTAAAGAAGGTATGCTTAGGAGTGTGGGTATCGGGGATACCTGGCAAAGCCAAAAATAGGAATAATAATAATAAAAAAAGATAAAACTTGCAGCCCTAAATAGAAGTTAAGTTAAAAGCAAGAGCTAGCCAAGTCAAGGTGAAGCAGTGCCCTTTGAGGATATGTGGGTATAGAAGGATGAAAGAAATAATAGGTAACTGTTTGAAGTTTGGATTATTAATTGAGTGTGAATGCCAACGCAATACTCCAATTTTGCCGATTAAAAAAAAAACACCACTAATAAATAAGTAAGCTTAAAGTTATTTGCCTTTGAATAGAAAAACCCCAAGACGGAAAATAATAATAATAATAATAATAATAACAACAACAAAAATAGGGACGCAGTCAAGCTGGACAGTGTTACCCAGGGTTGTGAGAACAGCCCAGTGATTTCTGAGAACCGGTCAGCTCGTGATCCTGAGACGAGGGTTCCTCCATCCCAGGGTGGAACTTTACTGCAGTATGTGGGTGCCCCAGTAACTAAAGGGGACTGTGCACAATGGATGCGAGTTTGCTGAATTTTTAGCTGAAATGGTTCCCAAGGTCCTCAACAGAAGGCTGAACTGATCAAAGAGAAGGAAGGAAGCAATTTGCTGGCCTCCCAGATCCTTCCCCAGGATGAACAGCCCCGGCTCCTTCAGCCTTTCTTTGGAGGAGAGCTGCTGCAGCCCTCAGCGCGTCCTCGCGGCCCCCTCTGGACCCGCTCTGACAGCTGCACGTCTCTCATGTGCTGGGCGCCCAGGCCCGGGTGCAGGGCTCCAGATGGGGCTGGATGGGCCGTATTAGTCACAGAACTGGGCCGAAGCGACCCACAAACCGGTGACGGTGCAGTCCCACCAGTGCTGGCTGCAGAGGGCAATCTCTTCTCCAGGCCAGCTGGCCACACTGCTTCCGAGAGGAGCCAGGATGCCCCTGGCCTTCTTGGCCGTTTGGGCACGCTGATGGCTGGTGTGACGTCTCCTGTCCACCAGGACCCCAAGTCCCTCTCCGCAGGGCTGCTCGCACTCAGTTCTTCTCCTGCTCTGTACTCACGTTTGGCATTGCCCCGACTCAGGAGCAGCACCGTGCCCTTGGCCGTGTCGAAGCTCGTGCTGTTCTCATGGGCACACTCCTCCAACCTGCCCCAGTCCCACTCTCTGGATGCCGTCCCTTCCTCCTCCAATGGTGACTGCACCGCGCTGCTTGGTGTCCTTGGTACCGGAGCCAGGAGGACACGATGGTGAGGAGGGCTCGTCTCGCATGTGCCTGAGCATCTTTTCCCGGAGGATCTGCTCCACGATCTCCCCAGGCACAGACGCCAGGCGTCAATCTCTCTCTCTGAGCGCTGGACACATCTCAGCCTGCCCATTTCCTCTCGCAGCCTGGAGGTTCTGGAGTTCCCCACGGCCAGAGGGCTGGGCGGCTCGGTCGCTCCTCAGAGCTCCATCTGGCTGCCCGTGTCAGCCCAGAAAGGCTGTGGCCCCTCCGCCTGGGTTTGTGCCTCAGCCCGGCTGTTGCGACGAGCGGTCGCCGTGTTGGTGTCAGGGGAGCACCGGCGAGCCCGGCACAGAGCTTTGGGAGGCTGGAGATGAATGAGGAGCTGCCCACCCCACGTAGCTGCGCCCCATCTCAACACAGACGCACTTCGAGATGATGTTAATGTCTTTATTTTTTTGACCACAAATCCAATTTCCGATCTTACAAGTCCAATTTCCGATCTTACAAGTCCAATTTCAGATGGCCATTTTTTCCACCACCTTCCCATGCACCTGCACTCGGTAAATGCAGGTGTATTCTGGATGTCCCCAGTTGCTCTTCACCAGAACCTTGATGTAGCGAAAGGCTCTGGAATGATTATTCTGCAAAGGAAATGGGGAGGAACAAAGGAATGGGGGTTCAAATTCCCATTCCTGTTGCTCAGGAGGGCTCCAGTTGCAGGCATGTGGGAACACAGGGAGGGGCAGGGAGCAGGCGTCCTCCCTGGCGTGCTGCCCCTGTCCTACCTCAAGCAGGAAGGTCTGTAAGGGTGCTTTCCGCACATTAAAGCTGAATGAGCCAAGCGGAACCTCCTCTTCGCTGTCCACATCCAGTCCCTTGCAAGCAAAGCACAAGGATTGATGCTCAGGTTCGTGCCACCAAGAGCAAAGGTGTGTGCTGTCCACCCCCCTGCCCTGGGGCTCGGGCAGTAGCCCAGCACTGCTTTTGCTGGAGCTCAGTCTCCACCTCGAGGTTTCATCAAGAACCCCGAGATGCTTGCCGAACAAGGCTTAAGAAGGATCCCACCTCTCCAACTTAGGAAACATCCCCTGGGGGCACTGCAGTGCTCGGGAGACAGCAGGACGCAGGGCTCGGGAGGATGCCCAAAAGCAAGCCAGTCCCTGCTCCGGCACTGTCCTGTGCCCAGATCCCAGGCAAAAGAGCCAAGTAGGGACTTACAAAGACAGCAAATTCTCCCGGGGCGCTGCTGGAGAAGCCAGCTGGAGTCAGCTCTGGGTCGACGTGTCGCAGAGTGACACAAGCGGGCAGGATTTCAGCTGGCAACCTGATGACAACCTGGCCCTGATGTCCCTGCATGGGCCAGCATTCTCCTGGTGAAACACCCGGCTGCAAACAGAATGGGAGAGCAGAGAAGTAGGAGAGAGCGCTGGGGCCACAGCACTCCAGGTGCAGCTAAAGGCAAAGGCGGCGAGTGTCTGCGGGTCGCGCTTCTGCTTGAGAGCGGCTTACGTGTGAGGAATCGGGCAGAAACACAGGGCCTTAATTCCCTGCCCGACAAAGGGGCTCTCGGTGTCACTGAAAAGGGGAAGACGGTGGCTGGGAAAGCGTCGCAGTGGGACCATCTCTCTCTCTCCAGCACTGGCTCTGCTGGCCCCCAGCTCTACCCCCACAGAGGGGCAGGTGGGATGGCTGCGGCACTGAGGTGTCGGCGGGGAGGAGATCTCTCACCCAGCTGGGACTGAGGAGTGTGGGCCTCACACAGCAGTTCAGCTCAGGTGCCCTCCTGAGGGGAGCCAGCGATTGCCAGCACCCCCAGCCCCGTATCGGACCTTTGGCTTCACGGCTTGAGCAACACGCCGGGGCTGAGGGGAGACCCCCGAGGGGGAGCGAGGGGTGCAAGCAGCACTGCTGATGGCCGCCACGATACCTGCAAGATGGTATCCGGAGGATTCACGGGGACGATGAAATGGTGGAGCCAGCAAAACCAGCACTTAAATGTATAGGTAGGAGAAGTTCTCTGGAGGTCGATGGCAGCACCTGTAATGATGGGGAGGAGGTGAGTGCAAGAGGCGGCAGACGTGGAGAAGCTGAGGGTAGCAGGGCTTGCCTGCCTGTGTCCTCTGTCCTCACCATTGCTCTTCCATGCCCAGTCAGGCATCTGATAGCAGTCCTGCTGTGCTCTCAGCTCAGACACTGCCTTTATCCCCAGGGGAAGACAAGAAACGATGTCAGGACACGACCACGTCAGCGCGCAGCTCAGCGTGACTGCCAGCACCCGGAGGTCTGACACGCAAGGCAAGCCGCGTCCAGAGGGCTGTGAGCTCGTGCTGGCCGGCACAAGAGGCCAGGACTGGGGAAGGATGTCCGAGCCCACGGACACTGACCTGTGCCACGCTGTCTTCCTGTGTTTTCTGGAGCGTCCCCAAAGACGCAAGGAGATGCGCGCAGGTGGCTCCTGCAATTTGACAAGGCAGAGAGAAGGTCGTAAGTACAGGGGTTGCTTCTGGTCCCTGATCTCATGCTGGCTTTTCCTCGGAGCCTGGGAAGCCGCAGGTGAGCGGAGGATGTCGGGAATGGTGCGGACTGAGGACATGTCTCTGCCCACATCCTTCAGGGCACTGCAGCCCCGTGGCCGTGCAGCTCGGTGCCCAGAGCTGCTCCCATTTCCCCTGGGTGCACCCGGTGGCACCGAAAGCAGCGTGGCGGGCAGAACGCCAGCCCTACAGTGAGGCCAAAGCAAGGCCGACTCGAGGATGTCCTGGAGAAGCGGCACCAGGGCCGTGGGGTCCTACTCGGTCCACACCCTAACGCTGGGGGGACCGCAGCAGCTCTCGGGCTGAGTGGGACCCAGTGGTGGAGAGCAGCTCTGGAGCAAGCAAGCGGCCAGGATAGGAAGGCAGAAGGTGCCACACTGGTGCTCCAGTGCCTCTGGAGGCCTCTGCTCACACTGACATCATCCAGCACAGCCCCAGGGTCGCTGCGGGATGTTTGCTCATCAGAACTCACCAAGGGAGACCACGGACAGTACAATGAACGCTCTGAACAGGCTCATCTTGTGCTCTGAAGCAGCAGCAGCCAGGTGCCTTCCCATTCTTTTGGCTCTCACGCCACACTGAAGGCTGTTGGCCAGCGGAGGCAGGAGCTGGTGCTGATAAAGGCCTGCTCAATTCCGCCGGCTCAGGGAGGCTTCTGCGGGAGGAAAGAGCGTGGCTGAGCACCGGTCCCACTGCGTGAGAGCCGAGGCAGGCAGCAGCAGCCTCCGCAGAGGCCCTCCCAGAGGACGGGCCTTGGGATGCCTCCCGGCTCCATCCCGGCGGCAGCGAGAGGGCAGCGCGGGTGGGGGCTGTTCTCTGGGGTCCCCACGCTCCCCACCCCACCTTTAGAGAGGGCTTTCCAGGCTCGCAGTGGCGGTGCCCTGCCTGAGGCAGCACAGCTCCATTCTGCTCTGCCGTCCCGGCTGCCAGCCTGAGCCATCTCTCAGCACCACCCAGCCTCGGCCTCCAGCGGGGTCAAGCCAGAGGCTTCCCCCGGCTGCCCCGCTCCCCGGGCCACCGAGGGCTGTGTGCGTGCTTGCCCCCAGCCCGATGCCCCCTGCGGGTTCCACCCGCCTCGTACCTTTGCCTCTGCACTGATGTGTCCCCAGCGGGGACCTGCTGGCCCTCGCCCACAGCCCGGCTCCCTGCGCAGCTCTTAGACGCCCTTGGGCGCCTTGTTTGCGCAGCCTTTCTCCTCGCCATTCTGCAATAGCTGAGCCCTGGAAGCAGCGCGTCCTCTCAGCACCGCGGTCCCAAAAGCTCTGAGCCCACTGGGGCTCCGCCACGCTGCAGCCCTTGGCGGTGGGCGGAGGCAGCTGTGATGTCACAAAGGGCAGCTGTGATGTCACAGAGAGCAGCGTGATGTCACAGAGAGCAGCCGTGATGTCACAGAGGGCAGCCGTGATGTCACAGAAGGCGGCTGTGATGTCACAGAGGGCAGACCGTGATGTTCAGAATCGCTAGGCCATAGTTGGATGTTCAAGGAGGTGATAGAGGGGTTCGGAACAGGTTTACGTTTTGGACTCAAGGGACGGCCAACAGGCAGAAACTGCTGTGGAAGTTCTCAAACGTTCTCCAAGCTCCGACCCCTTGCAGTCCCTACCTCCTGGCCACATGAGACACGCTCCCTTTCCCCACCCACTGGCCGAGGAACTCAGGGGATCCATTCCCGGGTTGCCCACCACGTCATCCATCCTATGCCTGACAGCCTCCCCGGCGGCCTCGCTCCAGCTTCTCTCTCTAAATTCAGACTAGTTCTCTCCAACCTCCTGGCGCCTTTGGTCAATAAATCTAATCCCGAGGTCACCTTCAGAAGCTGAGTGCGTCTGCTTTTGTAAGGACACCCCCTTATCCCCCACTGCCCTTTTATCCCCTGGGGACCCACCGCCCCTCCCGATCCCACCGCCCCACGGGTCCTCAGCACGGACCCCTGGCAGCCCGCGTGCAGCACGGGTGAGTGCCAGCCCTCGGGGACACCGCCGCTGTCCCCATCGGACGGTGCCGCCGTTCCTTTCGGGTCCTTGTCCTCGCTGTTGGCTGCTTGCGATGTCGCCAGCCGCCCATGGCCTCTGTCCCAGCCAGGACCCGGTGCCATCAGTGCTGTCCCCAGGCGCCATCTGTCCGTCCTGGCGCCCATTCCCACCCTCACTCCCCCCACGCAGTGTCCCCTGTGCCCCACCCAATCCCACCGGTGCTTTTGTCACGCTCCCGGTCCTCACCCAGTCCCACCGCTGGCACTGAGGGGCGGTGGGGTGGCTCTCCACATCTGGGTGACAGAAGGACAGAATCATTGCACGGGTGGCACTGCAGGGACCTTCGAGATCACAGAACGCGTCATGCACGAACGGATGGGTTGCACGGGATCGAAAGGTTCATAAAACCGTCCCATCAAATTGTGGTGGTGGTGGAAGGAACCTCTCGGCGTCCCCAGCCCCAGCCCCAGCCCTGCCGTGGGCTGGCTGCACCACCTGCTCGGGTTACCCAGCTCCCCCCCACGGCTTTGGGCACCTCCAGGGATGGGACAGCCGCCGTGCTCTGGGCAGCACTGCCGCGGCCGCACTGCCCTCCCTGTAAAGAATTCCCTCTTCACAGCACACCTCAGTTTCCCTTCTTGCAGTGTAAAACCGTAGCCCCCGTCCTGTAACAACCTGCCCGCGTACCAAGTCTCTCTCCCTCCTGTCTGTCAGCTCCCTCGAAGGAGTGCAAGGCCACCGTGCTGTCCCCCGGATTCTTCTCCAGGATGAACAGCCCCGGCTCCTGCAGCCTTTCTTCCGAGGAGAGCTGCTTTGGCCCTCAGCGCATCCTCGGCCCCCTCTGGACCCGCTCCGACAGCTCTGTCACGAGGTTATCCCTCGACAGAAGTCCGTGACAGGGGGGCACAGCCCCGGGAACAAGAAAAAAAAAGGAAGGAGTCGGAACGGTTTGCCGCGAGCCGGCTGGCCCCGGGCCGCGTGCGCTCCGGCAGAGGGGGAAGGGCAGAGAGCTGGCAGATCGCAGTGCTGTGCTCCCCCCATAGCAGTGCCGACCCTACTGCAGTGCTGTGCTCCCCATAGCAGTGCCGACCCTACTGCAGTGCTGTGCTCCCCCCATAGCAGTGCCGACCCTAATGCAGTGCTGTGCTCCCCCCATAGCAGTGCCGACCCTACTGCAGTGCTGTGCTCCCCCATAGCTGTGCCGACCCTACTTGCAGTGCTGTGCTCACTCCATAGCAGTGCCGACCCTACTGCAGTGCTGTGCTCACCCCATAGCAGTGCCGACCCTACTGCAGTGCTGTGCTCACCCCATAGCAATGCCGACCCTAATGCAGTGCTGTGCTCACCCCATAGCAGTGCCGACCCTACTGCAGTGCTGTGCTCACCCCATAGCAATGCCGACCCGACCCTATGCAGTGCTGTGCTCACCCCATAGCAGTTCCCGCACACATCGCTGCTCACCCACCAAGCGCTGCCTTTTGAATCCATGGTTTTATACTATAAACCACTCCAATGTGGGGGATCTGTGGGGTGTCTATGGGATATCTATGGGGTACACGTGGTTTTGCTGGGCAGAACCCCAGAGCCACCCTGCACCATGGGGTATCCAAGGGGTATGTGTGGGGTGTCTGTGGGGTATCTATGGGATACACTCCTTTCTGTGGGGCTGAGGCCTCGTAGCCACCCTGCTCTTTGGGGTATCTGTGGGGCATCTTTGGGGTCTATGGGCTATCTGTGGGTACACGTGTTTTTTCTGGGCAGGACCCTGGAGTCCCCCTGCTCCTTGATGTACCTATGGGGATCCATGGGACATCCATAGGGTATCCATAGGGTATCTGTGGGGTCCCCAAGGGGTATCCATGCGGCTTCCATGGGGTATCTATGGGGCATCCATGGGGTGTCCATGGGGCATCCATGGGTTATCTATGGGACATGCATGGGGTGTCCATAGGGTATCCATGGGTTATCTATGGCTCTCTATGGGGTGTCCATGGGGCAGCCATAGGGTATCTGTGGGGTCTCCAGGGCGTATCCATAGGGCATCCATGGGGCACATCCATGGGGTATGTGTGTTTGTGGGGTGGAGGCCCAGAGCCACTGTTCCTTGGGATGTCTGTGTGGTATCTATGGGGTGCGTGTGTACTTTTGGGGTCTGCTCCGTGGGATTTCTATGGGGCGCGTCTGTTCCAGTGGCCGCTTGGAGCTCCCCAAGATGGCGCCGCGCGCGCTCCCGCCCCTCTCCCTCCGCCTCTGTCCTCCCCAAGACGGCGGCACCCCACGCCACGGCCCGTGCGCTACGCCGCCGCATTTCCCGCGCGCGGCACCACCCCGCTTGCGGCGCGTTTCCCGTCGTGCAGCGCAAGGCGGTTGGGGAGAGCGCGGCAAGGTGGCGGACGTTGTGGATCTGGGGAGCCGAGCGGCGAGGACTTCGCCATGGACGAGGACGGCGACGGTGAGGGCGGCCGAGGCCCGGCGGGCGGGCGGTGCGGCTCTGCTCCCGTTCCCCGCTCCCCGGTACGCCCCGCCCCGCCCCCGCTCGGGCTGCCCGGCCCTGACCGGCCGTCTTTCCGCAGAGAGCATCCATAAGCTGAAGGAGAAGGCCAAGAAGCGGAAAGGCCGCGGCTTGGGCTCAGGTGAGGACGTCGCTGCGTTGAAACTCCGCGTCCCGGCGCCGCGCCGCGCCCGCGAGGTTCTGCGGGCTGTGCAGGGCTGTGGGGGTTCTGTGGGGCTGTGCGGGGTTCTGTGGGGGCTGTGGGTTCTGTGGGGCTGTGCGGGTTCTGGGGTTCTTGGGGCTGTGCGGGGCCGAATGGTGGTTATGATGTTGAAAGGGTGTGTCTGGCATGAATAGTTACAACCTGTTGTTTTTCTCCCTCCATGTCTGCTGGACTCGTTTCCATCTCCCAAGCTCTTTTGCTAATCAGAGTGAGAATGCAGAATCTGCAGGATGGGATTCTGAGAAGTTTACCCTCTCAAATTCACTGGTTAAACTGCAGCTAGGGAAGCAGGAGAAAGAGTTCTGTTTCCTGGTGGGTATGAGTGCCTCTCACCACCTGTAGATGAGTTTGCGTATGGGGCTGCTGAGTCACGGCCTGAACCTCTGATTGATCACCTGAGGCGAGCAGTGAGCCAGCCACGGAGCACAGGTGAAGGCAATTCAGCTGTGCTGCAGGAGGGGGTGGAGCCTGGCTGCACTTCTCCTAGAGCCATGGAAGAGCTGACCAGCAGTGGGGAAGGGTCTCTGCTGGAGATCCGCTCCATGGGAGTTTTGCAGTGAGCCCAGGATAGGGTGAGTGTCTGTCTTTTCCTACTCCAGTATAATAATTACAGGAGATCAGCCAAGCTCCTGGATATAGTACCCCATCTGTGTTTTCATTGATTGTACAGTTGGCGAGCCAGGCAGGCCAAATATAGTTTATATCCTGGCTTTTTTGTGGAATTTCTATAAGTGGGTCAAGGGGGAGAACACCATTCCCCTAGATAAAATGATCCCTGGGCGGATCCCAGGGTTTCTGGGATCTCCTTATTATCAATTAGCGACCATAATTGAGAAATGGGGTCCCCTGCGTACTTTGGGGAATATTTCCCCAGTACGCATGACAGAATACTTTCAGGGACTAGACAGAGACATCCTAACCACAAAAGAAAGGCAATTAGCTGCATCCCCAGTGGCATGGCCACTGTTAAATGCCTTAAATCAAGCTCTGAGACAAGATCAGATACCTTAGAGAATGAAAATCAGCTATTAAAAGCTCGTATTGACAAATTGAACAGGAGCTTAGTGTATTAACAGGAAAAAAACCCAATTTTACAGTCTCTAGGTCAGGTCCGTAGTATTTCAGTGGATGATAGTCGTACCTCTGAAGTAGCGGACCTGGTTGAGCAGGAAAACAGGAGTTCTAAGTCAGATCTAGAGGTTCCACTTATGGCAGAGCCCCTGGAACTCCGTCCTATAATAACTCAAAAGACAAAACAAGTACCAGACAGACCGGCAGGGGTGCCCCCTGACCAATGGCCCCTGCCCAAACGCATTTACACGTAACAGCTAGGCCATATACTCTAACCGAATTGACTGATGTGGTGCAGCCATTTCGGCAGAGGCCAAGAGAGAGTGTACCTGCATGGCTGCTCGGGGCATGGGATTCAGGGGTGGAAAGTGTCTTGGTTAATGGGCCAGAAGTGGCAAAGCTGGCCACCGTAACGGTACACCCTGCTGTCAGGCAGAGACTGTACGCTGCTGTCCAGTATAGCAGTGAGAACCATTCAATAATAGATTGGTTAATGGCACCATGCCGTATGGTCTGGCCAAACAAAACAGACATTCCATTAAACACAGGACTATGGTCCTCCGTGGAGGACCTTCAGAATTACATTCGTGAATTAGGCATGAGAAAAGCGATATACGAAGACTCGTTTGATAGCCCGGATATGACCAAGTTCTCGGCAGGTGTGCGAGATTTAATCTTACAACAGACCCCTTCCCACCTGTATGAGACCTTAGTTTCTATATTAAACCCTCTGGTGACCTCGGAAGCCGTGGTTCAACAGGCTGCCCAGATAGTAGCTGATCTGGGGGAGATGGAGCGTCTGCGCCCGAAGCGCAATATCCGAGTGGTAGAAGAAGCAGAGGTGCTTCTTCTAGTAGTCTCCAGTAGTTAAAACCAAGAGGCCACCTGTGCGGAACTCTCAGTCGGGGCCTCACGGAAACAAATGTTTAATGACCTTATTCGGGCTGGGGTCCAATTTGCTAAGATCAACCGCCAGCCCAATCACATCCTCCTTCAGCTGAGGTGACAGCTGAAGGACAATCAGAGATTCCAGAACTACCCTAAGAAGCCAAGGGTAAGAGTTACAGGAACAGTACCAATGACGACATGGAATTTAGAGGATTTCATCTTTCCCACCAGGAAAAAAAAAAGCCCCTTCAGGTGCCTCGGGCTACAATGCCTGAACCACCTGAAGCAAAAGACTTGACTTTGGCCCAGTTCATGGCGTGACCAGGGATGTCAGTCCCCCCTAGGGCCTCCAGACAGGACCGGAGGCCCTATGTAGAGTTAACGATATACTGGTCCCGGAAAAATGTCCAGAGAGTTATGGCACTAGTTGATACTGGAGCAGAAACATCAATTATTTACGGAGATCCGAACAAATTTCATGGAGACAGAGTGATGATTGGTGGTTTTGGGGGACAGACTATTCCTGTAACCCAGACGTGGTTGACGCTGGGGGTTGGGCGTCTCCCATCCCGGGAGTATAAGGTATCTATTGCCCCAGTCCAGGAATACATTTTGGGCTTAGATATTCTATGGGTTCTGGCTCTAGTTCAGACTTGGACAGAGATGTATCAGTATCCGGGCAGTGCAGGCAATATTAAGAGGCCATGCGAAACATTTGCCTGCCGAAACCACGCCGGATTACTGATGTGAGACAGTATGGACTCCCGGGTGGGCAGGACGAAATATCAAAAACAGTGCAGGAATTAGAAAAAGTGGGCGTTATAAGACCTGCCCACAGCCCATATAATTCCCCCATATGGCCAGTGCGAAAGTCGGATGGCACGTGGAGAATAACAGCGGATTACAGGGAATTAAATAAGGTCACACCACCTATTCATGCGGCCGTACCCCATATTGCCTCCCTATTGGACACATTGAGTAGGGAGATAAAAACCTGTCACTGTGTCCTAGATTTAGCAAATGCGTTCTTCAGTATCCCAATTGCGAGGAATCGCAAGATCAGTTTGCGTTTACGTGGGGAGGCAGGCAGTGGACCTTTCAGGTCCTGCCACAGGGGTACGTGCATTCACCAACGTATAGTCACAATCCAGTGGCGCGTGACCTGGCTGATTGGAGAAAACCTGATGATGTTAACCTGTATCACTACACTGATGATCTCCTGCTGACATCCGACTCACTGGAGGCAGTAGGACAGGCGGCTGATTCATTAACCGCCTATTTACAACTCAGGGGATGGGCTATAAATCCCCCAAAGGTGCAAGGTCCGGGCCTGTCCGTAAAATTCCTGGGGGTGGCTAGGGAAGCAGGAGAAAGAGTTCTGTTTTCTGGTGGGTATGGGTGCCTCTCACCACCTGTAGATGATTTTGCAACAGTAGTAGGAGCTGCTGCCCAACAAGAGGAAGCTTACCTTCTGGGATCAATTACCTATGGGCTGAGAACGCAAGTAGGAATGCATAAATCCTTGTACATGCCAGGTTCTCCAAAACTGTTATTCTGGCAAGACTTACTAGAACAAAGGGGTGCAGAGATTAAACTCAATAAAAGTGGAGCTAAGGGTCAAACAGCATTACCTGATTGAAATTGTAAGTCTGGCTTTAACACAAACTGGGAAAAACAAGGTTGGACCCCCAGGAGTTACGGGAATCTTAAAGAAGGTATGCTTAGGAGTGTGGGTATCAGGGATACCTGGCAAAGCCAAAAATAGGAATAATAATAATAAAAAAAGATAAAACTTGCAGCCCTAAATAGAAGTTAAGTTAAAAGCAAGAGCTAGCCAAGTCAAGGTGAAGCAGTGCCCTTTGAGGATATATGGGTATAGAAGGATGAAAGAAATAATAGGTAACTGTTTGAAGTTTGGATTATTAATTGAGTGTGAATGCCAACGCAATACTCCAATTTTGCCGATTAAAAAAAAACACCACTAATAAATAAGTAAAAGTTGGAGAGCAAGTGCTGTAGTTTGGTACAAGATTTGAAGGCAAGTAATAGGACTGTTGGATGGATGCACTCAGTGGTGGCAAATTGATACAGCTCATTAGCCAAGTTAAGGAATGAGTAGGTGAAGCTTACCTTCTGGATTTGAAGGATGCCTTCTTGCCTGTTTGGCCAAAGGAAGCTTAAAGTTATTTGCCTTTGAATAGAAAAACCCCAAGACGGAAAATAATAATAATAATAATAATAATAATAACAACAACAAAAATAGGGACGCAGTCAAGCTGGACAGTGTTACCCAGGGTTGTGAGAACAGCCCAGTGATTTCTGAGAACCGGTCAGCTCGTGATCCTGAGACGAGGGTTCCTCCATCCCAGGGTGGAACTTTACTGCAGTATGTGGGTGCCCCAGTAACTAAAGGGGACTGTGCACAATGGATGCGAGTTTGCTGAATTTTTAGCTGAAATGGTTCCCAAGGTCCTCAACAGAAGGCTGAACTGATCAAAGAGAAGGAAGGAAGCAATTTGCCGGCCTCCCAGACCTTTCCCCAGGATGAACAGCCCCGGCTCCTTCAGCCTTTCTTTGGAGGAGAGCTGCTGCAGCCCTCAGCGCGTCCTCGCGGCCCCCTCTGGACCCGCTCTGACAGCTGCACGTCTCTCATGTGCTGGGCGCCCAGGCCCGGGTGCAGGGCTCCAGATGGGGCTGGATGGGCCGTATTAGTCACAGAACTGGGCCGAAGCGACCCACAAACCGGTGACGGTGCAGTCCCACCAGTGCTGGCTGCAGAGGGCAATCTCTTCTCCAGGCCAGCTGGCCACACTGCTTCCGAGAGGAGCCAGGATGCCCCTGGCCTTCTTGGCCGTTTGGGCACGCTGATGGCTGGTGTGACGTCTCCTGTCCACCAGGACCCCAAGTCCCTCTCCGCAGGGCTGCTCGCACTCAGTTCTTCTCCTGCTCTGTACTCACGTTTGGCATTGCCCCGACTCAGGAGCAGCACCGTGCCCTTGGCCGTGTCGAAGCTCGTGCTGTTCTCATGGGCACACTCCTCCAACCTGCCCCAGTCCCACTCTCTGGATGCCGTCCCTTCCTCCTCCAATGGTGACTGCACCGCGCTGCTTGGTGTCCTTGGTACCGGAGCCAGGACGGACACGATGGTGAGGAGGGCTCGTCTCGCATGTGCCTGAGCATCTTTTCCCGGAGGATCTGCTCCACGATCTCCCCAGGCACAGACGCCAGGCGTCAATCTCTCTCTCTGAGCGCTGGACACATCTCAGCCTGCCCATTTCCTCTCGCAGCCTGGAGGTTCTGGAGTTCCCCACGGCCAGAGGGCTGGGCGGCTCGGTCGCTCCTCAGAGCTCCATCTGGCTGCCCGTGTCAGCCCAGAAAGGCTGTGGCCCCTCCGCCTGGGTTTGTGCCTCAGCCCGGCTGTTGCGACGAGCGGTCGCCGTGTTGGTGTCAGGGGAGCACCGGCGAGCCCGGCGCAGAGCTTTGGGAGGCTGGAGATGAATGAGGAGCTGCCCACCCCACGTAGCTGCGCCCCATCTCAACACAGACGCACTTCGAGATGATGTTAATGTCTTTATTTTTTTGACCACAAATCCAATTTCCGATCTTACAAGTCCAATTTCCGATCTTACAAGTCCAATTTCCGATCTTACAAGTCCAATTTCAGATGACCATTTTTTCCACCACCTTCCCATGCACCTGCACTCGGTAAATGCAGGTGTATTCTGGATGTCCCCAGTTGCTCTTCACCAGAACCTTGATGTAGCGAAAGGCTCTGGAATGATTATTCTGCAAAGGAAATGGGGAGGAACAAAGGAATGGGGGTTCAAATTCCCATTCCTGTTGCTCAGGAGGGCTCCAGTTGCAGGCATGTGGGAACACAGGGAGGGGCAGGGAGCAGGCGTCCTCCCTGGCGTGCTGCCCCTGTCCTACCTCAAGCAGGAAGGTCTGTAAGGGTGCTTTCCGCACATTAAAGCTGAATGAGCCAAGCGGAACCTCCTCTTCGCTGTCCACATCCAGTCCCTTGCAAGCAAAGCACAAGGATTGATGCTCAGGTTCGTGCCACCAAGAGCAAAGGTGTGTACTGTCCACCCCCCTGCCCTGGGGCTCGGGCAGTAGCCCAGCACTGCTTCTGCTGGAGCTCAGTCTCCACCTCGAGGTTTCATCAGGAACCCCGAGATGCTTGCCGAGCAAGGCTTAAGAAGGATCCCACCTCTCCAACTTAGGAAACATCCCCTGGGGGCACTGCAGTGCTCAGGAGACAGCGGGACGCAGGGCTCGGGAGGATGCCCAAAAGCAAGCCAGTCCCTGCTCCGGCACTGTCCTGTGCCCAGATCCCAGGCAAAAGAGCCAAGTAGGGACTTACAAAGACAGCAAATTCTCCCGGGGCGCTGCTGGAGAAGCCAGCTGGAGTCAGCTCTGGGTCAACGTGTCGCAGAGTGACACAAGCGGGCAGGATTTCAGCTGGCAACCTGATGACAACCTGGCCCTGATGTCCCTGCATGGGCCAGCATTCTCCTGGTGAAACACCCGGCTGCAAACAGAATGGGAGAGCAGAGAAGTAGGAGAGAGCGCTGGGGCCACAGCACTCCAGGTGCAGCTAAAGGCAAAGGCGGCGAGCGTCTGCGGGTCGCGCTTCTGCTTGAGAGCGGCTTACGTGTGAGGAATCGGGCAGAAACACAGGGCCTTAATTCCCTGCCCGACAAAGGGGCTCTCGGTGTCACTGAAAAGGGGAAGACGGTGGCTGGGAAAGCGTCGCAGTGGGACCATCTCTCTCTCTCCAGCACTGGCTCTGCTGGCCCCCAGCTCTACCCCCACAGAGGGACAGGTGGGATGGCTGCGGCACTGAGGTGTCGGCGGGGAGGAGATCTCTCACCCAGCTGGGACTGAGGAGTGTGGGCCTCACACAGCAGTTCAGCTCAGGTGCCCTCCTGAGGGGAGCCAGCGATTGCCAGCACCCCCAGCCCCGTATCGGACCTTTGGCTTCACGGCTTGAGCAACACGCCGGGGCTGAGGGGAGACCCCCGAGGGGGAGCGAGGGGTGCAAGCAGCACTGCTGATGGCCGCCACGATACCTGCAAGATGGTATCCGGAGGATTCACGGGGACGATGAAATGGTGGAGCCAGCAAAACCAGCACTTAAATGTATAGGTAGGAGAAGTTCTCTGGAGGTCGATGGCAGCACCTGTAATGATGGGGAGGAGGTGAGTGCAAGAGGCGGCAGACGTGGAGAAGCTGAGGGTAGCAGGGCTTGCCTGCCTGTGTCCTCTGTCCTCACCATTGCTCTTCCATGCCCAGTCAGGCATCTGATAGCAGTCCTGCTGTGCTCTCAGCTCAGACACTGCCTTTATCCCCAGGGGAAGACAAGAAACGATGTCAGGACACGACCACGTCAGCGCGCAGCTCAGCGTGACTGCCAGCACCCGGAGGTCTGACACGCAAGGCAAGCCGCGTCCAGAGGGCTGTGAGCTCGTGCTGGCCGGCACAAGAGGCCAGGACTGGGGAAGGATGTCCGAGCCCACGGACACTGACCTGTGCCACGCTGTCTTCCTGTGTTTTCTGGAGCGTCCCCAAAGACGCAAGGAGATGCGCGCAGGTGGCTCCTGCAATTTGACAAGGCAGAGAGAAGGTCGTAAGTACAGGGGTTGCTTCTGGTCCCTGATCTCATGCTGGCTTTTCCTCGGAGCCTGGGAAGTCGCAGGTGAGCGGAGGATGTCGGGAATGGTGCGGACTGAGGACATGTCTCTGCCCACATCCTTCAGGGCACTGCAGCCCCGTGGCCGTGCAGCTCGGTGCCCCAGAGCTGCTCCCATTTCCCCTGGGTGCACCCGGTGGCACCGAAAGCAGCGTGGCGGGCAGAACGCCAGCCCTACAGTGAGGCCAAAGCAAGGCCGACTCGAGGATGTCCTGGAGAAGCGGCACCGGGGCCGTGGGGTCCTACTCGGTCCACACCCTAACGCTGGGGGGACCGCAGCAGCTCTCGGGCTGAGTGGGACCCAGTGGTGGAGAGCAGCTCTGGAGCAAGCAAGCGGCCAGGATAGGAAGGCAGAAGGTACCACACTGGTGCTCAGTGCCTCTGGAGGCCTCTGCTCACACTGACATCATCCAGCACAGTCCCAGGGTCGCTGCGGGATGTTTGCTCATCAGAACTCACCAAGGGAGACCACGGACAGTACAATGAACGCTCTGAACAGGCTCATCTTGTGCTCTGAAGCAGCAGCAGCCAGGTGCCTTCCCATTTCACGCCACACTGAAGGCTGTTGGCCAGCGGAGGCAGGAGCTGGTGCTGATAAAGGCCTGCTCAATTCCGCCGGCTCAGGGAGGCTTCTGCGGGAGGAAAGAGCGTGGCTGAGCACCGGTCCCACTGCGTGAGAGCCGAGGCAGGCAGCAGCAGCCTCGCAGAGGCCCTCCCAGAGGACGGGCCTTGGGATGCCTCCCGGCTCCATCCCGGCGGCAGCGAGAGGGCAGCGCGGGTGGGGGCTGTTCTCTGGGGTCCCCACGCTCCCCACCCCACCTTTAGAGAGGGCTTTCCAGGCTCGCAGTGGCGGTGCCCTGCCTGAGGCAGCACAGCTCCATTCTGCTCTGCCGTCCCGGCTGCCAGCCTGAGCCATCTCTCAGCACCACCCAGCCTCGGCCTCCAGCGGGGTCAAGCCAGAGGCTTCCCCCGGCTGCCCCGCTCCCCGGGCCACCGAGGGCTGTGTGCGTGCTTGCCCCCAGCCCGATGCCCCCTGCGGGTTCCACCCGCCTCGTACCTTTGCCTCTGCACTGATGTGTCCCCAGCGGGGACCTGCTGGCCCTCGCCCACAGCCCGGCTCCCTGCGCAGCTCTTAGACGCCCTTGGGCGCCTTGTTTGCGCAGCCTTTCTCCTCGCCATTCTGCAATAGCTGAGCCCTGGAAGCAGCGCGTCCTCTCAGCACCGCGGTCCCAAAAGCTCTGAGCCCACAGGGGCTCCGCCACGCTGCAGCCCTTGGCGGTGGGCGGAGGCAGCTGTGATGTCACAAAGGGCAGCCGTGATGTCACAGAGGGCAGCCGTGATGTCACAGAGGGCAGCCGTGATGTCACAGAAGGCGGCTGTGATGTCACAGAGGGCAGCCGTGATGTTCAGAATCGCTAGGCCATGGTTGGATGTTCAAGGAGGTGATAGAGGGGTTCGGAACAGGTTTACGTTTTGGACTCAAGGGACGGCCAACAGGCAGAAACTGCTGTGGAAGTTCTCAAACGTTCTCCAAGCTCCGACCCCTTGCAGTCCCTACCTCCTGGCCACATGAGACACGCTCCCTTTCCCCACCCACTGGCCGAGGAACTCGGGGGATCCATTCCCGGGTTGCCCACCACGTCATCCATCCTATGCCTGACAGCCTCCCCGGCGGCCTCGCTCCAGCTTCTCTCTCTAAATTCAGACTAGTTCTCTCCAACCTCCTGGCGCCTTTGGTCAATAAATCTAATCTCGAGGTCACCTTCAGAAGCTGAGTGGCGTCTCGCTTTTGTAAGGACACCCCCTTATCCCCCACTGCCCTTTTATCCCCTGGGGACCCACCGCCCCTCCCGATCCCACCGCCCCACGGGTCCTCAGCATGGACCCCTGGCAGCCCGCGTGCAGCACCGGTGAGTGCCAGCCCTCGGGGACACCGCCGCTGTCCCCATCGGACGGTGCCGCCGTTCCTTTCGGGTCCTTGTCCTCGCTGTTGGCTGCTTGCGATGTCGCCAGCCGCCCACGGCCTCTGTCCCAGCCAGGACCCGGTGCCATCAGTGCTGTCCCCAGGCGCCATCTGTCCGTCCTGGCGCCCATTCCCACCCTCACTCCCCCCACGCAGTGTCCCCTGTGCCCCACCCAATCCCACCGGTGCTTTTGTCACGCTCCCGGTCCTCACCCACTGTCATTGGGCTGGCTCTCCACACCTGGGTGATTGAAGGATCGAATCACTTTGAGTGGCAGTAGTGGTGCCATGTAAACAACGTGCACCAGCCAAGCACCACTGAGAGCCAGAGAACTGTATGGAGTGAATCAGCATCCACATTCATAATGATAATTGTCCCTCTTTCTTTAATTTGCTCACAGAAATGATCACTCCCTCCGTAAAATTGATGGCCTGCCTTTTAATTAAATGCCTGCCGTTAAGCAGGGGCCCTGTGCCATATCCCAGACCACCTCTGTCCCCAGGGCTCCCATCTGTGTGTTTTATCTTATCAGTGTTATCAGGGTGTAGATGCAAATAGTTGGACTGTTTATAGTCAGAAATTGTATTACACAAAGAATGAGTACGCAGTATGGATTTCCACTCTTCCTTTCCTCCCCCCTCCCCCCCCAAGAAAGCACCCCCTGTGGCCCCATTTCCCGTTTTAGTACGAACGGGACAAGGCTGCATTCCTCAGCTCGCCCCTTTCTCCAAACTGTTCCTGGGAGGGGTGACTTAATTTCTCTTTGATATCTTTTCCTACAGCGCCCGTTTCTCAACTAAAGGCTCTGTCATCGCCTTTGTTTGCTCTACACCCATTACACCCTTAGAGCTCCAAGGAGCCCTGTAGCAACTCCACCCCCCACAGACCCTATAGACCCTTATGCCCACTTACGCCCCACTGTACGTCCCACAGCCCCCCTGCGTCTTCTGTATGCCTTCTATAGTTCCACGCACGTCCTACAGCCCTCCACAACCCCCCGTCCCCCCAGCGCCGCTCCCCCGCTCTCCTCGGCGCCGCCGTTTCCCGGCAGTCCCCGCGCAGCCGCCGAGGGTCGCGTTTCCCGGCGGCGGCGGCGGCGGGGTGGAACTTCGGGTGGGCGGTGCCGTCGCCGTCGCCATGGCAGCGCGGGGCCGGGGTGGGCGGGGCCGTAGGCAGCCAATCGGGAGAGGGCGCTCGGCGGCGGCGTTGCCATAGAAACGGCGGCGCCCCCATGGCGGCGGGCGGCGCGGAGCGGCTGCCCCGGTACTTGACGGCGCGGGAGGTGGCGGAGGCCGGGCGGCCCCTGCTCAGCGCTCTCGGCCGCGTTTACGACCTGGGCCCGCTGCTGCGGGAGCGCCGCGGTACGGGGGTGGCCGCCGTGAGGGACGGGTCCCGGTCCCGGTCCCGAAGCTCCGAGTCCGACCCTCCCCCCCAGGTGACGTCACCCTGGCCCCCCTGCTGGCCGCCATCGGCACCGACGTGAGCCGCTGCTTTGACCCCGAGAGCGGCGACGTGAGTGGGGCGGAGGGCCGGGAGCGTCCCCGGGTCCGGGGGGCTTCGGGGCGGAGGACGGGTCCCGGCGCAGTTTTCGGGGTCCCGGCGCGGTGTCGGGCGGTCCCGGTGCCGGTGTTTGCGGTCCCGGTGTGGCGGGGGTGCGAGCTGGGCGATCCCGGTGCGAGGCGGGGATCCCCGCACGGGCGGGGCGGCGGCCTCCGATCCCGGCCACGCGCTTCAGACGTCCCTCCCACCGGCAGCCGCTGCCCCGCGTGGAGCCCCGCACCGGCCAGACCGGCTCCCGGTACCCGCTGGGGACCCCGGGCGGCTCCCGGCTCCTCACGCCGCGCTCAGACGGGGCCCCCCCGAGGGACGCCGCGTGGTGGCGGGACCCCCGGCTGCAGGTGGGACGTCTGACGGCCGCCCCCCGCCTGTTGCGCCTCTGCAACGCCCTGACGGGCCAGAACTGCGTCATCGAGGTCAGTGGGACGGGGGGCACCCGGACCCCGAGATACAAGCCCGCTCCCCGGTGGGGTCCTGCTGTCCCCAGCGAGGTGCTGGGAACCTCGACCCCGTCCCCTTCCCTTCTTGCGGTCCCCCAGGTGTGCGGGGAGGAGCCGGTGGGGTGGCGCTGCGGCGGGCGCGGGGCTGGAAGGAGCAGCTGGAGAAATACACGGCGTGCTACGGCGGCGTCCCGCTGAACCCCCACCTCAGCCTGGAGCAGAACGGGATCCCGGAGAGCACCTCCGAGCTGCGCAGCCTGCGCCTCGACCCCAAGGACTTCATCCCCACCGTGCTTCTCTACTTCAACGATGACGCTGGCAGCGCTACGGAAGGTGGGACCTCTAAGCACCCCCAAAAGCCCCTCACCTCCTCAAAACCCTCAGACCTACCCCCATATCCCCTCCCATCCGGAATGCACAGGACACGCCAAGACCCCCCAAAAAACTCCCCGGACCCCATTCTTCTAAGAACCCCTAAAACCCTTCAGACTGCCACAGAACTTCCCAGGACCCCCAGACCACCCCCATCACCCCAAAACTTCCACCCCACTCTTCCTTTTCCAGCCCCACAGTGACATCTTCCCCACCCTGAGCTGTGGATGGTACTATGGGGGCACTACACCCATTTTGGATTCCAGTTGTGTTTTTGCAGCACAATAAAGCTGTTTTTTAAAAACTATTATTTGTTGTTGAAAAGTTGTTTTGTGCATGGTCATGGTGGGGCAATCCAGGATCCCATGGTTTAGGCGCACCCCTGAGGATCTGTTTGCAAGGAAGAGCCTGGTGCTAATGAGCAGCCCTGCTAAGAAAGGGCAAATGACCCCTCAACCTGTGACCCTGCTGTCCTTCCCCCATGACCCTCTCCCACTGGCCTTGAGGAGCTCCTGTGCAGATCCAAGGATGTTGTTGCTGTTACGGTCACTGCAGAGGAAGGCTCCCACCCCATGCACACATCTGGCATGCACACCCGCCATTTGGAGCTCAACACTGCCACGGGACACAAGGCTGCATCCTCCCACGGGGCTGAAGAGGGGGGATTGGACACGATCCTATGGCACCCCCGAAGCACCTAATAGTCCCCTGAGATCCCAATGCCCCTCTAGCATCCATATGACTCATAACCACCTGGAGTGCCCTCACAGCATCTCTATAGCTCCCAGGAACCCAATGGGATCACACAGGCCCTTGTTGCTTCCACGACCTCCTAACATCCATAGTGCTCTCTATAGCTCTTATAACCACCTATAGCATCCCATATCTACCTAGAACTCCCAAACACCCCTAATGTTGCAAAGACCAATGAAAGCACCAATATATCCCACGTATAGATACCACGATAGCCTACCCCGTAGCTACCCTGTCTCTCCCAAGACAACCTATGCCCCCCCCTCCCAAAGCATCCCCATAGCACCCCTATAATTCTCAGCACTGCATGTAACATCCCCATGGCTCCCTCTACCTCCCGTGAGCTCCTGTAGCTCCCAGGACATCAGTGGGATTACCTATGGCACTCTGTAGCTGCCAAGACCCTTGCAGCACCACAGTTTCCCCTCTGTAGCTCCGAGGATTGCCTATAGGACCAACTACAGCAGTTCTGTAGCACTCCCATCGCACCTCTATAGCTTCCAGAAACCCTGTAGCGCATCCATAGCACCTCTATAGCTCCCAGAACCACCTATAGCATCCCTGTAGCTCCTACTATCACATATAGCACCCTCTAGATCCCTTATAGCTCCCAAACCCTATCACAGCCCCATGTCCCAGACCCTATAAACCCCTGTGCCCACATATAGACCCCTATAGGTCCCATAGCTCCCTGAAACCCCTATAGCCCCCCTATCATAGAATGGCTTCGGCTGAAAGGGACCTTAAAACCCATCCAGTTTCAGCCCTCATGCCACGAGCTAGTTTCCACCCACTAGATCCAGGTGCCCAGGGCCGCATCCACTCTGGCATTGAACACCTCCAGGGATGGAGCATTCACAGCTCATCTGGGCAGACTGTTTCAGTTCCTCGCCACCTTGAGTAAATTTCTTCCTAACATCTAACCTTTTTAGTTTAAGGCTGTTCTTCCTTGTCCTGCCCCCATCACAACACGTAGAAAGTCACTCTCCCTCTTACAAGCTCCGGTTAAGTACTGGAAGGCCACTGTGAAGTCTCCTCATCCACCTCCAGCCTGAACAAACCCAGTTCCCACAGCCTGCCCCTCATCAGAGAGGTGCTTCAGCTCTCTGACCATCTTCATGGCTCTTCTCTGGACCTGTTCCTAAATCACAGAATCATAGAATGGCTTGGGTTGGAAGAAAACTCAAAGATTATCCAGTTGCCAGCCCTCATAGACCACGTTCATTCTCATGAATGGAAGGAGCCTGGACTCCTGGGGATGTGGAAGTAATTTGAGGTGTTGATAGAGTCTGGAACAGACTCTACCCCTGCCGTTGTACAGTAGGAGCTGTGAAACATCTTGCTGGATGGATATTTCTGTAATACAGTAAATATAAGATGGTCGTACGCCGACTGTCCTCCATATAAACAATGGGCTTAAAGTTAATCCCGCATGAAAATGCATGGTTTTCATTGTTCTTTCAGTTATTAAAAATCACCTATGAAAATGTCATATTATCAACTGCTACCAGAACTCCATCTCCTTTTTCCTGCAGGCCGTGTGCTGTACAAGAGGCGTTGCCACCTCCTGGCTGAGTCCTTCAGGTGGAAGCGCAGAGCACACATCATCTGCCATCCCCCGGCTAGTTCAGTAGATGCAGTTTGGATTCAGTAGGTGCACTCTGGATTCCTCTTGGTCGCTTGTTAGTTCATCCCTGTATGGAAGATGTGCAGCTCCCTCAGTTCGGCTGCTCTGTTCCATCAACTTCTTTCTACATACGAGTGTGAAGGAAGATGGGCAGGATCACTTCCATTCTGGGACTCCTGTTTAATTTCTGCGCTTACTTACAGACGTCCTTTTGTTCAGACTTCACAGCATGCAGATGCAGTTAGGATGCTGGATGTCTTTGCAGTAGCGCCCAGAATTCTGAGAGGTGTTTCGCCCTCCGGGGGTCATCTAGGTGATTCCAGTGTCAAAAAGGTGACTTGAGGGGACCTGTGCTGACGTACAGTGATAGCCTTGTTTCTGGGCATTTTGGGGTTTCCTCTCACCCCAAGGCTTAGCAGAGGAAAGGGGACAAGGGAATTTCATATAGTCTGTCCGTAACGAGTGTCCTGTGCTGCTGAAGACAGGCTGGCCCGGTGTGAGAGATGGTGTTACTGTTGTTCTCCTACGTGCCTGAATTCTTGGGACTCGAGGTCTCTAGTGAAAGATATGAAAGAAACCGCAGGGACTTGAGTCCTAGTGTTACACCAGAAAGTGTTTTGAAGTTTTACAAAGGTAAATAATGCCGGTGGGATAATTATGATATTATGAGGGGTGAGAAAACGGAGCTGCTTATCACCTTCTGATCAATTAAAATGCACCCTTTTTATCCAGTAAAATACCTGAAAATAGTCTTACTTGGAACACAGGTAAGAAACTGCTGGCGATTACAGACAGTGTTGTGGAATGGCTGGCAGGGCTTAGTGCACAATAACTTTCAGTCAAAGTAATTGAAAATGCCCTGCGTGTGTTCTCTGATAGAAGACTAATGCCAAAAGATGGCAGAGCTGTCAAAGCTCTTTCACAATGGGTACATTTTAAAATCACTCTCTTTTAAACTTTTTTATTCCTTTTGAGTTCTTTAGATCTCCATAAAGCCAAATCTAAACCTGCATCACTGCCTTTAGCTGGTCCTCCTGGTGTAAAGCCTCCTATTTCATTCAGTTTGTTTCTGAGGTTGGAAAGAGGACTGGGCTTCAGCTGAGAAACAGGGCTGAGGGGCTCCTCAGGAATGCCAGTACAGGGCCAAGCTGGGGTTGTGCTTCACATTCCAATGCTGATTTTTCCCCCCCCCACCCCCCCAGTCCTCTCCCTTTCACCCCTTCTAGTTTTTGATTAGACACGCTTGTTTTGTTCCTTCTCTGAACTCTTGCCACAACAGTCTAAAATGAATGCTAACGTGGTAGGAAAAGTTACTCTTGGAAGACTTGTAGGAAGGGAGCATCATTCTGGGTTTGGAGTATTATTTCTAGGTGGACCTCAGACTTCATTGACCCAGAACTCTAGGTTGGTAAGGCTCCAAAGTATTTCAGAAACACTGATTCTAACAGAGGGGAGCAAATCCTAGTGTGGGAATCAAATGTTGTTTCTGCATTAGAACTGGATAATATATATATTTTTATTTCATCATCTCCACTGCCATAGTTCTTTCTGGGAGTCTTTCTGCTTAACTTGGGGAAGAACTCTGATAGTTCACGTCACTTATCTTCTAGATAACCCTTCTCAGGGACGCACGCTCTATATATAGGTGTATATAGGTGTATATATGTATATTTTGTCATACACACTGCAAGAATATCCTGCACCAGATCAAACCAGAGAACAAGTGATGGATGCCCGAGGAAGCGCCTGAAGAGACATGGGAAGGCCTGGCATCATCCCCCGCCCCGGTGCTCCTTGTTTAACGAAGACTTGGAAGCAAATCACCATATCAATACGACAAGAAGAGCACTGAGACATCTTGGAAAGGACAGGATGGCGACTGACTGACACCAGGTAACAAATTAACAAGTAAATAACAAATGTAAATCCTCTGATAAGATTGTGAACCTGGAGTAGCAGCCAGTGGGGAAACAGGGGAGAGGGGGGGAGGCAAGGGGGAGAAAACAGGGTATAAAGGCTGTCATGCTGTGTCCATAGGTGCGCTCCTGCTTGCGGGACGCCCGCCATTGCAATCGCGAATAAAATCTGCTTTTATCAGAGACACCGTCCTGACAAAATTATTTGGATATTTCCAACAATTTGGGGGCTCGTCCGGGATTATTATTGCCTCTTTGGGTGTCTCCCTACTGCCCTGGACAGGACAGGCGCACCCCGCTGATTTCAGCGGTCCTGTCTGAGTGGTGAGGTGACTCCTTGGGACGGCCGATAAGAAACCGAGACTGTTAGATAAAGGACGGGCTCTGTAAAAGCCAAGGGGCAGGTAGGCACGGGTGTTGGCCATTGCGACCCGGTAACTTCGTGCACGGACCAAGGTAAGAGAGTTTAATTCTTGCCTTGGGGGTCGGTTGAGACTCTTGAGTGTGTGTATGTGTGAGACGCACTTCAGTGCGAAGCGAGTGCGGAGTCCCGACCTGCGGCTCCGTTGTCCCGCGAGGGGCACGGCCAGGGACGGACGAAGCGGCTGTGTTGGTGGAAGGAAGAGTCTCGGGAGGGAGCTGTTGGTGTGCGGCACCCTGTGCACTTGACGAAGTGGCAGCAGTGCACCCCTATTTGAATCCGAGAATCGGAGTAAGGTACTCCGGAGGGATCGGCCCTAAATCCGAGAGTCGGAGTGTGGTGACCTGTGGGCTGGGTAGTTCACAGCAGCGCTCCGGAGGGATGGGGAATAGGAGCTCCCGAGAGCAGGGGAAAAAAGGTCCCCTGGTTTGTGCCTAAAGAAACCCCTTACGAAAATGTTTCAGAATTGGAAAGACGGTCCCAAGACCAGGGACAAGGATAAGAAAAAGATGCTTAAATATTGTATACAGACATGGCCTAGAGAGCCAATACAGGGAAAATAAATATTCTGGCCAGAATATGGATCTGATGAAGATTGGCTGTGTCAGATTCTGAATTCGTATGTAAAGAATAAAACCCCCTTTTCAAAGGAGGAATCAGACTACGCTGCTTGCTGGATTCAAGAAGCCAGTCTGTTACTAGTAAGAAAAGGTCCGGACCAAAAGGGGAGGAAATAGGAAAGAGAACCAGAAAGATCATAAATGGGATCCCTTAGACAACTTCCCCCCCCTTCAATTTCAAAAGCACTGCAAGTGACAGAGATCTCTACAGAGTAAGAGAGTGGCCGTGTTGCTGATCTGTGCAGGGTCCTGGAGAGAGGATGCACATTCTGTTACTGAGGGAGTTGGAGCAATGTGAATGGGACCTGGAGAGTTTTCCTTTCTCTAACACTAACCTTACTAATGCTTCACTTTATCCTCTTAGGGCAGTCTCCTTAGGTCAAAGGGAAATAGGGTATGCTAATGTCTGTTGTTTTTATGAGAAGAAAAGTTAGGAGTTTCAAGAAGAATTCCTTAATTGAGGATTCTGTAAGTGTAGCAGAACAATTAGATCAATTTCTAGGGCCTAATTTCTACTCATGGATGGAAATGATGTTATCACTGATATGTTGTTTATTGGAGAAGGAGGTGGGCAGCTCTGCAAGTGTGGGAAAGGAATACAGAGGAAGATTGTGCTCTGGAGGGAGGCAGAGAGAGAAAGGATCCTGAGGATAAATTGTATTGATTATTGTCACTGTCTTTGTGATTGTTAAATGTTTATGTTGTGAAAGTGTTATGTTGTGTTATGATATGTCATGTACGAGGCTGTTGTGATACAAGGAGGTCTAAAGTGATACTGAGAAGACCCCCTGGGTTGTATTTTGGCTCAGTGGAGAAACATTGCTGGTGAGCCAGGGAGAATATTGAATAAGAAACCAGGAACGTAAATGGAGTAATGGGATCAGTTTTATAGTTAAGTACTCTAATCATGAGACCAAGTGCTGGGTATTTGTGGAAGTTGAGGAATTGTATTGTTTGATTTGTGGATTTTGAAGGCACTGGGACAAACTGTCTTAATGGTATGTGGAAATGCAACTTGTAATGGTATGTGGAAAAGCAGTTGTTAACGGTATGTGGAAATGTAGTTGAGGTATAAAGAGTGGAATTGTGGAAAACAAACAAACAACAACAAAACGGCAAAAAAAAAAAATAGGATAGGAAACAGTGAGTTTGGGATTTAGAGTTTGGGCCGGCACGAGAACACATCCCCGTACTACCCCCCCCCCCTCCCCCCACACCGCGGCTTATAAGAACAACTCGGAGTAGGAGAAAGAGGTGGGGGCCGGAGCCTCCCGCTGTGACTGTAAAGGGTGCATTGCTTGTGAATGGGGATGGGACGGGACACTGAAAGGGAGAATAGCCGTCATCTGCAGAGAGCTCGGAAACCCGATATCCAGTGTGAGCACTGGAAGCCTGGGGAGGGGAGGGGGTGAAACTGAAATGTTAGTAATGTATGTGATGATGAAAGCCTAGAAAGTGAAAAGGGTTTGGAAAAAACAAAAAACAACAACAACAAAAAACCCACAGGCTGAGGAAGGCAAAGTTGAGCAAGGCGTAACAGGGATGTCCTTACCAAGAAGAAGAGGTAAGGGGGAGCCTGGAAGGGCTCAGGGAGAGATCCCCCCCCGCCACTGGACCAAAAGCAGCTGGGGAAGCAGGGTAAAGAGGTTTATTTTCTGATATGGATGCCTCTTACCCTATGCTACATCAAGAATTATTACCCGTAGATGATTTTTTTTGTAGTTGTAGGAGCTGTATTTTTTTTGAGGGGACCAATTAAATACAGGCTAGGAGAAGAAGTAGGAATATATAAATTCTTGTACATGCCAAGTTCTCCAAAACCATTACTTGGGCATGACATATTAGAATAGTTGAATGTAGAGATTAAATTCAGTAGAGAAAATTGGAGCTAAGTGTCAAGCAAGAGCAATTGACTGAAAATTTTAAGTTTGGCTTTAACATAAACTGGGAAAAGCAATGTTGGTACCCCCAGAAGTTACGTAAATCCTGTCAGGTATACACAGGATTGCAGGCATCAGGAATGCCTGGCAGAGCCAAAAATGCAGCCCAATAAAAGTTAAGTTAAAGATGGGAGCCAGCCCAACCAGGGTAAAGCAATTCCCTTTGAGGATAGAAGATTGTAGGAGGATAAAAGAAATAATAAATAACTTTTTGAATTTTGGATTATTAATTGGATAGGAATTCAAATACAACACCCTAATCTTGCATATGAAAAGTTGGATGGCAAGAGCTATAGTTAGGTAGAAGATTTGAGAGCAAATAATAGAAATGTTGAATATATACAACCCATAGTGTATATCTTTATTAATCAAGTTAAGGAATAAGTAGGTGGGGTTTACCGTTCTGGATTAGAAGTACACCTTTTTCTGCCTGGTTTTGCCAAAGAAAGTCTAAAATGCCTTTGAATAAGAAAACTCCAATATGGGGTGAAGGAAAAAAAAATAATAATGAAAATTCAGTTAACCTGGACAGTGTTACCCAGGGTTGTGAGAACAGCCCAATGATTTTTGACAGCTGGTCAGCTTGTGAGCCTGAGATTTGCATTCCTCTATTCCACGGTGGAACTTCACTGCAGTACGTGGATGCCACAGTAACAAAGGAGGACTGTGTACAATGGACTGTGAGTTTGCTGAATTTCTTGATTTAAATGGCTATCAAGTTTCTCAACAGAAAGCACAACTGATCAAAGAGAAGGAAGCAATTTGCTGAACACCCAGAACAACAACGAAGAGCTACCTGCAAGCCAGCAGTGTGTGACTGCATGGAGACTGTCTGTGCCAGCTGGTCAGACCTAAACTACTGGACGATGCTGAGGATTCCTGCATTCATCGATGGAAGGAGTTTTGTGAAGACAAGGAAACTAAGGCAGGATATGCAGTAACTGCTACTGACAAGGTAACTGAAGCAAGACCTTTTCTTGTGGGGACCTCCACTCAGGAGGCTGAAATAACTGCCTTGACAAGAAGCTTAAATACAGGGACAGATGCTAAATAAGCTTTTGGGGTGGTACCTGCTCATGGTACCATCTGGAAAGAGCGAGGGTTGCTTACACAAAAGGAAAACATTCAGCATGATGTAAATCTACCAAAGAGCAGCATGGCTGTTATGCACTGTAAAGGACATCAGAAGAGTGACACTGTACAGGAAACTGGGAATTGATGGTGGATCAGGTGGCAAAACAGGCAGCTGAAGGAAAAGGAATTGGTGAACTGGCTTTAATTCCAGACGGTAAACTTAAAATATCTGAACCTTAGTCAGAACCTATAAGGTATCCTAGAGAGGATAGGAATCTAATTAATAATTTAGAAGGGGAGAGAGCAAACTGACAGATGGGTGCATACCCAGATGGACACATTGTTGTGTCCGATTAGTATTTTATAGAATTTAGTTCTAAGAGAACATAATGAAACATATGGAGGGGGTACAGACACCAGAAAGTAACTGTACAATCCTACTACCAGGAACAGGGTACAAGTGGGGCTTGTTGGGAAAGGGAAACCTTTCAGGTCAGAACAATTGCAAATTGATTTTTTTCAGAACTGCCAGGAAAAGGAGGGTTTCGGTATATGCTAGTTTTAACCAATACCCTTTGAGGGTGACCAGAAGCATTCCCTTGCAGGACCAATAAAGCCAAAGAAATAACCAAGGTATTGTTGCAGGAGATTATTTCAAGGTTTGGGTGTGCTGCAACAAAACCCTTCAACCAGGGAACTCAGTTTATTGCAGAGATTGTCCAACAGGTCAGCAAGCATTGGGAATAAATTGGCAATTGCGCTGAACGCACAGAACACAGGCGAGTGGTCAGGTGAAAAAGATGAACCATCGAATTAAATCACAGGTTGTAAAACTGGGCCAGGAATCTGGACTGTCCTGGCCACAGTTGTTGCCTTTGGCTCTCCTTAGGACCAGAATGAAACTTAGAGCCAAAGAAGGGTTAAGTCCTTTCAAAATACTGTACAAAGGGCCTTATGTTGTACAAATGAGGATCTCTACTCAACGAGGGAGTGAAACACTAACTGAGCATGTGATAAGTCTACAGGAATAACTTTGGGAAATAGAGAAACTGGTTCTAGGAACTAGAGCCCAAGGCCTTGACGGCCCGATACATAATATTTTACAAGGAGATTATGTGTATATTGCAGATCTCTTTCAGATTTGCCCCTGGAACCAAGGTGGGAAGGTCTGTTCCAGGTGCTGCTAATGCCCCACACAACAGTAAAAATTAAAGAACAAACTTTGTGGATACATCATACTAGAGTTAAGAAGGTCCCTCGAACACAATGGGAACTGAAGTCAGCTGGATCCTTAAAATTGTAAATCCAAGGACAGTAATACGGGCTCTTATAATTGTTAGAAATGTTCATTTAGTTAAGTGCAGCATTTGATGTAAATGCTTATGCATCTCTTGTAAAAAAAAAAAAAAAATCATCATTGCAAAGTATGCTTATATCAGTAATTGTTTGTCATGTGAGCAAGCCAAGGATTTAAACTTCTCACTTCTTGTCCCTGATAATTTTAAGGTGAGAAATCAAACTGTTGCAGGATTTGAGTGACCGTCCTGGTGGGTGATGATCAACAAGAATGTAGATTGGATTAACTACATCTGTTCTAATCAATGGAGATTTACAAATTATACAGTGAGTGCAATAAAGGGGATTGCAGAACAATTAGATGCCACAAGTAGGATGGCCTGGGAAAATAGGATCTCCTAAGATATGATACAAGCTGAAGAAAGGGGTGTATGTGTAATGCTGGGTACTTGTTGTTGTACCTTCATCCCAGTAACAGCTCCGGATGACAAAATAACTAAGGCATTGCAAGGGCTGCCACCCTTGCTAATGAACTGTCAGAAAAATCAGGAATAGATACTTCTATCACTGGATGTTTGGAGTCCTGGTTTGGTGAATGGAAAGGAGTGACTGTATCCACATTTACTTCTTTGATAGTAATAAAAGGAGCCCTGATGGCCACTGGTTGCTGAGTTATCCCCTGTATGAGGGGACCGGTAGAGTGATTGATCGAGACAGCACTATTGAAGTAAACACCAATGCAGCCACCACATTTGGAAAAAAATGATTGTGTAGAGGAGATGGGAGATAAAGAAAATGAAGAAGAAGGAGATGTCTATAAAACATCCTTAAAAAAGAAAAAAAAAAAACAAAAGGAATTGCAGAAATCAACAATCTATGAAAAAAGAAAAGGGGGGAATTGTGGGAATCAGATGTTGTTTCTGCATTAGAATTGGATAATATATTTTTTTATTTCATCATCTCCACTGCCATAGTTCTTTTTGGGAGTCTTTCTGCTTAACTTGGGGAAGATCTCTGATAGTTTACGTCACTTATCCTCTAGATGACCCTTCCCAGGGACGCACGCTCTGTATATAGGTGTATATAGGTGTATATATGTATATTTTGTCATACACACTGCAAGAATATCCTGCACCAGATCAAACCAGAGAACAAGTGATGGATGCCCGAGGAAGCACCTGAAGAGACATGGGAAGGCCTGACATCATCCCCCGCCCCGGTGCTCCTTGTTTAACGAAGACTTGGAAGCAAATCACCATATCAATACGACAAGAAGAGCACTGAGACATCTTGGAAAGGACAGGATGGCGACTGACTGACACCAGATAACAAAACAATTAACAAGTAAATAACACATGTAAATCCTCTGATAAGATTGTGAACCTGGAGTAGCAGCCAGTGGGGAAACAGGGGAGAGGGGGGGAGGCAAGGGGGAGAAAACAGGGAATAAAGGCTGTCATGTTGTGTCCATAGGGGCTCCTGCTTGCAGGACGCCGCCACTGCAATGGCCAATAAAATCTGCTTTTATCAGAGATACCGTCCTGACAAAATTATTTGGATATTTCCAACAGGGATGATGCCAGGCCTTCCCATGTCTCTTCAGGCGCTTCCTCGGGCATCCATCACTTGTTTTCTGGTGTGATCTGGTGCAGGATATTCTTGCAGTGTGTATGACAAAATACACATATATACACCTATATACACCTATATACAGAGCGTGCGTTCCTGGGAGGGGTCATCTAGAGGATAAGTGACGTAAACTATCAGAGATCTTACCCAAGTTAAGCAGAAAGACTCCAAAAAGAACTATGACAGCGGAGATCATGAAATAAAAAAATATATTATCCAATTCTAATGCAGAAACAACATCTGATTCCCACAAGAGTGGCTTACGTGTGAGGAATCGGGCAGAAACACTGGGCCTTAATTCCTGCCCAACAAAGGGGCTCTCGGTGTCACTGAAAAGGTGGTTGGGGTGGCTGTGGCACTCAGGTGTCAGCAGGGAGATCTCTCACCCAGCTGGGACTGAGGAGTGTGGCCTGCATTCAGCTCAGGTGCTCTGCTGAGGGAACCACCAATTTCCAGCATGCTCAACCCCATATCAGACCTTGTCTTCATGGCTTGAGCAACACGCCGGGGCTGAGCAGCCCCCCCTGAGGGGGGAGCAAAGGTTGCAACCAGCACTGCTGATTGCCGCCATGATATGATGGTATTCGGAGATCTTACAGGGGAGAAGAGAAAGCAGAGCCAGCAAATCCAACACTGGAATGTACAGGTCTGAGATGTTCCGTTCATGTCGATGCTGGCACCTCCAATGATGAGGGAGTCCTCTGGAGGTGGATCCACTTCCATGGACTTGACGCTGCGCAGCCGGGGCTCGTGTGGGAGAGCGGGAGCCTGGCAGCAGTGCTGCAGGGAGCCCCGTCCCCAGAGAGACCCCCATTGGATGGGGTAGGGATGTGGTGGGCTCTGCCCCTTGCCATTTCGGCCTCCGCCATGTTGGGCAGCACAGCCCCAGGCTGCTGGGCTGCCTCCAGCTCTACCTGGTACTGCTGCTTACGGGGAACAGGGCTTGGTTTGAGGATGCCGGCCTCCGTCACCACAGGGGCTTCCTAGCAGTGGGTGCCCAGCCCAGGGCTGGAACCTGCGCCCCAACCCTGTCCACAGCAGCCTGGCAGCAGCACTGCAGCAGCATTGCTGCCTCAGGGGCTGCAGAGACCCACAGGTCCAGGCATGGGGCTCAGGGCCCACTCCTCCCTAACCAGATACCTTTTGGCTGCTGCTCCTTTAGCAGGCTCTGCTTTTCGTGGAGAGGAAAATAGGGGGAGAGACCCCTGGGGGGGAGCGAAGGTTGCAACCAGCAGTGGTGATTGCTCCCACAATACCTGCAATATGGTATCCAGAGATTTTATGGGGGAGAAGAGAATGCGGAATGTTGCTTTAATTAATATGTCTGAGATGTTCTCTCAGTGTTACCGCTAATGATGAGGGAGTCCTCTGGAGTTGGATTCACTTCCATGGGCTCGATGTCGCTCTCTGGTGGGTCTCTATCTGTTGGTTTGGGCTCCCTGCTGCTTCTAGAAGCCGACGCTTCTTTGAAGGAGAATTTGAAGGAGTTCCTACGCTGGGAGGGATGGATCTAGGTAAGGAGCTCTGTGTCTCAAGTGCGTTCTTTCTGGGCCGAAGTCGGTCAGGAACTGTTGTGCTGTCAGGGTCCCTGTAGTTCTAGCGGTGAGCAGGGAGGTGGCTCATGACAAAATAAGGCCATGATGATGCGACCCTAAGAACGTCCCATGAGAACCAAAACACGGCTGTGTTGGGCACGGGGAGGCTATGGCCTGACAGGCCATACTTGTCCCCATTGGGATTCTGTGGGGTCCATTGTAAGGCCCTTTGCCTTTAATGTTTTCACTCTTGATTCTAATAAAGATCTGGAAGTTGTGTGAAGTAAGTGCGTGGATGATGCTAAGCTGGGAAGAGTGTTGACTCCGTTGAGGGTAGAGAGGCCTTGCACCGAGATGGACAAATTTGAGGGTGGTCACCATCCGCATGAAGAAGAGCAAGTGCTGGGCTCTGCACCTGGGATGGTGCTGCCCTGACTCTGTGTGCAGACCGAGGGGCGAGGGGCTGGAGAGCAGCCCCACAGAAAGGGATCTGGGTGTTCTGGTTGACAGCAGCCGCTGTCACCACTGCTGAAATGCAGCAGCTCGCTGTGCTCACGTCCACTGTTTGGCCTCATTGTTGTTCAGCAGGAGTTGATGAATTCTCATGGAGGACTTCAATTACACATTGCTTCACGAGCACCGGCCGTGCAGCCTGGCAGCCAGAAAGGCCAACTGAACCCTGGGCTCGTCAGGCCCAGCACTGATGAGCGAGGGAAGCGGTTGTCCTGCACTGGGTGCAGGTTTGGCAGCCACTACATGAGATGGAGATAGAGCCATTAGGGAGTCCAAAGGAGGGTGCCGAGATGGGGAGGGGTCTGAGGGCACAGTGGGTGAAGAGTGGCTGAGGTCTCTGTGTTTGCTCAGCCCAGAGCAGGCTAAGGGCAGCCTCACAACGTCTGCAGCTCCTCACAGGGAGCGGAGGGCAGTGCTGAGTTCTGCTGCCTGGTGACAGTGACAGGGCCCAGGGAATGGCTTGGAGCTGTGGTGGGGGAAGGTCAGGTGGTTGTTGTGGAAAGGGTCTGCACCAGACTGCGGTGGGCATGGCACAGTCTGCCCAGTGCAGTGGGACAATCCCGAGCTGTTTCAGCTCAGGGAGCACTGGGGCACCGCTCTCAGACACTGGGTTTGAGTCTGGGCTGTCCTGTGTGGAGCCAGGGGTTGGACTTGATGATCCTGTGGGTCTCTTCCAACTTGGGATATGGTGTGTGTGTAAATCCAAAAGGAGAGTGACACCATTTGGAGTGTGGCACAAGTGGTGTTGGAAACATCCAGATAATTTATCAGGATGGTATCTCTGAGAAAGCGGATTTTACTCGCAGTTGCAGTGGCAGGAGAGCACGCAGAAAACAGCGTTCCATCTTTTCTGCCCTATTACTAGAAGCTCATCTCTTCCTGCCCTGGTTCCCCATTGCCTGAGTGATTCAGGCCCACAATCTTCCTGACACTCAACTAAGCATACGGATAACATAAATTTTTGCTAGCTAAGCATACACTGTTAATTATTTAACTTCCACCATGTGCTGCAGCCCCCAAAGGGTTAACGTGCATCTCTCGAGCTGTTCCTGGCCTCCAAAGGGCAAAGCCTTCACCACCCCCCATTGATTGCTGTGCCCGGGGATGCTGCAGGGCTCCTGGCGCAGCTGTGGAGGCGGATGGGGACGTCACTGCAGCCACACTGCAGGCAGCGACCACCTCCACCTGCAGAGCAGAGGGAGCGGGAGCTGCTGGAGGTGGGAAGCAATGTGAGTGCAGCACGCCGTGCCTCGCTGCACCCATTTGTGAGTGACTCCCAGTGCAGCTCTGACACTTCCCGGAGCCCTGGGGGCTGGTTCTACTCCTCGCTGAGCTGCACCCTCCCTCCATCCACCCACAAGGACTGAAAGGAGGGGATGAGCCCACATACAACCCAGCTACCCTGGGGAACAGCCATGCTCACCACTTTCCCTACATGCAACGAGAGCCAGCCAGACCCAGAAACCACCTTTTCCTGCCTTGGAGCCGGAAGGAAAGCACAGCCCAAGGTGCAGAGGAAGCACCGCTCTCAGCAGGGCAGCAGCCAAGCTGGATTTGAGGGCAGCACCATCCATGCCCCACCAGGGCCACCTCGCCCAGCAGAGCGCCCGTCCCCGCAGCGCTGCAGCCTGGCGTCTTCCCCGGGTTGCCAAAGCAATGGCAGAAACATAACAAACACCAACAACACGCAGCACAGTCAGCAAACACTGCTCTCTTATTTTCTCCCCGGTTCAGTTTATGCTTTTATATATATTTCCCCTCCCCTCGCCCACAAGGAAGCTGCTGCTGTCAGAAGGTGCAGGAATGGAATGTTGTTTCTGCATTAGATATTGAAAAGGGGGAATTGATCTGAAGAAGTAGAGCACAAAGTATTTGTATTTTGTAACTTGTCCTTAGGAATAGTTGGTGTGAAAAAGTAGAAATGCCATCTATGTTAGTAACATATTTTAGAAATATGTTTGCTGAATTACGTGATTAATTCTTGCTTGCAAAACCGCAATGGTTTTTAAATGTTCCAAACAGTACAGGTATAGTATTATGGACTGGAAAGCATATTGTAGGGCTATTCTGCTTGGATAAGAGACCCTCAGCAAAAGAAAAACAGACTTAACAAACAGCAAAGCAGGCAGAGCCCCTACACAAGGATGGATGGCCTCGCTCTGTGGGTAGGCTGGGATTCAACAGGCAGGCATGAAGATCCTCCCCTCTGTCCTCCTTCCAAGCTTATCTGTATGCAAGGACGAGCAGATGTCCAGAAACAACGACCGAGTGTTGAGTGAGCAAAGGTTGGGAGTTAACTAATTAGCGATAGATGCTTAGCTAACAAAAATGGATGTTTATCCAGTATCCGTGTGTTTAGTTGAGCATCGGGAAGATTGTGAACCTGAAGTACTCAGCCAGTGAGGAACCAGGGGAGAAGGAGATGAGCGTCGGGTAACAGGGCATAGAAGATGGAACGCTGTTTTCTGCAGGCTCTCCTGCTTGCAGTGGGCCCAACATTGCAATTGTGAATAAAATCTGCTTTAACAGAGATACCATCCTGATAAATTATCTGGATATTTCCAACAGAAGGGAATAGCAGCATCATTCCTCAGCGCATGAAGCCCACGCTGTCCCAGCAGAAGCTGCACTGTGCAGCCCCAACAAGGCTGGCCAAGCTGAGCTCCTCCTCCAGAGCAGTCACAGCATTTTGCTGCGGTGTCCTGAGCTCAGGGCCGGGGTGTTTCTGCCCCCTCCCAGCTCTGCTGGTTTGCACGTTAGCCTCAAAGCAGCAGGGAGCTTTGGGTATCAGCACCCAGCGCCCTTCTGCACGGGGCAGTGAATGTGGATGGGGAAGCGCAGCGGGGCAGAGCTGCAGCCCGAATCCCACGGACACAGTAATGAGGGAGGTCAGCAAGTGCAGCACAGGGGGCACAGGCTTTTCAAATGGGATCAGCACTGCTATGGCCTGGGATGCAGGCGAGAGCTGCTCTCCAGGAGCAAATCATCTCACCCGAGCTCCACACCAGGCTCTCCGCAGCACCAATCCAAGCCCAGCTGAACCATCTGCCATCTTTTCAGGCTCGTCGACCCCTGCAAGCTTCCTAGTGCAGGTGCAGGCTGACTGGGGGTCAGAAACCCAGCAAGACACCCGTGCTCCTCCCTGCCATTTACCCGCCCCAAAGCGGTGTGCAGCTGTGGAACTTCAGCCCTGCAGCCCCACGGAGGGGCTCGTGCTGCCTGTGCCCACTGACTGCACGTGGCAGCTTCCTCTGGGGCTCCTGCAAATGCTCCTGCGTGCAGATCGACTCTGAGATGCTTAACACACGGCCCAGATCCTGGTCTCTTCCTTACACACATGTATAGATGTATACATGCATATTTCTGGTAGTCCTCTCTCATGCCCTTCTTCCTGTTCTTGCTTTGTATTATTTTAAAGATCATCCATCTGTCAGATCACTCACGCAGGCAATTAAAGCAGTAAATAACGAAGGGGAGGGAGCAGGGCTGGAGGAAGCGGAGCTGGTGTTGCTCAGAGGCACTTGTTGCACTTGCAGCCTTTACACCACGCTCCCCATCCATCACGAGGACGCCCCGAACATCTTGAATTCATCCCTAAAACACAGTTTAGCATCCAGAGCTCCGCAGTGTCCTAAGGCAGGAGCCAAGCACGGATTCCATCCATCTTTACACAGAAATTCGTGAGCTTTCCTGGGTTTGGAGAATTTTTACTGTTTTTTTTTCTTTCCCTCTTCCAACATTGAGTTCTTCACCCGGAATCTGAAGGAAAAAGAACGGAGCGCCCGACGCGGATCTGCGGCCGCCTTCGGTCTCTGCTGCCCCCGCGTGGCCAAAGCGCGGAACTGCAGCGGGGGCGTTCCACTGTCCCCGCTCTGCGCCGCCCGTCTCTATGGTTAAAGGTCCTCCAGGCGCTAACACGCATGCGTTCGGAATCCGGAAGTGTGGGGGCGCTTCGCTCTAACCGCTCTGCGCAGCCAGTCCTCCAATCTCTATTGTGCTTAGTCCTCCGAAGAGTGACTCCCAAGCGCTCGTAGACATAAAAAGGGCAGAAATTTCTACTGACCATCCAGGGGCGGGCGAGCATTCCGCTCGCGGACCGTCAGTCTGTCCTTTCCCTCTCGCTTTCCCCATGCGTTCTCTTTTCCTTGCCCTGTTATTCGCATTGCCTTCCTCTGCGTTGCTCAGGTGTTGCGCTTCATTCATGAATATCGAATCCGAAAAGCAGTCGTTACAAGTAACCGCAATCTTAACCCTAAAAGTAACGTTAATCGTAGTCCTAATGACCCTAAAATGATTGTGATAGCCCTGACCCTAAAAATCCATTAAAAACGATCCCAGTATCATATTGTGTTCAACAGGTGGCAGCAAACTCCACCCCAAGAACCCCCACCCCAATAAAACCCCCTTTAATAACCTCCTCTGTTCTAATCACACTCTCACTCCCACTCTAATTATTAACCCACTCTAATTGAAACTCCATTCCCATGTACCCCCTCACCCCAACCACCCGCTGCCCAGTAAACCCCCTCACCCTATAACACCTCCAATAAATCCCCCACCACACAACATCCCACCCCATTAAACCCCTTCACCTCAATAAAACCTCCAAAGTAATTAAACCCCCTTTAATAACTTCCCATTCTAATAACCCCCTCACCCCACAACGCCCCACCCAAATTAACTCCCCACCCCAATAACTTCCTCCACCCTAATTACCCCCCATTCTAATTAAACCCCCTCTAATAATCCCCCCACCCCAGTAACCCCCCCCAATTACCCTCCCCCCACCATAATCCTACCCCACCACCCCCCCCCCCCAGTTCAACAAGCCTCCCCTCCCCATAACCCCCCCCTTCTCCAGGCGCACTTTCCCATGGAGCGTTCGTTCCCCCCCCCCCTCCTCCCCGGGGCCTTTGGGGACAGGGAGGGGACACCGACGGGGGGAGCGGTGCTGAGCAACGGGAGTTTGTTTGGGGCCGCGGGGAGCAAAGAAAGGGCCGAGAGCCGCCACGTCATCGCGGAGGGGGGGGCGGGACGGGACACGACACGACACGACAGCATCCGCTGCGGGAATGTCCCCGCGTCGGGGTCGGACCCCAATCAGGGGATGTCGGGGTCGGTCCCCATGACCGAGTTTGTCGTTTGTCCCCGGGGTCGGATTTCTCTCCACCTGAGGGAAGGTCCCCATGTCGCGCTCTGTCCCACGTCGAGGTTTGTCCCCCGGCTCAGACTTGTGCCCACGTCGGGGTCTGTCCCCGGGGTCCCATTTGTCCCCAGGTCCCCGGGTATCCGCTCCCCCCACTGCACAGCATCGGGGGGGGAGGGGGCGACCCCACTTGAAGTCCCTCTGTGCCCCCCACGCCCTTCCCCTTCCATTTCTCTCCCCCGCCCTATTTCCCACCCCGCCCCGTCCGGGCTCTGCCCCCCAACCCCCCCAGCCGATGCCTTCCCCCCCCCCGTCCCCGCCCCCCGCCCCCCCCGGAGCGGCCCGCGATGTGGGCGCTGCTGCTGCTGCCCCTCGGGCTGAGCCCGGCCCTACAACCGCCCGGTGGGTCCTGGGGGGGACACGACACGGGAGGGGCGTGAGGGGACATGGAGGGATATAGGAGGATATGGGGGTCGTGGAGGGACATTGGGGGGATATGGGGGGGCGTGAGGGGACGTGGGGGAGAACATGGGGAGATATGGGAGAGCATGGGAGGATTTGGGGAGGACATGGGGGTTACAGGGGGGCACAGAGGGATATGGGAGGGGCTGTGGGGGGAGATGTGAGGGGAAATGGGGGAGGACTGGGGGGGCACGAGGGGATATGGGAGGGCGTGGGAGTATATGGGGTGGGCATGGGAGAATATGGGGTGGACATGAGGGGACTTGGAGGGATATGGGGGACGTGTGGGGATATGGGGAGCATGGGTGGATATGAAAGGGACGTGGGGACATGTCCCGTTGTGTCCTCCCCCCCATGGTGGGTGACAATGCCTTATGGGGGTTGATGACAAAGGTGACAATCTCAATAGGGGCGTCCATGGCGGTGACAGTCCCCATTGTCCCCAGGTGTCCACACCGAGTCGGGGGGGGGCTGCAGTGCGTGCCGGAGCCCCCACCGAGGCCACGTGGAAACCAACGGCACTTTGGGCACCTCTGTCACCCTGCGGTGTCCTTATGGGGACATCCACCTGGGACCACTCCTGGCTGTGCAGTGGCACTTTGGGGGGGTCCTGGTGTGCAGCCAGGGCCGCGTGCCCCCCCCCAGCTGCAGCCCCACATATCGGGGCCGGGCCAGGCTGGGGGGTCCCGAGGGGACCCTGCTGCTGTGGGGTCTGCAGGATGGGGATGGGGGGACCTACAGCTGCGTGCTGCTGGGGAATGATGACTGCGCCTGCGGGGGGGTGACACTGCGGCTGTGGGGTGAGAGGACGGGGGGGACACGTCGCTGTGGGGCTGGGGGGGGTGCGGGGGCCCCCATGCCAATGTTGGGTCCATGGGGACATGGGAGCCATGCTCTGGGCGGTGGGGTCTGTGGGGTGGGGGCCCTTCATCCCAACATTGGGGTCTATGGAGTGGGGGAGCGGGGGGTTGTGGGAGGGCCTTTTGTCCCAATATTGGGTCAATGGGACTGTGTCATCCCCCCACTGTGGTATAGGGTCTGTGGGGCTGAGGGGGTCGGTGCCCTCACTCCAACATGGGGTCTATGGGGAAATGGGACCACGGGAACCCCTCACCTCGGTGTTGGATCTATGGGGTTGGGGTGGTGGGAGCCCCTCATGGTGGTGTCAGATCTGTGGGGTGGGGGCTCTTCATCTCAGCATTGGGTCTATGGAAACATGGGATCATGGGAGTCCCTCACTATGGGATCAGATCTATGGTAGGGACTCCTTACTGTGGGTTTGGGTCTGTGGCGTTGGGGGGCTTGTGGCCCTTCACCCCAACATTGGGTCTATGGGGATATGGGAACACAGGAGCCCCATGCTATGGGGTCAGATCTATGGGGTTGGAGCCGTTCACCTCCATACAGTGTCTACAGGGACATGGGAGCCCCATCCTGTGGGGTCAGGTCTATGGGGTGGGGGCCCTTCATCCCAGCATTGTCTCTGTGGGATCGCAGAAGGGTCTTTATGGGATCATTGTGGTATGGGGTCTGTGGTGTTGGGCTGGTGGGGGCCCTTCACCCCAGCGCTGGGGATATGGGATCACAGGAACCCCTCACCACAGTGTTGGGTCAGTGGGGCTGGGGGGGTGGAAGCCCCTCATGGTGGTGTCAGAGCTATGGGGTGGGGGCCCCACAGCCCAACATTGGCTCTGTGGGGCCGTGGGGACACAGCCCTGATGGCACTCTGGAGTCTATGGGGCCGTAGGCAGGCGCTGAGTGCCCCCATGTCCCCCACAGGTGCCCCCTGCAGCCCCCCCTGCTCCGGGGTCTCCACAGGTGCTGCCTTCAGCCTCACCCCTCCCTCGCTCCTCCTCCTCCTCCTGCCCCCCACCCTCCCCCTGTGCGTGTGATGTGTTTGCGTGTGAATGTGCACATGTGTGTGTATGCGTGTGCATCGGTGTGCGCACATATGTGCGTGTGTGCTCGTGTGTGTATGCACGTGTGTGAGCGTGCACACGTGTGTGGTTGTGCGTGTGGATAGACACACGTGTGCACAAGGATCCATGTAGGTGTGTGTGAAGATGTGAGCGTGTAGGCATGGTGTGTGTGTGTGCCACGAGTGTGCACATGTGAGCGTGCTTATCTGTGTCCCCAGTGTCACCTCTCCGTGTGGCCCCGTGCCCCCCGTGTGCCACCTCCTCCCCCCCGTGGCAGTGGTGTCCCCATGCTATGGGGGGGACCGCAGTGCCACTCCCCTCTTCCCCCCCCTTTCCCTCATTGTCCCCTCGGGTGGGGGCGGCTTTGGCGCTGTCAGCGCCCGGATCCTTCCCGGCTTTGTGCCCCACACAATGGCAGCGCCACGTGCGCGGGGCCCGATGTCCCCTCCGTGTCACCCGGCGGTACAGACGGACAGAGGGACAGAGGGACACTCTGCCAGCGGACGCTGAAGGTGAGCGACCCCTCTGTTCCCCTCACCCCCCATAGTGTCACTTTGGTGACCCCACTCCCCTGCCACCCCCATCTCCAGCAATGTCCCCAAATGTCCCCAGTGCCCCTCCCATGTCCCACCCCCGTGTGTTCTCACGGCCCCATCGCTGTCCCCACGGTTGTCCTCATCGTCCCCACTGCGTGCCGCCCCCGGGTGCCTTCCCTGTGCCCAGAGATGTTCCCACGCGTCTCCAAATGTCCCCATTGCGTTGTCATCCCCACACGTCCCCATATCCCCAGTGATGTCCCCACATGTCCCCAACCCCCCTTCCGGATCCCACCCATGGGTGTCCCCATGTCCCTGAGCTGTCACTGCGATTTGTCCCCAGTGTCCCTTCCCTGTGCATTCCCATCCTTGGAGATGTCCCCATACGTCCCCAAGCCCTCTTCCACATCCCACCCCCGGGTGTCCCCATGTCCCCAAGAAAGTCCCCAGCCGCCCCCCACTGCCGCCCCACACCGCCATCCCCGCGTCCCCTCCCCCCCCCCCATGTCCCCATGGTTTTTGGGGGGCTGTTGACTCCGTGGCCGCGCTGCCGCCCGCAGGGGCGGATGGCTGCGGGGGGGCTGCTGTGCGCGGCCAGCGGGCTGTGCGCGCTGCTCACCGCCACCGCCACCGACTTCTGGCTGCGCCCGCGGGGACAAGGGGACGCGATCGGACTGTGGCGGCTCTGCACCGCGGGGGGGCACTGCGGGACGCCCCCTGGACCGCCCGGTACGGAGCGACACCGCCACCAACGGCACGAGCTGTGCGCGGCCTCAGCTGCGCTGTGCGGTGTTGGGTCACTGCTGTGATGAGTTGTGTGTGGCCTCGGCTGTGTTGGGCTCTGTTACTGCTGCATTTAATTGTGTGCCGTCTCAGCTGTGCTGTGTTGGGTTGGATCATTGCTGTGATGATCTGTGCGTGGTTTCAGCTGCGCTGTGTCACTGCTGCCACGAGCTGTGCCTGACCTCTGCATTCCCACGCGCACACTGTCTCTGCCTCCACGACCCGTGCCACTGTTGCGATGAGTTGTGCGCGGCCTCAGCCACCCCGAGCTGTGTGCGGTCCGTTCTCATGTCCCCATTCTCTGCCCCCGCAGTGCTTTGGGACGCCACGCGGGCGCTGATGCTGCTGGCCTCGCTGGCTGCTGCTGTCGGTTTCGCCGTGGGGCTGTCGGCCACCGGCGGCGCTGCATGGAGGGCGCGCGCACGCACGGCTGGGATCACCATGCTGCTGGGCGGTACGTGGGGGCAGGGGGTGAGCCGACACCCGGAGCTGCGTCGCTGCTGCTGTGAGCTGCCCGTTCTCTGCTGCAGTGAAGTGCCTGCGTCACTGCTGCCCTGAGCTGTGCTGCGTCAGTGCAGCACTGAGCTTGGCACCACGCTTGCTGTCTCCTCGCAGGTGTGCTGGCACTGCTGGGGCTGGCAGTGTGCACGGCGGGGGCACGGGGCACCGCCTGGCGCTTCTCCTGGTCTTACATCCTGGGCTGGGTCGGCGTCGTCCTCATCGGCTCTGCAGGTATGGAAGGGTGGGGGGAGTCACTGCTGCGCTGAGCTGTGCAGGGTCTCAGCTGTGCAGGGTCTCAGCTGTGCAGGGCCTCAGCTGTGCCGTGTCACCGTTGTGATGAGTTGTGTGCAGTCCCAGCTGCGCTGAGCTGAGCCGCTTGCTGTGATGAGTTGTGTCTGTTCTCAGCTGTGCCATTGCTGTGATGAGTTGTGTCTGTTGTCAGCTGTGCCAGTGCTGTGATGAGTTGTGTCTGTTGTCAGCTGTGCCAGTGCTGTGATGAGTTGTGTCTGTTCTCAGCTGTGCCATTGCTGTGATGAGTTGTGTCTGTTGTCAGCTGTGCCAGTGCTGTGATGAGTTGTGTCTGTTCTCAGCTGTGCCATTGCTGTGATGAGTTGTGTCTGTTGTCAGCTGTGCCAGTGCTGTGATGAGTTGTGTCTGTTCTCAGCTGTGCCACTGCTGTGATGAGTTGTGTCTGTTCTCAGCTGTGCCATTGCTGTGATGAGTTGTGTCTGTTGTCAGCTGTGCCAGTGCTGTGATGAGTTGTGTCTGCTCTCAGTTGTGCCACTGCTGTGATGAGTTGTGTCTGTTCTCAGCTGTGCCACTGCTGTGATGCGCCTGCTCTCTGTTGAAGGCCCCCATGGGTGGGGCTGTCACTCAGGGGAGGGTCCCCGTGCCAACTTCTCATCCTCCCCCTCCCTCGCAGGGCTCTTCCACCTCTGTGCCGCCGCTAAGGATCAGTCCCCAGAGAGCTCCGAAACTGGGGGAGGCTGAGGGGTTCTGGGACCTACGCCCTGCTCCTCCTCCCCCCCAAAAGACCCACAGGAGTGTGGTTGTGTGGTCATTGCGGCACTGAGTTGCAGCCTGACCCTGCCCAACACTTTGCCCCCTCCTCGCGTTTTCCCACCCCTCTCCCAAGTTTTGTTATGTTAATAAACTGCCGTTCCCACCCAGCCCGTCTGGTACTGCGTCCTATAAGATTTGGGTGAAAAATGGGACTTTTGTGGAGTTCCAGCCTGGCTCCTGTTTGGGGAGGATGGGTGGGGAGCAAGGGGGAGACACTGGGGCATACTGGACACAAATTACCTATAGGGACAACCGATAGGAACATCCTATAGGGACAACCTTTGGGGATAACCTATGGGGATAACTAATGGGGGTAACATACAGAAACGACCTACGGGAAAAACCCGTGAGGATGGCGCACGGGATCCCGGAGCGGGATTGCGTGGAGTCCGCTCTGTACCATCGTGCGGGACACCGGACCTCCCCCTCATCCCCAGGGATGGGGCACAGAATCGGACCGCATCCCCCAGGTGGGCCCCACCCCTCCCTCAGCCGCCATCGCCCTTTTAAGGCCGCGCCCTCACCCCGCCCCGCCCGGACCTGCCGGACCGGTCCGCCCCGCCCGGCCCCACCCTGAGGCCACTCCCCCTTAAGCCACGCCCCTTCCTTTAGCCACGCCCCCTCCGTCCCGTCCCGGTTCCCCGCGGCTCAGCACCGCCGCACTGCCCCGGAGCCGCCACCCCCTCCCCCCCGCCGCGGCCCGGTTCGGCCCGTATGGTGCTGAGCGGGATACGAGCAGCGCCCTGAGCCCAGCCGTGTCCGCATGGCCCCACGCGGGACGCGGCCCGGGGCGGCCGCCTTCAGCCTCCTCCTCCTCCTCCTCACCGGTAAGGAGAAACCGGGAGCGATACCGGCACCGGGAGAGCGGGGGAACGGGGAGTGCGGGACACGCGAGGGAGCGGGGGGGGCGTGGGAGGGGGGCACGCGTGGGAACGAGCGCGTGAGGGGCGATTGTGCACCTGCGGCGCTGCGCACCTGTGCGCGTGGGTCCGACCTGCGCGTCCGTGGGTCCGCGAGGCTCTGAGCGCGAGTCCCCTCGGCCACGCGTGTCCCCCCCACGTGTCTCGAGGTGGCTGGGGGACACTGCGAGAGAGGGGCGCGGGGAGGCGTGGCTCCGTCTGTATCCGTGGGTCTGCGCGTCCGTCTGTATCCGTGGGTGCCCGCGGACACTCGTGTCCGACCGCATCGTGGGGGGACGACGGCACACTGTGAGAGTGGGGCATGGGGACACTGCGAGACGTGGCATCACCTGTGTCTGTGGGTCCGTGCCCTTGGTTCCCCACGGCCGCGCGTGTCCCTCCCGCGAAAAGTCCCCAGTCGTCTCGGGGCGTGGGGCACCGTGGGACCGGAACGCGTGGCACCGAGGGGACACTGCGAGGCGTGGGGTGGGGGAGAGGAGGGGGACGCGAGTGGATGTGGGGGGATGGGAGCGACCCAGTTGGGGTCGCGGGGCGGAGGTGTGGGGGGAGTGGACCGACAGCGTGGGAACGGGGCAGCCTCCGTGGGGGAGAGGATACGAGTGGACGTGGGGGGTACACCGCGAGCACCCCTCGATGTCTGCCCCACGCGTGACCGCGGAGGGGGCACCAACGATACGGCTCGGGGGGTTTCTTACAGCCTTCCATCCCTCCCTCTCCTCGCCGCCGCCCCTCGGACACGCGTGGGGTCTCGCAGCCCACCCGGCCGGCCGCGCTGCACAGCCGCGTGACCGCCCCACGGGGACCCCACGGGGACCCCCCCGGGCCCTCCTCCTCCTCCTCCTCCTCCACTCGCGGCGGCGCTGAGGCGGTGACCCCCCCGAGCCGGTCGAGCCGGTTCCGGCCCCGTTCCCACGCGCTCGGCCCTATTGGGTGGGGACGCCCCGCGGCGTGGGGCCCAATGCCAACCCCACCCCCTCCTCCCCCCCCCACGGCCCCGCGACCCCACGGCGGAGACCCCCACCCCGAAACCCCCAAATACCGTTGGGGTGAAGGATGGGAATGGGGAAACTGAGGGCGGGGGGGAGGGGAGGATTTGGGGAGAGATTGGGGGAAACTGAGGCACAAAGATGGGAAATGGGGCGAGAAGTGGGATTTGGGGTCCTTTTGGGGAAACTGAGAACAGAGATGGAATTTAGGGTCAGAATGGGGGAAAGTGAGGCACAGAGGGAGGATTTGGGGTGAGAATGAGGGAAACTGAGGCGTGGGAGTGGGGTGTGGGGTCAGATTTTGGGAACCGGGGCTCTGGAGTGGGATTTGGGTGAAACTGAGGGAAAGTGAGGCACAGATATGAGATTTGAGGTCGGGTTTGGGGAAACTGAGGCACACAGTTGGGCTATGGAGTCAGAATTGGGGAAATTGAGGCACAGGGTGGGATTTGGGATCAGGTTTGGGGAAACTGGGGAATAGGAGTGAGATTTGGGGTGAAATTTGGGAGAAAAGGAGGCACAGAGGTGGGATTTGGGGTCAGAATTGGGGAAATGTGGCACAGTGGGGGGATTTGGTGTCAGGTTTTGAGAAACTCAGGCATAGGAACCTGATTTAGAGTCAGAATTGGGGAAATTAGGGTGAGAGGGGGATTTGGGGTTAGATTAGGGGAAAATGAGGCATGGGAGTGGGGTTTGGGGTCAGCTTTGGGGATAATGGGATTCAGGAATGGGATTTCAGGTGAAACTGGGGGAAAATGAGACACGGATGTGGGATTCTGAGTCAGAACAGAGGAAGGTGAGGCACAGAGGGAGGATTTGGGCTGAGATTGGGGGAAATTGAGGCATGGAGGTGAGGTTTGCTATCGGGTTTGGGAAAACTGGGGCACAGGAGTGGGATTTGGGATCAGGTTTGGGGCAACTGAGGTGTAGAGGAGGAATTTGGGGTGAGATTGGGGAAAATTGAGGCTCAGGAATGGACTTAGGGGTGAAATTTGGGGTAACTGAGGCAGGGCAGTGGGGGTTTGGGGAAACAAACTGAGGCAGAGGAATCTGATTTTGGGGTCAGAATTGGGGGAAACTGATGCAAAGAGGAGGGATTTGGGGTTAGATTGAGGAAACTGAGGTATGGGAGTGGGGTTTGGGGTCAGATTTGGGGAAATTGGGGCTCAGGAATGGGATTTGGGGTGAAATATGGAGGAAAATGAGACACCAATATGGAATTTGAGGTCAGGTTTGGGGAAAGTGAGGCACAGGATGGGGGTTTGGGATAAAAGTGGGAGTGATGTGGCACAGAGCAGAATTTGGGGCCACTGAAGCCGGGGGGGTTTGGGGCTGTAGCGGTTAATTAATCCAAAGGGTCATTAAGGGATGATTTGTGGGGACGAGCGGGCGCTGCCAGTGCGGGGATGGAGGGTGAGTGTGCAAGGGGGGAGTGTGAGTGTGTCACAGGGTGAGTGTGTCACACGGTGGGTGCAGATTCAACCCCTTTTACCCCAAGGGAGTGGATGTGTGCAAAGCCAGGTGTGCAAAGTGTGCACAAGCACAAAGTGTGCAAAACGACGCATGAATGTGCATGGAACACGCACACAGCTTGCACAAGCATGCATAAGTGTGCACTAATGCAAAACCGTGCAGAAAGCTTGCATCAGCTGTGCACAAGTGTGTGAAATTGTGCAAAATCATGCAGAAAAATGCACGACGGCACCAAAATGTGCACGCTGTGCAAAAGCCATGCATGAGCTGTGCAGAAAGTGTGCACCAGCTTGTACAAGTGCACCATCATGAAGAACCATGCACAAGCATGCACTAGACAGGCTGGAAGTGTGCAAAATCTGCATGGAGCATGCACAAGCACACACAATCATGAAGTGTGCCCTTAGCATGCACACTCATGCAGAATGCATCCAGAGTGATGCAAAGGTGTGCACAAAGGACGTGCAAAGTGTGCACAGAGCGTGCACAAATGTGCACAAGTGCACACAAGTCTGTAAATAGGATGCACTATCATAGAGATAGCATGCAGATCTGTGCACAATCACGTGCAAAGGATGCGTGATGCGTGAACGGGGCGTGCGCAATTGTTCACAACCATGGAGTGTGCACCAAGCGTGTGTAGTTGTGCACAACCGTGAATTGACGTGCATAATCGTGCACAGCTGTGCAAAATTGTGTACAAAGGATGTGCAAAGTGTGCACCAACCTTGCACAAACATGCACAAACATGAAGAGGCATGCACAATCTTGCACAACCATGAAAATTGTGCATAAAGGACGTGCAAATTGTGCAGCAAGTGTGCACAATCATACATAATGATGCAAAATCATGCAGAACTCGTGCACTGAGCATGTGCAATCATGCAAAACCATGCACAAAGGATGTGCAAAGTGTGCACCAAGCATGCACAATTGTGGCCAACTATGAAGAGTCATGCACAGTCAAGCAATATTGTGCAAAATTGACCCACGAAGCATGTACCAAGCATGTAGAACCATGCATAATGATGCAAAACTGTGCACAAAGAATGCACAAAGCATGCAGAAAGCATGTATAACCACGCATAATGTGCACAACCATGCACAAGCATGCAGAGTCATGCACAAAGGCTGTGCAAAGTGTGCACTGAGCATGCACAATCATGAAGAAGTGTGCACTAAGTGTGCACAGCCATGCGTAATGATGCAAAGTCGTGCACAAAGCATGCACTGAGCATGCACAGCCACACATAATGATGCAAAATCATGCACCACGCATGCACCAAGCATGCACAACCGTGAGGAGGTGTGCACAACCATGCACGGCCTTGCAAAATCATGCACCGTGCACAAGCAACCACACATAACGATGCAAAATCACACACCAAGCATGTGCAGCCATGGACAAAGAACACGCAAAGCGTGCACCAAGCACGCACAACCATGCAAAATCACGCACCACGCATGCACCAAGCATGCACAACCGTGAGGAGGCGTGCACAACCATGCACAACCATGCAAAATCACGCACCACGCATGCACCAAGCGTGCACAGCCACGCACCACGGTGCAGAATGGCGCCCGGTGATGCACCGCTCACATCGGTGCCCATCTTTGCTCCCCCTGCCCGCAGGTTGCGACGGCGGCGTGGTGGAGGTGCAGCGCAGCGTGACGGCGGTGCTGGGCCAGGACGCGGTGCTGCCGTGCCGGTACCGGGCGCAGGAGGGGGAGCAGGTGGTGCAGGTGACCTGGCTGAAGCGCGGCGCGTCGGGGCGCAGCGTGGAGGTGGCGGTGCTGGATCTGCGGCACGGCGAGCACGTGCAGGACGCCTACGTGGGGAGAGTGCGGCGGAGGGGGGACGGGGCGCTGGAGGACGGAGGCATCGTGCTGCGCAACGCCGTGCAAGGGGACGAGGGGGACTACGAGTGTCACCTCATCACCTTCCCGCTGGGAAGCTTCGAGGGGAGGGTGGCACTGAGGGTGTTGGGTGAGTGAGCGGGGGGGCGAGGGGAGGTGGTGGGATGGTGGGGGACGGGGAGCGTGGGGTGATGGGGTGATGGGCGGTGGGGCGGTGTTGGGAATGGGGTGGTGGGTGATGGGGTAACGATGGGGTGTTGGGGTGATGGGATGGCGGGTGGGGGGTGGGGGGTGATGGGGCGGTGGGTCATGGGGCAGTGGTGGGTGTGGGGTGACGGGGTGGTGGGCAATGGGATCGTGATGGGAATGGGGTGATGGGATGGGGGGTGATGGGGTAATGATGGGGTGTTGGAGTGATGGGGCCGTGGGTGATGGGGTTGTGATGGGATTGGGGTGATGGTGGGTGTGGGGTGATGGGATGGTGGGCAATAGGATCATGATAGGAATGGGGTCGTGGGATGGTGGGTGTGGGGTTATGGGCAATGGGATCATGATGGGAATGGGGTGATGGGGTGGTGGCCGATGGGGTTGTGAGGGATGTGGAATGATTGGGCAATGGGGTCGTGATGGGAAATGGGGTGATGGGATGGTGGGTGTGGGGTGATGGGGTGGTGGGTGATGGGGTTTGTGAGGGATGTGGGTTGATGGGGTGATGGCCAATGGGGTCGTGGGATTGCGGGTGTGGGGTTATGGGCAATGGGATGTGATGGGAATGGGGTGGTGGTGATGGGGCTGTGGTGGATGTGGGGGTGATAGGATGATGGGCAGAGGAGTGAGGGAGTGGTGGACGATGGGGTTATGATGGGAAATGAGGTCATAGGATGGTGGGTGTGGGGTGATGGGCAATGGGGTCATGATCTGTGATGGAGTGATGGGCAGTGATGGGGTGGTGGGTGTGGGGTGATGGGATGATGGGGTAGTGATGGGAACGGGATCGTGGGTTGGTGAATAGTGGGATATTGAGTGCGGGCTGATGGGGAAGTTGTGGAATGCGATCATGATGAATGCGGGGTCATGGGATGATGGAAAAATGGGCACAGGGACGTGGGGCGACGATGGGATGTTGGGCAGCGCGGCGATGGGCACGGAGTGATGGATGTTGGGTGACGGCCGTGGGGTCACGGTGGTGGTGGGCACTGCAGTGCCGCCGCTGCCCATCCTGAACCCGGGACCGGCGCTGGAGGAGGGGCAGGGCCGGACGCTGGCGGCCTCGTGCACGGCGGAGGGCAACCCGGTGCCCACGGTGCACTGGGAGACGGAGGTGCGCGGCGCCAACACCACGCGGCAGTCCCAGCACGACCACTCGGCCTCCGTCACCAGCGAGTTCTTCGTGGTGCCGGGGCGCAGCATGAATGGGAAGAGCCTGACCTGCGTGGTGGCACATCCGGGGCTGCGCCACGAGAAGAGGATCACCCACCAGCTGAGCGTCGCCTGTGCGGCACGGGGGACGCCGGGATGTGGGGGCACCGGGGGTCTGTGGGGGGACGTTGGGGACATTGGGACCTTGGGGGATGTGGAGGGTGATGGGGGGAGTGAGGGCACTGGGGACGTGGGGACGCTGGGGGACCGTGGAGGGATGTTGGGGACATTGGGACTGTGCAGGGAGTGGAGGGTGTTGGGGGGAGTGGAGGACATTGAGGATGTGGGGACATGGGGGGACTGGGGAAATGGAGACATGGGGGGCAGTGGGGAACCGTGGGGGATGCTGGGGACCCTGGGACCGTGGGGGGACATGGAGGGCATTGGGGGCACGGGAATATGGGGGGCACTGGGGACCGTGGGGGGACACTGGGGACACTGAGACCATATGAGGACGTGGAGGGCATTGGGGATGTGGGGACATGGAGGGACTGGGGACATGGGGACATGAGGGGGCACAGAGGGACCATGGAGGAAGTTGAGGACAAGGGGACCATGGGGGACCTGGAGGGCATTGGGGACACAGGGACATGAGGGGTGCTGGGGTACCATGGGGAATGCTGGGGACAAAGGGACTATGGGGGGCATGGAGGGCACTGGGGGGAGTGGGGGGCAGTGGGGACATGGAGATGTGGAGAGCATTGGGGACATGGGGACATGGAGAATGTGGGAGTTGCTGGGGGACACTGAGGGCATGGAGATGTTGGAGACAAGGAGATACGGGAGCATGGAGGGCACTGGGGACATGGGTGTTGTTGAGGAACACATGGGCATGGGGAATGTTGGGGGCATGGAAGACATTGGGGACATGGGGACATTGGGCTATGGAGATGTGGGGACATTAGGGGCATGGCGACACTGAGGGAGCAGTTGAGGGGCATAGTGGGCATGGGAGATTTGGGGGACGCTGGGGACATGGGTGTTGTTGAGGGACACGTAGGGCACGGGGGAAATGGGAGACATGGGGGGCAATGGGGACGTTGGGGATGGAGAAGCCTTGGGGGACCCTGGGGATGTGGGTCACATGGGGCTGGGGGACGCGTGTCAGGCAGTGTCACCTCATCCCGCCCGTCCCCTGACGTCCCCATGCTGTCCCCGCAGACCTGTCTGATGTGTCGGTGCTGGGGCACACAGAGGAGTGGGCGGAGGGCATGGAGGGGGCTGCGCTCACCTGCCTGGGGGACGGCAACCCCCCACCCACCTACAACTGGACACGGTGTGGCTCTGTCCCCATCCCCACCCCTGTCCCCATCCCCGTCCCCTTCCCACTGCATCTCCTGTGCACCCCAGCGGCCCCACTGTGTCCCGTTCCCATATTCCTGCTGTGTCCTTTCTTTGTTCCATTTTCCCCATCCCTGTCCCCTCGCTGTCCCCATGCCCCCTGCCCCCGTCCACAGCCCCATGCTGTTTCCATGTCCTCATGTCCCTGTCCCTGTCACATCCCCTTGCTGTGCCCACATCCCCACGTCTGTGTCAACGTCCTCCCGTCCACATCCCCTTGTCCCCCATCTCTAATGTCCTCCAGTTGTCCCCACGTCCCGTCGCTGCGCCCATGTCCTCTGTCCCCATCCACGTCCCCCATCCCCGTCACGTCCCCTCATCTGCGTCCCCGTCCCCTATCCGCGTCCCCATCACTTCCTCTCGCTGTCCCCGCGTCCCCTTGTCCGTGTCAGCGTCCCCCCATCCACGTCCCCGTCGTGTCCCACTGCCGTCCCCACTCCCCCTTCCCATCCCCTCCCAACCCTCCACGTCCCACCCGGCCGTGCCGGCGCGGTGCCGGTGCCACCCCCGGCTCGGCGCTGCACCGCAGGTCTGGCCGTGCCCAGGCAAGTCCTACACCGACCGGTTGTGGGGCGTCACCGCCGTGGGAACGGCGCCGGGCTTTGATGCCGGCAGCGGCGCGGTGCCGCCCGGGCACGTCGTGGCTCACCGTGTGCCCCCGCAGGCTCGACGCCCCGCTGCCCGCCGGCGTGCGGGTGAAGGGGGACACGCTGCTCTTCCAGCGCCCGCTCGCCGCCGCCGATGCCGGGGATTACGTGTGCCGCGTGGCCAACCGCGTGGCGGCCAAGGAGGCGAGGGCCAACGTCAGCATCAAGAGCAGGGCGGCAGGTGGGCGCCTGGGCGGCTCGGTCTGTCCGTCCGTCCGTCCGTCGTCGGTGCAGCCTTCTGCCGCATCCTTTCCGAGGCTGTGCTCCATCTGTCTGTCTCTCTGTTCCTTTCCCCACAGGTTTTATGTCCATCCCTTCACCCCCCCATCCATCCCCCCATCCTCTCATCCATCCCCCCGTCCCCCATCCAACCCCCCATCCACACCCCATCCATCTTTCCATCCATCCATCCATCATCCATCCATCCATCCATCCATCCCTATCCCTCCATCCATCCCCTCACCCATCCCCCCAATCCATCCTCCCATCCTCCCATCCACCCCCCATCCAACCCCCCATCTCCCATCCATCCATCTCCCCGCCACACCCACCCATCCCTTTGCCCCCCCACCCACCAGCCCTTCTCTGCCCCACCCACCCCTCACCCTCCCTCCCCGCCCACCCGTCCACTCACCCGTCTGCTCATCCACCCATGTCTACTCATCTGTCCACTCATCCACCGCTCCTTCCACTCATGCATGTACTCATCCATTCTTCTGCCCTTCTGTCTGCTCAGCTCTCTGCTCACCCTTCTGTCTGTCTTTCCGTCCTGCCACCTCTGTCCATCCGCCTCTCCACCTGTCGGTCCATCTGTCTGCCCCTCCATCCATGTGCTCATCCGTTTGTCCATTGCTGTACTCATTCCTCCATCCATTTCCCACCCCATTCCTTCCCCCCCTCTCTCCCTCCCTCCATCCTTCACTTCCTCTCTCTATCCCTTCCATCTCTCCCTCCCTCCCTCCCTCCTTCCATCCTTCCCTCCTTTCCTCTCTTCACTCCTCCATCTCTCTCTCCCTCTCTTCCTTCATCCTTCCTTCCCTAAACCCTTTCCTCTCGCCCTCCCTCTCCTCCTCCCTCCTCCTCCCTCTCCCCCCCTCCTCCCCTCTCTTCATCCCCCCAACCCCCCACCCCCCCATCCATGCCCTCATCCCCCCATTCCCATCCCCCCTCATCCCTCTCCCCCTGCTCACTGCCCCACGCTGTCCCCGCAGAGGACGAGGTGCGGAGGGTGGACCTGGTGTCGGCCTCGGTGGTGGTGGTGGGCGTCATTGCCGCCGTGCTGCTCTGCGTCCTCGTCATCGTCGTCGTCGTCATGACCCTCTATCACAAGCGCAAGACCAAGCGCATCTCTGAGAAGTAGTAAGAGCTGGGCGTGGGGTGGGATGGGCGTGGATGGGACCCCATGATCCCATGGTGGGACCCCAAGGTGGGACCCCAAGGTGGAATCCCATGGACATGAAGGACCCCACGGTGGGACCCCATGGTGGGACCCCATGGACACCATGGTGGGACCCCATGGACCCCATAGACCCCATGGTGGAACCCCATGGACTGCATGGTGGGAACCCATGATGGGACCATATGATAGGACCACATGGACCCCAAGGACCCTGTAGACCCCACGGGCCCCATGGTGGAATCCTATAAACCCCATCTATCCCATGGTGAGAACTCACGGACCACAAGGACCCCATGGTGGGACCCCATGGACCCCATAGACCCCATGATGGGACTCCATGGTAGGAGTCCAAGACGTGACCCCATGGTGGAATCCTATGGACCCCAAGGACCCCACAGTGGGACCCCAAGGTGGGACCTCATAGACACCATGGACCACCCCGTGGTGGAGCCCCATGGAACCCATGGTTGGACCCCAAGGACCCCATAGACCCTATGGATCCTATGGTGGGACCCCCACAGACCCCATGGAACCCATAGACCCCATGTACCCATGGTGGAAACCGTAGACCCCTATGGTGAGACCCCTTGGACCCCAAAGACCCCATGGTGGGACCCCACGGACCCCGTGGTGGGCCCTCACTGAGGTGTGGCCCCACAGTGAGGAGGAGCTGACGCTCACACGGGAGAACTCCATCCGCCGTCTGCACTCCAGTCACAGCACCGACACGCGCACCCAGGTGGGTGACGGGCTGAGGGGTGCTGGGGGTCTCCGGGGAGGAGGCAAGGGGATGGGGATTGGGATACTTATGGTGAACTGGATTTTGGGGTGCCGTGAGGATGGGAATTGGAGTGTCTGAGGAGATGGGGGTTGGGGTATCCATGAGGTACTGAGCATTGGAGTGCCAAGGGGATGGGGATTGGTGTGCTATGGGGCTCGATATTAGGGTGCTTTGGGATGGGAATTGGAGTCCATGGGGAGGGGAATTGGAATTCCCATGGGGCTGGATATTGGGGTGCCATGGGGATGGGGGTTGGGGTTCTCATGTGGACAGGAACTGGAGTGCTGTGGGGGTAGGGATTGGGGTACCAATGGGGCTGTATACTGGGGTGCCACGGGGATGGGAATTGCGGATCCCATGGGGCTGAATATTAGAATGCCATGAGGATGGGGAATTGGGGTTCTGTTGGCATGGGGACTGGTGTATCCATGGTTCTGGATATTAGGGTGCTCTGAGGATGGAGACTGGCTTTCCCATGGGGCTGGATATTAAGGTCCTCCAGGGATAGGAGTTGGGGTGCTGTGGAGATGGGATTGGTGCCCATGGGGCTGAATATCGAGTTGCCATGGGGCTGGGAATCAGGGCACCATGGGGATGGGTATTGGGTGGCCATGGGGCCGAGCACTGCAGTATGTGGGGAGCTGGGTGTGGGGATGCCTGATACGTCAGGCACTGGGGATCACATGGGGGGGCTGTGGCTGCCCCCGGGGTTCTGACAGTGCGGCTCTGCAGCTGGAGGAGACGCTGCAGCTCCGCACAGAGAGCCGGCAGGGCAGCCTGCGTGGGGACAGCCTGCGTGGGGACAGCCTGCGTGGCACCAGCATCTGCTCTGCTATGGTGAGCTCCGCGTTCGGGGTTCAGAACATCCCTGGTGTGCGTCCCCGTGTCCATCCCTTCCTGGTGTGTGCGCCTTGCACACTTGTGCACCACACCCTCGTGCATTGGGGTGTTCAGGAAGGACTGAGTATTGGGGTGTCCGTGGGGTGGGGGATACTATGGGGACAGGGGTTGGGGTGCTCATATGGAGGGAAGTTGGGGTGCCCAAATGGGTGGGGATTGGGGTGCTCACATGGATCAGGATTGGAGTTACTGTGGGAGTGGGGATCGGGGTGCATGGCATGCTGGGTAGTGTGGTGACCATGGGGCTGAGCATTGGGGTACATGGGGGGCTGGGTATCGGGGTGTCTGGGGATGGGGATTGGGTTGTCCATATGGATGGAGTTGGGGTGCTCGTGGGGTTAAGTGTTGGGGTTACTATGAGAACTGGATGCCCATGGGGGGGGGTGTTGGGGTGTCCATATGGAGGGGGGTTGGGGCACCCATGGGGCTGGGAGTTGGAGTTGGGGTTAGGGTGACAGTGGGGACATGGGGTGACACGGGGTGGCCACGTGTCCCTGCAGAGTGAAGAGGCTGAGGGCCGCAGCTACTCCACCCTCTCCACGGTGCGGGAGATCGAGACGCAGACCGAGGTCCCCGTGTCCCCACTGCTGTCCCCGTCCCTGGAGGGCAAAGAGGTGAAGGAGGAGGAGGAGGACGGTGGGGACAACCCCATCAAGCAGGCAATGACGCACTTTGTGCAGGAGAACGGCATGCTGCAGGCACGGCCCAGCACCAATGGCATCTACATCAATGGGCGCGGGCACCTGGTGTGAGGGGGGACACGGGGCCGAGGGGGGGGACATCGACAGCCCGCCGTCCCCTCCCTGCCGCCCCGGCGTGGTGCTGCTGCATTCCATCCCCCAACATCACCCCTGGTGCCGGTGTGAGGTTGGGGACGTGCACTGTGTCGTGGGGATGGGAGTTCTGTCCCCAAACGCACCGCGTCTGGGACGTGTGCTGTGCGCTCTGACCCCGCGTGTCACCCACCCCTGGTGCTGGCACGAGGTTGGGGACACGCGCCGTGCCATCAGGATGGGGCTCCGTCCCCAAATGCCGCCCTCGGTGCTGGCACCACCTCTGGGATATGTGCCGTGCACCAGGACTGTCCCCACATGGCACCCTCGCTGCTGGCACCGGGCTGGGGACGTGTGTGTGCCACCAAGAATGGACTCTGTCTCCAAATGCCACCTCTGCTGCTTGGGACAATGTTGGGGACATACACTGTGCACCAGGACTCTGGCCCCAAAGTGCCACCTCTGCTGCATGGCTCAGGACTGGGGACATGTGCTGTTCCACCAGGAGGGGGTCCTGTCCCCAAATGCACTGCAGCTGGGACGCATGCTGTGCCGCTTGGACTCTGTCCCCAGATGCCACCCCTGCTGCTTGGTGCAGGGATGAGGACATGTGCCATGACACCAGGGTGGGGTTCTGTCCCCAAATGCCACCCATGCTGCTGGTGTGAGGTTGGGGATGTGCACTTTGCTGGGTTCCTGTCCCCAGGTGCCACCTCTGCTGCTTGGAACAGGGTTGGGGACACGCTCTGTGCCACCAGGATGGGGTCCTGTCCCTAGATGCCACTCTCTGCTTGGCATGAAGTTGGGGATACATGCTGTGCCACCAGGACTCTGTCCCCAGATGCCACCTCTGCTGCTTGGTGCAGGTTTGGGGACATGTACTGTGCCACCAGGATGGGGTTCTGTCCCCGTATGCCACCCCTGCTGCATGGGACAAGGTTGGGGACATGACCCAGGACAGAGCCCTGTCCCCAAATGCCACCTCTGCTGCATGGCACAGAACTGGGGACGTGTGCTGTGCCACCAGGATAGTGCCCCATCCCCAACTGCCACCCGTGCTGCTGCCGTGTTGGGGACACGGGGACCCCACGGGTCCCCCCCCACTGCCACTCCCCCTGGTCACAGCGTGGGGTCCCGACTTGGAACCCGCTTCCCGTGGGGCACTGCTGTTGTCTCCCCCATCCCGGGGGTCCGTGCTGTAGATAGTGCTGCTGTACATAGGTGTATAGGACAGGGGTGGCATTCCCCACCCCCCCACCCCCCCATCACCGTTTCGGATCTGCGCTGCTCGGCTGTAAATAAACACCCTGGGAGCGGCGTGCACGGCTCTGTTGGTGCACACGCGTGTGCAAGCACTTCTGGGAGTGCAGTGGGTGAGCACGTGCAAAAGTGAAGAACAACGTGTGAGCGTGTGTGCAAATGTGTGTAAGTGCGTGAGTGTGAGGTTGCACAGCTACGTGAGCATGCCTGGAGATGCACGAGTGTGCAGGGATGCATGAGGGAGAGTGAGTGTGCGTGGGGGTGTGCAGCCGTGCACAGCTGTGGGTGCGGAGTGATGCACAAGGATGCAGGAGTTTGCACAACCACAAACAAGGATGCACAGCAATGGAGATGGATGCACGGCCACGCACAACTATGCACAACCATGGAAATGTTGGATACGTTTGCACAACTGTGGAGAAGGATGCATGAGCGTGCACCACTATAGATGTGCAACCGTGCACAAGGCTGCACATGGTTGTACAACCATGGATGAGGAAGTGTAACTGTGGCCAAGCACAGACAACAGTGCACAACCACGCACAAGGTTACACAACCATGGGTGGCCATGCACCACCATTCACAACAACGGATGAGTTTGCACCACCACGCGCAAGGCCGCATGATTTTGCACAACCATGGAAAAGGGGGCGTGAGGGTGCACCACCATAGATACGGATGTGCAACCATGCACAGCCATGCACAGGGATGCAGGAGTTTGCACAACCATGGAGAAGGATGCGTGAGTGTGTAACACGGATTGCAACCCTGCACAGGCATGCACAAGGCCACATGACTTTGCACAAGCATGAACAAGGCCATGCAAGCAAGCACAACCATGGAGAAGGGTGCACAGCCATGCATAGGGATGCACAACACTGCAGCACCACACCCAAGGCCACAGGGCTTTGCACGAACACGGACACGGACATGCAACCAAGCACAACTATGGAGAAGAGTGCACAACCATGCACAAGGATGCACAGCCGTAAACAACCGTGCAGCACTGTGCCCAAGGCCGCATAGCTTTGCACAACCACGAAGGACACACAACTGTGGAAAGCATGGAGAAGGATGCACAACCATGCACCACCGTGTGCAAGGCCGCATAGCTTTGCACAAGCGCAAAGAAGGCCGTGCAGTCAAGCACAGCTATGGAGAAGGATGCACAGCCCTGCACAACCATGCACAAGGATGCACAACCATGGAGAAGGATGCACAAGGATGCACAGCAATGCACAGCCATGCACAGGGATGCACAATCATGGAGAAGGATGCACAGCCATGCACAACCGTGCACAAGGATGCACAACCATGGAGAAAGATGCACAGGGATGCACAGCCATGCACAGGGATGCACAACCATACACAATCACACGCCACCATGCCCAAGGCCGCACGGCTTTGCAAAACCACAAAGCAGGATTCCCAACCACGGACAGCAAGGAGAAGGATGCGTGAGTGCACACCAGGCCCGGCCCCCTGTTGCACGAGGGCTCACAAGTGTGCACAAGGTCGGTGGGGCAGCACGGAAGCAGAGCACCCAGCCCTGCCCTGCGGTTTCTCGACGCCGAGGCAGGAAGCCGCCCTGAAGGAAGCGGAGCGCGGGGCCTCGAAGCTGCGTCAGGGCTGTGCACGGGGCTCTGAGCTGCACTTCCTCCCCCCGGAGCAGAGCAGGGGGGGTGGGGGGGCCATGGGCAGGAGAAGGTGACCCTCTGGGGGTCCCCGCTGTCCCCATGTCGTTGGCACTCAAAGCACGGCAGAAGGCGAAGCGCAAAGGCGGCGGCGCCAAGGAGAGGGTGTTCGGCTGCGACCTCCTGGAGCACCTGCAGCAGTCGGGGAAGGACGGTGATTTTCTGGGGAGGGGGGAGGTCCTGGGGGAATTGTGGGGGGGTTTATAACGGGGGGTCGCCCCCAGGATCGGTCCCCGCGGAGGAAGTGGGGAGGGGATGTGGGGACGGCGCCATGCGGTTGCATCACGGCGTTGAGTAATGGTTGGGGAGCGGCCCAGGGAGGAACCCAGAACACTGGGGGTCTCCTCCATCGGATGGAGGGAATCCTGGCACCTCGCAGCTCCGGGGGGTCGCTGTGGGGGTTGGTGGCCTCATGCTGGGATTTGGTGGCCTCATCCGTAGGTTCTTGGCCTCACCCGTGGGATCTCTGTGGCCTCATCCTGAGATTTGGTGGTGTCATCCATAGGATCTTAGTGCCCTCATCCTCGGATTTGGTGGCCTCATTCTTGGGGATTTGGTGGCCCTGTCCTGAGATTTGGTGCCTCATCCTCAGAATCCTGGTGACCCCATCCGTGGGATCTCCATGGCCTCATCCTGAGATTTGATGGCCCCATCCTGGGATCTTGGTGGCCTCATCCTCAGATTTGGTGACCTTATCCTCAGGATCTTGGCCTCGCCCAAGGGATCTTTGTTGCCTCCTCCCTAAGATCTCGGTGGCGTTATCCTGGGATTTGGTGGCCTCATTCTAGGGATTTCGGTAGCCTCATCCTCAGGATCTTGGCCTCACCTTTAAGATTTTGTTAGCCTCATTCTTGGGGATTTGGTGGCCTCGTTCTTGGGATCTTGGTGGCCTCATCCATGGGGTCTTCGTGGCCTCATCCTGGGATTTGGTGGCCTTATCCTTAGGATCTCAGTGGCTTCATTCTGGGGCATTTGGTGGCCTCATCCTCAGAATCCTGGTGGCTACATCCACGGGATCATGGATGGTGGCCTCATCTCTGGGATTTGGTGACCTCATCCCCAGGCCCGTTGGTCTCCATCCGGGACCAGCTACCCCACAGGGATGTCAGCACAGTGAGGACCCGGTCCATCTTGTCACCCCCTGCTCTCAGTGGGGAGCAGGTCTGGGGTATGGAGGAGAGGATTTGGGGCTGGGGAGGCAGTTTTGGGGCTGGGGGGGTTTAGATTTGGGTCAGGAGGGGCGGATTTGGGGCTGGGAGCTCTGTGGGGCTGCGGTGCCAGCGGTGCCTGTCCTACAGTGCCGCAGGTGCTGCGGAGCTGCACTGAGTTCGTGGAGCAGCACGGGGTGGTGGATGGCATCTACCGGCTGTCAGGGGTCTCCTCCAACATCCAGAGGCTGCGGTGAGAGGGGCTGGGGATGGGGGTGGGGGACAGAAGGGAACTGGGATGGAGGTGGGGTGGGGATAGAGGTGGGGAGTGATGGGGTGGAGATAGAAATGGGAGAAGGATGGAAGAGAAAATAGGTGAAACGGATTTGGAAGTGGGGAGACCAGGACTGGGACCAGATGGGAAGAAGATACAGATGGATGGAAATGGGACCAGGTGGGATGGGGATAGAAGTGGGAGAAGGATGGAGAGGTGAATGGATGGGATGGATTTGGAGATGGAGGGGAAACAGGGTTGGAACCAGAAAGGAGGGAGATTCAGGTGAGATGGAGATGGGAGTGGGAGAAGGATGGAGATAGGGACAGATGGAGTGGATTTGGAGAGATCTGGAAACAGTGGGAGGTGGGATTGAGACCAGAAGGGAAGAGGATGTAGATGGGATGGAGATAGGACCAGGTGGGATGGGGATAGAAATGGGAGAAGGATGGAGGTGGGAATGGATGGGATGGAGATGGGATGGGAGAAGGATGGAGACAGGGATGGATGGGATGGATTTGGAGATGGGGGAAAAATGGAGTTGGGACTGGAAGGCAGGGAGATTCAGCTGGGATGGAGATAGAGCCAAGTGGGATGGAGATGGGATGAGATGGGATGAGACGGAGTGGGGGGAAAGAGAAGGGGACAGGGAGGGAGATAACCAGGAGCTGCCCCTGGTGCAGCAGTGCTCCCACTCCCCCAGCCCTTCCCTCCCGCCCTCCCCTGTTCACCTTCACTCTTTCATTGTGTACCTCTATCCCCAGCGTTCCCATGTCCCTGTATCCCTGACATTCCAGATGTCCTCATGTCAGTGTGTCCCTAGCATCCTCACCATCACCAGTGTCCCCATGTCCCTGCATCCCTGGTTCCCAATTGTCCCCCGTGTCCCTATATCCCACTGTCCTTTCATCCCCACCATCTGCATTGGCCCCTGTGTCCACATGTCCCTATATTTCTGGCATCCCCTGTGTCCCCAGAGTCCCCACATCCATGTATCCCTGGCATCCCCATTTCTCTCTATCCCCAATGTTCCCAGTGTTCCCAGTATCCCCAGTGTCCCCATGTCCCCCTATCCTCAACATCCCAATTGTCCCCATGCCCCTCTATCCCTGACATCCCCACTGTCCTGTGTCCCATGTCCCTCTTTCCTCAACACTCCAATTGTCCCTACATTCCTGTATCCCCACATCCTTGTATCTCCACATCTCTGTATCCCCACCACCCCACACCGCAGTGCCAGCACTGTCTCCCCGCTTTGACCCCATGTCTCCCACCATCCAGCCAAGAGTTTGATGGGGAGCGCAGCCCGGACCTGCAGAAGGACGTCTACCTGCAGGACATCCACTGTGTCAGCTCGCTCTGCAAGGCGTACTTCCGTGAGCTGCCCAACCCGCTGCTCACCTACCGCCTCTACGACCGCTTCGCCGTGAGCCCCCAGCCCCACCGGGTCACCTCCTGTCCCCTGGGGGACACCGCTGGGGGGAGAGGGGCGTGGGGACACTGGGGGCACTGATGGGAGAGAGGGGGGCATGGGGACACTGTGGGTGCTGATGGAGAGAGGGGGGCATGGTGATGCTGGGGATGTGGCATGGAGACACTGCTGGTGAGAGGTACATGGGGACATTGATGGGGAGAGGGGTGTGGGGACATGGGGACAGTGCTGGAGGAAGAAGGGCATGAGGATGTGGAGACACTGCCGGAGACATGGGAACACTGATGGGGAGACAGGGGCATGGGGATATGGGAACAGTGCTGGAGAGGGAGGAGGGTGGGGACACTGAGGGCACTGATGGAGAGAGGGGGACACGGAGACATGGGGACACTGGGGACACGGGGACATTGATGGGGAGAGCAGGATGTGGGGACACTGGGAGCACTGGGGACATGGGAACTGGGGATAGAGGGGCGTGGGGACACTGGGATCACTGGAGTTAGTGGGACGTGAGGACACTGGGGGCACTAGGGGTGCAGGGGACACTGGGGATAGTGGGACATGGGGATGTGGGGACAGGGGGACATGAGACACTGGGGACAGGATGCTGGGGACAAGTGGGTGCCAGGGATATGGGGACATAGGGACACTGGGGATAGAGAGACATGGGAACATGAAGACATCGGCACATGGGGACACTGGGTGTACTGGGAGCACTAGGAAGAGAGGGACATGGGGACACTTGGGACAGGATGCTGGGGACAACTGGGATGCCAGGGTTACTGGAACACTGGGAACAAGGAGGATGCTGGGATATAGGGACACGGGGATGCCAGGTCAGGCCCCGAGAAGTGTCCCCATGGTGGCAGTGCCCTCTGTCACACTGTCCCCATGTCACGTTGGCCCCATGTCACGCTGTCCCCCCCCACAGGATGCGGTGGCCACACAGATGGAGGAGGCACGCCTGGTGAAGATCAAGGAGGTGCTGAAGGAGCTGCCCCCCCCCCACTATAGGTACACAGTGGGGTCAGCCTGCCAGCCCCGGGACCCTATAGGAGACCCCAATGTCTGATGGGGATCCTTGGCAACCTAGAGCATCACCAGCAGGTTATGAGGGTCCCTTGCACCCCAATAGGATCCTCAGAATGTTCTGGTGGTCCCAGGCACTCTATGGGGTTTTTGGCACCTCCTGGGGGTCCTGGCATCCATAGGGATCCCTGTGTCTCTATGGGGTTTCTGATATCCCATAAGAGTCTCTAACATGTTATGGGGGTCCTTTGCACCCCAGTAGGGCCCCCACAATGTCATGGGGGTCCCTGGCACCCTATGGATTTTTTGGCACCTCCTGGGGGTCCTGGGACTCTATGGGATCCCTATGTCCATATTGGATTCTTGGTACCCCGTAAGAGTCTTTGACATGTTATAAGGCTGCCTTGCACCCCAAGAGAGTCCCCACGATATTATGGGCCTCCCTGGCACCCTATGGGGTTTCTGGCACCTCCTGGGGTTCCTGGCCCCATATCGGATTCCTGTCACTCCATGTGATCCTGTACCCCATAGAGGACCCTGACATCCCAATAGAGACTCCAGCAGGTTGTGGGGGGCCCTGGCACCCTGTGGGGTTTGTGACACCCGTTGGGTTGACCCCTCCTCTTATGGGTGTTATCCCATAAGAGCTTCTGACACATTATGGGGGTTCCTTGCACCCTAGTAAGACCCCCACCCTTATGGAGTTCATGCCACCCTACAGAGTTTCTGTCCCCACCTGAGGGTCCCTGACACGTTGTAGGGTTCCCATCCCCCTATGGACATCGCGTCACTCCATAGGGGGACACCACTCGTCCCCGTGTCCCCACGAGTCCCCATTCCTGCAGGACTTTGGAGTTCCTGATGCGGCACCTCCTGCGCATGGCATCCTACAGCCACACCACCAACATGCACGCCCGGAACCTGGCCATCGTCTGGGCCCCCAATCTGCTGCGGTGAGCACGGGGGGATGTGGGGCGGGAGGTGATGAACTCACAGGGCGGAGGGGGACGTCACGGTGTCCCATCCCTCCCTGCTGCAGCTCGAGGGACATCGAGGCAACGGGCTTCAACGGGACGGCCGCGTTCATGGAGGTGCGGGTGCAGTCCATCGTGGTGGAGTTCATCCTCACCCACGTGGAGCAGCTCTTTGGGGATGCACCTCTCTGTGGTATGGCCCCATGGGGATGGGGGGACACATGGCCCCGTGACCCCTCCTGACCGTCTGACCCCTTATGTCAGGTCCCTGTGACCCCTCCTGACCCTTGACCCCACTGACCCCTCAGCGGTATGTCCCCACTGGGATGGGGGTGACACATGTTCCCATGACCTCTCCTGACCTCTGACCCCTTATGTTGGGTCTCTGTGACTCCTCCTGACCCCTGAACCCCTGACCCCTCAGCATTATGTTCCCACTGGGATGGGGGTGATGTATGTTCCCATGACCCCTCCTGACCCCTGGCCCCTCACATCAGGTCCCCATGACCCCTCCTGACCCCGGACCCCTCTGCAGCATGTCCCCACTGGGACAAGGGTGACACATGTCCCTGCAATTCCTCCTGACCCCACTGACCCTCCATGGTATGTCCCCACTGGGATGGGGATGACATTTGTCCCTATGACCCCTTCTGACCCCTGACCTCTAACCCCTCACGTTGGGTCCTATGATCCCTCCTGGCCCCTGACCTCACTGTCCCCACCGCAGTGTGATCCCAGAGGGACAGTAGTGACACATGGCTCACTGACCCCTACTGACCCCTGACCCCATTGGCCCACTGACCCCTCAGGCCGGGTCCCTGTGCCCCCCCGACCCCTGACCCCTGACCCCTCTGCAGGCGGTGAGGCGACGCGACGCTCCCGGTTGTTCCCTGGGGACGGGTCGGGGCCCTACAACGTCCCTGCAGCACTCAGCCAGGGCGATGGGCCCCCCCCGATCCGGCCCTACCACACCATCATCGAGCTCAGCGACCACAGGTTGGTGCAGACGTGCACACGTGTGCTCAAGCATGCAGGATCACGTATGCATAAGCATGCACAAGCGTGCAGAATCGTGCACACGTGTGCACAGACACACACGGATGCAGAATCATGGACACGCATGCACAAGTGTGTGCAGACGTGCAGAATCATGCATGCATGAGCAGGCAGTGACGCACATGCAAGCAGAAGCACGCAGAATCATGCACACGCACACACGTGTGCGCAGAATGGTGTCTGCACAAGTAGGTAGAGTGATGCACACAGAAGCAGAAGCGCACACAAGCGGGAACATAGATACACAAGCGTGCAAAGCACACACATGGCTGCACAGGTGTGCACACGGATGCACGAGCATTCACTCAGACGCTGTCCCCGCAGGAGGAAGGGGTCCCTGAAGGCCAAGAAATGGAAGTCCATCTTCCACCTGGGCCGCTCCGATGCCAAGCGCAAGCTGGGGAAGGCAGAGGAGAAAGGTGGGAGCACCGCACCCCCTGCCCCCTCTGTGCCCCCCACCCCGTGCCCCCCACATATCCCCATCCCCTCTCCTGTGTCCCCCCACCACAGAGGAGAAGTGTGGGAAGCTGAGCCTGCGCCCGGCCAAGAGCATGGACTCACTGAGCTCAGTGCCATACAGCAGTGAGGGTGAGGGGTGCTGGGAGGGGGCATCATGTCCCCAGCCATGAGGGATGGGGACATGGAGCACTGCAATGGGGGGCAGAGGGGAATGGGTTGGGATGGGATGGGGATGGGAATGAGGTTGGAATTTGGTTTGGATAGGAATGAGACTGGGATTGGGATGGCAGTGGGATGGGATTGGAGATGGAATGAGCTGAGAATGAGGATACAATAGGGATGAGATGAGGATAGAGACAGTATAGGGATGGGGATAGGGATGAAAGGGGATGAGTATGGGATAGGATTAGATAAAGAATGGGATGAGGGTGGGAATGGGAAAGGATTGAGGTGGGGATGGAATGGGAATGGGGTGGGAGTGGCTTGTGATTGGAGTGGAGACATGGATGGAGATGGGGATGGGATGGAGATGGGATGAGGATGGGGATAGGATGGGGATGGGGAGGATGGGATGGGATGGGATGGGATGGAGATGGAGAGCATGCAGATGAGGATGGGATGAGGGATGGGATGGGAGGATGGATGGGATGGATGGGATGGGGATGGGATGGGATGGAGATGGAGAGCATGCAGATGAGGATGGGATGAGGATGGGATGGGATGGGATGGAATGGGATGGGATGGGATGGGATGGGATGGAGATGGAGAGCATGCAGATGAGGATGGGATGAGGATGGGATGGGATGGGATGGGATGGGGATGGGATGGGATGGGATGGGATGGGATGGGATGGGATGGGATGGAGATGGAGAGCATGCAGATGAGGATGGGATGGGGATGGGATGGGATGGGATGGGATGGGATGGGGATGGGATGGAGATGGAGAGCATGCAGATGAGGATGGGATGGGATGGGATGGGATGGGATGGGATGGGGATGGGATGGGATGGATGGGATGGGATGGGATGGGAGGATGGGATGGGATGGAGATGGAGAGCATGCAGATGAGGATGGGATGAGGATGGGATGTTCCCCAGCAGACGATCCCCGGCTCAGCACCACGTGTGTGATGAAGGAACCACCGCAGCGCCGGGAGAGCTTTGACACCTGCTCCTCGCTGCCACCCACGGGACCTTCCCGGTGCTGGAGGAGAGCCCCGAGGAGAAGCTGATTGCAACAGAGGAACCACGGGGACCTGAGTCAGAGAGCGAGAGCAGCACCAAGTCGGAGCCCACCACCCCCCGGCCGGGCCGCATGGCGGTGGTGGGGGCCCGCAGCCGAGCTGAGAAGTGTGCGGGGGTCCATATTTCAGGTCCCTTCTCCGTCACCGTCCCTTTGCACATCACCTCCAACCTCTCCCGGCTGACGCGGGGACAGCAGTGCCCGGCGCTGGCTCAGCATGGAGCCATTGGATCCCCGCTGCCCACCCGTCGCCTCACCAAGGAGTCCAAACCCCCCCAAACCAACACGGGTGAGATGAGGAGGCACAGACCCCAAAGTGTGGGGAGGGCCGGAGGGGTCATCACCTCACCCCACTGTGCCTTCGTAGAGGAGGATGCCCGGCTGTCCCTGGAGCTGCGTGACTCCTTTGCCTTCCTGGACTGCCAGGACGCGTGGCTGGAGCACGGAGATGGGGACACAGCAGTGAGGGCAGTGTTGGGACATGGTGGCCCTGGGGACAGCGATGAGTACCCGGCCATAGAGGAGGGCATGGAGAGTGGATTCATGAATGTAAGCTGGAGTGTGGGGTTGGTATCTGGGGAGGGGATAGGATCGGTGATGGAGGGGATGGGGTGGTGATGGAGAGGGTGAGAATAGGGATGGAGGGGTTGGGGTGGTGCGGATGGAGGGGATGGAGTTGGGGCAGAGAGGATGGGGTGGGGATGGAAGGAATGGAGGGGGGGGTGGGGGTGGAGGGGGTGAGATGATGATGAAGTGAATGGGCTGGGGACAGAGTAGAAGATTTGGCGATGGAGAGAGCAGTGTGGCACCAACCCACGTGTCCACAGTACTGGGTCTGGGGGCTATGCACCTCCAAGTACACCTCCATGTCCAATGGAGGTCAGGGCTCTCCATTGAGGCCATCACTCCCACCCCCTTCCTGTCCCCAGCCAGGGGAGTCCCCGTGGAGCAGCCTGACAGCTACCTGTCTATTGAGGAGTGCATGGATGAGGAGATGTTCTACATGGCACCCAGCTGCTCTGACACCGAGGAGCCCACCGGGGACACTGACTCCGATGACATGTTCCTCAGTGCCCATGATGAGCTCAGCCCGCTGGCAGCCGACCCTGAGACCCCCACCAACAGCATGGCCCTGGAGGAACGTGGGGCTGAGCTGTGGGATGGGTGCCCACCACCAGAGCCATGTCCTGCAGAGGAGGTGGCTCCAGGTGATGGGGGGCACTTGGAGGACCCTTGTGGGGACATAGCAGAGGAGGAGGGACAGATCCCAGCAAAAGAGGAGGGGGGTGGAGGTGACAGGGAAGGGAACAATGGATGGAGCAGAACTGAGCTGGGGCTTGAGGATGGAGCAGCAGAAGCAATGCTGGCTCCAGGTGGGGACGAGGAGATGGATGGAGCACCAAAGCAGAGTGAGGAGGGGGACCCCCAACCTTTAGAGGTATCTCCAGCGCCAGAAGGACCCTCCAGGAGCTCACTGTGACCCCACTCCCTCAGGAGTCTGTCCCCAATGTTCCTCCAACCCCGGTGGCTGCTGCCGAGGCTCCCCCAACCCCAATGGCAGTCCAAGAGGTTCTTCCAACCCCAATGGCAGTCCCTGAGGTCCTCCCAACCCCAATGGCAATCCAAGGGGTTCCTCCAACCCCAATGGCTGCCCCTGAGGAACCTCCAACCCCAGCGGCCACCACAGAGGGCACAGAGCCCCCACCAGAGGCCATCACCCCCACTCCCCAAGGGGCAGCCCCTGACCCCACTCCCACCCCTTCCCCCCCCCAGAGGCCATGCCACCTCCCCCCCGGTGCCGTCCTGCGCCGTGATGGCAGCGCCCCGGTGCGCCTGGCGTCCCGCCCCGTGCGGGTGCAGCAGGCCCGCTCCGTCCCCGTCGTGCCCCCAAAGCCTCAGTTCGCCATCGTCCCCCCCACCCTCCAACCCCACCCCCTCCCGGCAGAGGGCCGGAGGGCGAATTGGTGTTATGGTGGCAGCGTCTCCTTCGATGCTGCCATGATGGACGCCGCCGCCGAGCGGCCATCGGTGCGCCGGATTCAGACCTATGGCGGAGGGGAGCCGCCCGCCGCACCCCATGACGCCCCCCCACAGCCCCTGCCCTTCCAGAAGGCCCCGATGAGGCCGCGGCTGCTGCGGCCCCACAGCTGCATGGCCGCCCCACAGGGCCGCGGGTTGGGCCAAGACGGTGGGACGAGCCCTAAACAGAGAGCTGAGGGCACGGCAGGAGAGCACTGAGGGCCGTGCGGGGACGGGAGGACGCAGGGTGTGGGGTGGGGCTTTGGGCTGTGGGGCTCAGGATTTGGGGCCTGCAGTGGCGGATGTTGGCACCGCCGCAATAAAGTGTGGTTTCTGGCTGTGGCCTCCTTCACACAACATGGCGGCACGCGGGGCGGCTTCAAGGAGGGGGGCGGCTGGGGTCCCCCGCGGGGCTCCACAGGCGGGGGTCGCGGGGGCGCGGTGGGGGGCGTGGGGAGGGGCTTCTGCACGCCGGAATGCGGCGACGCGGGGTTGGGGGGTGCGGGGAGGGCCAAGGGAGAGCGCTGCCCGCTTCCAAGATGGCGCCGAGCGGAAGCCCCGCGCTTCGCCGTGTAAGATGGCGCCCCCCCCGAGATGGCGGCCGGAGGGTTTCGCGCGCCCAACTCCAAGATGGCGGCGCTCAGCGGCGCTCGCAACGCCACCGCCCCAAGATGGCGGCGTGGGGCGGGGCTTTGCGGCCCACTTCCGCCCGGCTCCGCCATGGCGGCGGCGGCGCGGCGCGGTGCGCATGTGCGAGGCTCCATGGCGAGACGAGGGGCCGAGCGCGCACAGGGTAAGGACGGAGCGGCCCCCGCCCCCCGCGCTGCCCCCCACGGCCGCCCACCCCCCCCCGGGGGCCGCCCCTTCTCCTCCCGTCCCTTTCCCCCCCCCCCCGCAGCGCGGTGTCCCCTCCCCGAGTGCCGTCCCACGGCTGTCAACCCCGCGGCCTTCACCCCTCCCATTGTCGCCCCCCTTTGTGTTCCCCCCCTCAAATTGTCACCCCGCCCTTCGTGTCCCAGGTCAGCCCGCGCTGTGCCCCCCCCCACCACGTTGTCATTCCCTGCCTTTATGTCTCCCACCCCCAATTGTCACTCCCCTGTGTAGGGGGTGGGGGGGTTCCCTTTGGTTGTGCGATGAGGGCTCTATTTTGGGGTGTGCCCCCCACCCCCCCGCCGCCACCCCTCCTCCCCCCCTTGAGGTGACACTTCGCTGGCCTCGGCCTGAAGTGACCCAAAATGGGGGGGTGGGGGGGACATGGAGGGGGAGTGACGCTGAAGCTACTGTCGCCCCCCCCCGCCCCTTTCCCCCCACTTTTGGGGACAACAGCCCCCTCCCCCCTCCCCCCACCCCCAGAGCCACTCTACTCGTCTGGGGACACTGCCACCTCCAGGGCCACCACCCCTGTGGGGACACTTGGGGAGGGGGGGTGAGGGGCACTGCCACCACCCCAAGGGACACTGCTTCCCCCTCCCCCCCGAGATGCGAAAGTGAAACAGGGGACGCCCAAAAAGGGCCTGGTGATGAATGGAGACACTGCTGCTGTCCCCACGCCAGAGGTGGCTGTGTCACCTCCTGCCCCGGTGCCCGGTCTGTGTCACCTCCCCGGTGCCCATGGTGGTGGGGGTCGGGGTTGGGGGTCAACGCTGGGAGGGTCTGGTGCTGTGTCCCTGTGTCCCCCCGTCCCCATTTCTCCCCGTCCCCATGTCCCATGTCTCCTGTCCCCATATCCCGTTATGTCCCAAATCTTGCGTCCCTGTGTTCCCATTTCTTCTGTCCCCACGTCTCCAGTGTCCCTGCCCCACATCCTCTTGTCCCCCCATCCTCAAATCTTGTCCTCCCCACATCCCGAACCTCACGTCCCCATATCCCAGATCTCGTGTTCCTGTGTCCCTGTCCCCGTACACTGTGCCCCCATCCCATATCCTGAAACTCCTGTCCCCATATCCTCACCGCCTATGCCCCAAACCTGTGTCCCCATTCTCTATGTTCCCATATCCTGAACCCCAAACCTCATGTCTCTTATGTTCCCATACCCCATGTCCTGAACCTTGTGACCCCATATCCCAAATCTCATGTTCCTATACCCCAAATCTCATATCCCCACATCCTCTGTCCCCATGTCCTGAATCCTGTACCCCAAACCTCATGTCCCCACACCGCATGTCCCCAGATCCTGGACTCCATATTCGTATCTTGTGTCCCCACACACATCCTCTGTCCCCATATTTTGTACCCCATAGCCCAGACTTCATGTTCTCTGTCCCCATATCCTGGACCTCATATCCCAAACCTTGTGTACCCTGTGCCCCGAACCTGGTATCCTCGTGCCCTTCGTCCTTGTCCTCGTGTCCCCACCTCTTCTTTCCCTGTATCCCCAATCTCATGTCCCCATACTCCAAAACTCAACGTCCCCATATCCTGAACCCTAAACCTCATGTCCCTGTGTTTCCGTACCCCATACCTCGCATTTCCACACCGTCTGTCCCCATATCCTGAATGCCATACCCTACCCCAAGCCTTGTGTCCCCACACCCCAAACCTCACATCCCTACATCCTCTGTCCCCATCTCCTGGACCCCATACCCCAAATCTCGTGTCCCCATGTCCCTGTACCCCACACCTTGTGTCCTTGTGCCCTTTGTCCCTATATCCTGAACCACATACCCCAAACCTCACACCCCCATGCTCTCTGTCCTCATCTTCTTGACCCCATAGCCCAAACCTCACATGGTTTGTCTCCACGTTCCCATCCAGGCTGAGTCCCCACCGGGCTCTGAGCGCCGCAGCACCGTCTGCCACCGCCTCTGATGTGTGGCTGAGCGGAGCGATGAAGGGGTGAGTGCCAGCACTGCCGGGGTCACCAGGGGGGAGGCTGGGTCTGGGTTTAGGGTTGGTCATGGGGCTGTGGTCAGCAGGGCGGCTGGATGGGGGGACATGGGGACATGGGACACGAGGACAGATCCTCACTGCTCTGCCTCTGTCCCTGCAGACAGCAGAAAGCAGCTGAGACGGAAGAGGGAACGGTGCAAATCCAGGAAGGTGAGGGGTCCCCATCTTTGTCCCAGGTGTTTGTGAGCCCCATCCTCACCCGTTTTGTCCCCCAGCCCCTTGGTGACACGGAACAACCTGTTAACACCAGCCCCATGATCCAGAGGGGGTGGCCTGCTGGGGTGACAGTCGTTCCCTCCCCACCATGAGGGGTCCTGGTGGGGTGACAGCCATCCCCTCCCCACCACGGGGGGGTCCTGGTGTGGTGATGGCCACCCCCTCCCCACCACGGCCCCATGCTGCCCACCTGTCCCCAAGGTGCAGTGGCCACAGGAGAGGATCCCACCAGTGTCGCCATCGCCAGCATCCAGTCTGCTGCCACCTTCCCTGACCCCAATATCAAATATGTCTTCCGCACAGAGAACGGCGGCACGCAGGTATGGGGATGGGAGGGGGGGGGGGAAGGGATCTGGGGCTGTGGGGTGAGGGGATATGGGGTAAAAGGGACAGGGATATAGGGGGCAGGGGGACATGGGGACGTGCGATGTGGGAGGTCTGAAGAATGGGGGTCAGGGGACGTTGGATATAGGGGCAAGGCACAGGGGGACATGAGGCATGGAGATGTGGGATATGGGGGACAAATGAACATGGGGATGTGGGATTTGGGGGTCTGGAGAACGTGGGGTTAGGTGGCGTGGGATATGGGGAAAAAGGACGGGGACATGAGGATGTGGAAACGTGGGACATGGGGGATGGGGGTCTGGGAATGTGTGGTCAAGGGAGATGAGATATAGGGGCAAGGGACAGGGGGACATGGGATATAGGGGGACAGGGGGGCATCAGGGCATGGGATATGGGGGGATAAGGAGACTTGAGGATGTGGGGTATGGGGGTGTGGGGATATAGGGGTCGGGACACGGAGATGTGGGGCAAGAATGTCTTCAGTACAGAGAACAGTGGCCTGCAGGAATGGGGAGCACACTGGGGACCCAGCACTGGGGAACCACCGAGAATGGGGCTTGGAGCTGAGGAGTGACACGGATCTCTGCCTGCAGGTGATGTATAGGGTGATCCAAGTGGCGGACGGACAGCTGGACGGACAGACAGAAGGCACCAGCGCCATCAGCGGGTACCCCGCCACGCAGTCCATGACACAGGTGGGCACCGGGGGTGGCACCGGGGAGACGCCGGGGCCGGGGGTCCCGTCCCAGCGTGCCACCCGCCGTCCCCGTCCCCTCCAGGCCGTCATCCAGGGCGCCTTCACCAGCGACGATGCGGTGGAGACGGAGGCGACGGCCACTGAGACCCACTACACCTATTTCCCCACCGCGGCCGTGGCCGACACCAGCACGTCTGCCGGCGCCGGGACCACCGCCACCGCCGTCGTCACCACGCAGAACTCGGAGGCGCTGCTGGGGCAGCCCACCCCCACCGGTATGGGGGGTGGGGTGGGGGTGGGGGTGGGGGCAGGAATGGAGGTGAGGCCAGGGATGAGGATGGGGGAGGAGGTGAGGGCTGGGATGGGAACGGGGACTGGGATGGGGATGGAGATGGGGACAAGAGTGGGGATGAGGATGGGGATGGAGGTTGGGGTGGGGATGAGGATGGGGGTTGGGAGGGGGACGGGTGGGATAGAGGTTGGGACAGGAGTTGAGGAGAGGATGGGTGGGGATGGGGGATGGGGATGAGATGGGGAAAGATGGGGAAAGGGATGGAGATAAAGATTGGAATGAGGGTGGGGACAAGAGAGGAGATACAGGACATGGATGGAGGTGGAGACAGGGATGGGGATGGGGATAAAGGTGGGGATGGAGATTGGGACAAGAATGGGGATGGATGGGGATAGGACAAGCATGGAGGTGAACGTGGGGACCTGGAGGTGTGGATGAGATTGAGGTGGGAATGTGGGGATGTGGATGGAGATGGACGTGGGGATAGGGATGGGGACAAGGACATGGGGACGTGGTTTGGGATGAGGATTGAGGTGGAGATAGGGGCAAGGAGAAGGGCATGGGCGGTAGGATGGAGATTGGAATGAAGATATGAGAATGAAGGTGGGGACAGGGACGGGTGGGGTTACTGGTGGGAAGAAATGGAGACAAGGATGGGGACAGGACAGTGATGGGGGTGGGGACAGGGCCAGCTGGCACCGCAGGTCCTCGCTGCGAGACGCGGCACTGCACCCCATGCGTGACCCCACTGCTCATTTTGGGTCCATTCAGGGCAATTCTTCGTGATGATGTCCCCCCAGGAGGTCCTGCAAGGTGGGACGCAGCGCTCCATCGCCCCCCGTGCCCATCCCTACTCCCCGTGAGTACCAGCCCCACCAAGGGGGGCACGCTGAGGGGGAGGGAGGTGTTTCCATTGGGCCAATTCCATGGGGCATGGTGTGGGGGCCAGCACTGACCCTGCTGTTCTCCCTGCAGAAAAGCAGAGGCGCCGCGGGCGACCCGGGATGAGAAGCGTCGGGCACAGCACAACGAAGGTACCGTTATGGGATCCCAGGCAGGCAGGAGGGGGACAGAGAGCCCCAAAAGGATCTGTGGGTTTGGGGGTCCTGGCTTTGTCCCAGCGAGGGTGCTGATGTCCCTGTCCCCTCTGCTTGCAGTGGAGCGCCGGCGCCGGGACAAAATCAACAACTGGATCGTGCAGCTCTCCAAGATCATCCCCGACTGCTCCATGGAGAACACCAAGTCGGGGCAGGTAGGGGGTGGGGGGGAAGGGGGATGAGGGGGTGCAGAGGGGACGTGGGGCTGGGACGGTCTGTGGGATGGAGAATAGGGTCAAGCATCTATGAGGTTCTGTGTCCATTGTAGTTGAGCATTTATAGGATCTCATATTCGTTGGGGTCGCATATGCTTTGGGGTTGATCTGTGGGCTCTTGTATCAGTAGCGTCCAGCGTCCATCTGTGGTCCTGTGTCCACGAGGCCTCAAATCCATAGGGGTCCCTGATCTGTGGGGTCCCACTTCACTGGGGTCCCGCGTCCGTTAGGGTTTGGTGTCCATTGGGGTCCTGCATCAATGGGATCCCACATCCACAGGATCCTGCATCATTGGGGTACTGCATCTATTTTATCCTGTGTTGTGGGGATCCTGCGTCTGTTGGAGTCCCCCATCTATGGGATCACACATCTAAGGGATCTCATATCCATTGGGGTTGAGCATTTATGAGATCTCATATCTGTTGGGATCCTGTATCACTGGTGTCAAGCATCCATTGTGATCCCATATTGCTGGGGTCCAACATCCAGGAGATCTCAAATCCGTTGGGGTCCCATATCTATGCGATCCCATCTCAATGGGATCCTGTATCACTGGGGTGCTGCATCTATTTCATCCTGTGTTGCTGGGATCTTGGAGTCCTCCATCTATAGGGTTACGCATTTATGGGATCCCATATCTGTTGGGGTCCTGTCTTCTTTGGGGTTGTGCGTTTATGGGATCCCCTATCCTTTGGGGTCCTGTATCATTGGAGTCCCCTATCCATTGGGACCCCGTATCATTGAGGTCCCACATACAGGAGGTCTTACCCAGTGGGATCCCCCATCCATGGGATCCCATTTTATTGGGGGTCCTGGATCTATAGGATCTTGAATCATGGAGATCCCACATCTATGGCATCCTATGTCAGGGGATCCCAATAGGATCCCAATATCTATGCGATCTCACATCCATGGGATCACGCTTCATTGGCGTCCCCCATCCCTGGGATCTACTTCATTGGAGTCCTGTATCCATGGGGTCCTGCATCTATGGGATCCTGAATCCTGGGGGTCCCACATCTGTGGCATCCCATGTTGTTGGGGTCCCACATCCGTTGGGGTCCCCCATCCACGGGGCCACACTTGTTTGCCAGATCCATGGGGTGGGGACGCGAGATCTGGGAGTGTGGTGGCTGCTGCCCCTTCCTGGTGTCCCATCGCCCCTCTCACCCCCCCTCCCCCCCCAAACCAACCCCACAGAGCAAAGGGGGAATCCTCTCCAAAGCCTGCGACTACATCCAGGAGCTGCGGCAGAGCAACCACCGCCTCTCTGAGGAGCTGCAGGGCCTGGACCAGCTCCAGATGGACAACGAGGTCTTACGGCAGCAGGTGAGTGCCAGGGGGATGGGAGGGGGGGTTCTCATGATCAGAATGGGGCCCCACAACCTCACTCCCCCCCCAACCCCATCAGGTGGAGGAGCTGAAGAACAAGAACCTGATGCTCCGGGCGCAGCTCCGCCAGCATGGTGTGGAGATCGTCATCAAGAATGAGAGCCACTGACCCCGGGGACGGGGACCCCCCCCCCGCAGCATCCAACCCCCCACACCCCCTCCTCATCATCACCCCACCAGCCCCAGGGTGACGTGAGGAGCCCCCCAGCCCCATTTGGTTTGTGTCCCCCACATCCCAGCGCTTCCTGCACACGCTCTCGGCCAGGCGACCCCGCTGCCCCCAGCACTGCCTCGGCCCCTCCTCCCCAGCCCACCCCTCCAGTGTCACCCCTTTGGGAGTCAACCCCCCCCCACCCCTCCCCCGGGATGTCACTCCTCCCTCCATTGTCACCCCCTTTCCCCAGGGTGTCACCCCCCCCCCAGTGTCATCCGAGGGTGTCACCCCCCACATTGTCACCACCCCTCCTTTCCCCAGGGTGTCACCCCTCCTTTCCCCAGGGTGTCACCCCTCTCCCAGGGGGCAGTGGTGGCTCTTTGTCCCCCACTGGGGTGCAGGGTCCCTCCCCTCTGTCCCCCACACCCCTCTCCCTCCTCCCCCCTCCTCCCCCCACCGCTCCGATGGGCCATGACTTTTTTTTTAAAAACTCTGAATTTCAAAAGGAAAAAAAAAAAAAAAAAAAAAAAGCAAAAAGAAATAAAAATAGTGATTTGTTTTTCCAGGACCTCACAATGATTCCCTTTCTCGCCCCCCCCACCCCATGTGTCCCAATGTACCCCCAGCCCCACCATGGCCTGTTGTGTCCCCACCACATGTCCAGTGTCCTCCCCCTCACCCCACTGTGACCCCTCCAACCCTTTCCCATTCTCCCTTCTTCCCCATGTCCCCTACCCCCGTCCCCCCTTTTGTCCCTCATATCCCCACTGTGTCCCCCACCCCTGCCCTGTCCCCCCCAAGCCCTTTGTCCCCGCTTTGTCCCCCATCCCTGTTTTGTCCCATATCCCCACCATGTCCCCCACTTCTCTCCTGTCCCCCTCCAACTCCGTTGTCTCCCATGTCTCCCACCCTTGCCCTGTCCCCTCCATGTCCTTACCATGTCTCCCATTCCTCTCCTGGCCCCCATGTCCCCACTATGTTCCCCGCCCCTGTCTTGTCCCTCCCAACCGCTTTGTCCTCTGTTGTCCCCCAGCCCCACATGTCGCCCCTGCACCCCTGTCATCTCCCCATGGGGCTGGAGGTCTGGAGGTCGTGTTCTCAGTCCCTGATTAACGTTGTGGAGGTGGTGCTGGCAGCTCCCCACTGTTAATTAGAGTAATTGGGGCTAGTTTGGAGCCCTGGGGACATGTGGATGTGTCAGGGCTCAGCCATGGGGGCCTTGGGAGCCCCCGTGTCACCTCTCCATTGGGTGATGAGGAGTGGGCTGACAGGGTGGGAGCCACCGGGCAGCGTCACCGTGATGTCACTGCGATGTCACCGTGCCACTGTGTCACAACATCGTGGCTTGACATAGTTGCACCCTGTGGCTCTGGGGGAGCACTGAATACTGGGAGTGTGGGGAGCACTGGGAGCACTGAGGCCTACAGGGCCTCACGGCCCATCTCCATGGCAACGCACCGTCACCCCGCCCGGGAGGTGCAGACGGGACGCAAAGCGCTCCCATTGGTCAAAAGTTTCAGCGCTCCTTCTGATTGGCCTGCGCGCCCCGCCCTCTGCACACCTGTGTCGCGCGCGACCTCTTTTTCAGCCTATCACAGGTGTTCTCTCCTTGACGAGACGGGCGGCGCGGCCAATGGACCGAGGGAGGGGCGGGGCCATCCGCACCTGTCCGAAGGGGCGTCGCCGGGTTGGCCCGTCCCCGAGGAGGCGGGACGACCCCCCCAATCAGCGCGGAATGGGGGGGCGGGGCCGCACCTGGGCGGGGCGGGGCCGCACCTGGGGCGCGGGGTCAGTGCGGCGGCGGCGGCGGCGATGGCGGGCGGGGTGCGGCGGGGCGGCGGCGGAGCGCGGCCCCTGGTGCTGCTGTGCGCGGCGGCCGGTGAGAACCGGGACGGAGGGCCGGGGGGGCGGGGCGGGAGCGGGGTTAGGCCACGGGGAGCGGCGCCGGAGCGATGCGCGACCCCCGGTGCTCGGGTTCCGCTCCACGCCGAGCTCCGGTGCCGCCCGCGGTCGCCGTCCGCGGAGGTTCGGAGCGGCGATAAGAGGGTGTTGACAGCGCGGCGGCGTTCGGCCGCGGGCTGCGGGCGCGGCTACGGGGGGACCGCGGGGTTGGTGTAGGAGAAAAACCCAAAGCGCGGCCGTGAGAACGCTGGCGGCGTGGGAATGCCGGGGGCGCCGCCCTGCTGTCCCGTCCCCTTGTTGTCCCCGTCCCGCTCTTGTCCCCGTCCCCTTCTTGTCCCCGTCCCGCTGCTCTTTCTGCGGTCGCAGGAGAACCTTTCCTTCCTCCCGTGGGGACAAAGCCCTTAGGGAACGTCGTTACCCATCCCTGGTGGTGGTGGACGTGGTCCAGTCGCGGCTATCGGCCGCACATCTGTGCCGGGGAACCTTGTGTCCCTTCCAGCCCATCTGTGTCCCCTCCACCCCATTGCTGTCCCCTCTCTGCCCCCCAGCAGTTCGGGGTGACGCCGGTGGCCCTGCAGTGACTGCCCCGAGGGCATCCAGGGTGAAGATTTGGGGAGAATAAGTGCGGAAATGGCTCTTCAAACATCCCGTCCTGCCATGGGAACAGCCATGGGGACACAGCCATAGGGACAGCCATGGGGACAGCCCCGTCCCCGTCCTGCCGGTGGCGGAGGAGCAGCCGTGGGTCCCCGCTCTGGGTTAATGTGTACCCAAAGGCCGAAGTTTCACTTCTCCCCATGGAGTTTCCCTTCCGTCACCGTGCGGTGATGGTGGCGGTGACGTCCCCTCCTTTGTCTCGGGGCAGTGTTGGCATTAACTCTTTTAGGGCCGTGGGGATGGGAGCAGGTGTGTGACCCAAGTGACCTGTGTGGCCCAGGACATTGGGACCCCAAATTCGGTCATTTTGGGTTGGTTTTTTTTTTTTTTTTTTTTTTTTTTTTGCCTGGCTGCCGCCCTTCCCGTGTCCCCATTGTGCGGTGGCTGCAGCTCTTCCCGTCCCCGCTCCACATTTCCTGTCCCCACCGCCGCTTCCTGTGGATCCCAGTCCCAACCCCCCCCATTTCCAGGTGGCCCCGCGGCCGCTGCCAGGTGTTGCCATTCCTGCCCTCGTGGCACAGTGTCCCCAAAGCCTCCATGGGGCTCAGGGACGTTGTGGTGAGCAATGGTCCCAAACCATGGGGTGTGGGGACACCACAGTGGCCTCTTTGCTTGGGTGTGGGGGCACTGTGTGATTTGGGGACACCGTGGTGGTCTCCTTCCTTGGCCTTGGGGACACCACCATGGTCTCTCCACTTGGGCCTGGGGACTCTATGGGGTTTGGGGACTCCATAGTGGCCTTTGTCCTTGGGTTTGGGGACACTGCGGTGCTCGGGGACACCATGGTGGCCTTCCTCCTTGGGCCTGAGTACACTGTGGCACCTGGGGACACCATGGTGGCCTTCCTCCTTGGGCCTGAGTACACTGTGGCACCTGGGGACACCATGGTGGCCTTTCTTCTCGGTCTTGAGGCCACCACAGCGGTCTTCTCCACTTGGGTTTGGAGACACCATGGTGCTTGGGGACACTGTGGTGGCCTTTGTTCTTGGGTTTGGGGACATCACAGCGGTTTCCCCCTTGGACCTGGGGACGCTGTGGCACTTGGGGACACCGTGGTGGCCGACCTCCTTGGGACTGGGGACGTGGTGGTTCCCCCCCTTGGAGTTTTGGTGCCCCAGGCGTTGTGGGAGCGGCGCTGGGCGATGTCTCTGCAGTGACTCAGCGGTGCAGCGGCCGTCCCAGACCCACAGCAATGGGGCCCACGGCCCCTGGGGGTCACCGCTGCATTCCGCTGCTTCGCAACATGGGCACCGGGGTGGGGGATGGGGGTCAGCGTGGGGTGAGTGTGCGAGGACGGGCATGCGTGCGTGCACATGCGTGTGCGTGTGCGTGTGTGCGTGTGCCTGGAGCGTGGGGAGCGGTGTGAAACCGGGAGGTGACGCGGGTGGCAGCCGGCACGACGGGATTTTCCGGCTCCGCGTGGGGTCACCTCCTGGTGCCCCACACCGTCACCTCCCGACGCAGCCGTGACCCCGTGCTAATAAACCCGCGGGTCGGGAGGTGCCGTTAATCGCTAACCACATCTGGGCACTGATTAACGAGGCTGATAAGAGAGCTGATAACGGTGGGTGATGCGGAGGGGTCCTCTCCCTCCCTCTCCCCTCTGGGGATCCCCGTGTCGCTCAGCCACCTCCGCTCCCGCAGTGTCCCTGGCGGGCGCCCAGGTCACCTCGGAGACGAAGGAAGTGCCTGAGAACCAACGTGAGTCACTGCGACCCACAACTTCCAGTGGGGCCACCCGCTGCCCCACGGCCCCATTAACTGCCCCACACTGACTGCCCTATGGCCCCATCGAATGCCCCCTGGCCCCGTTAGCCACCCCATCAAGTTCCCCACGGCCCCGCTGACCACCCCACGGTCCCATTAAGTGCCCCATGGCCCCATCATCAACCCCACGGTGCCATTAACCACCCCACAGCCCCATCAAGTGCCCAATGGCCCCATTAAGTGCCCCACAGCCCCACTGAATGCCCCGCAGCCCTATTAACTGCCCCATGTCCCCATCAAAAGCCCATGACCCCCATGCGAGCCCCTCCTGGCCCCACACATGAACTCCATAACCCCACCGAGTACCCAATGGCTCCACATAAGCATCCCAAGAGTGCACCTGAACATCCCGAGCCCCCCATAACCTCACAAGAGCACCCCAGGAGCCCCACCATGGCCCCACACGAGCATTCCTTAACCCCACCAAGCCCACCATGACCTCACCAAGTCCCCTATAGCCCCCATGAGCCCCACCGTGACCCTACACGAAAATCCATAACCCCACCAAGGCCCCATAGCCTCCCATGGCCCCACAAGTACCCCATGACCCCCCACGAGCCCCACCATGGCCCCACGCGAGCACCCCATGACCCTCCCAAGCCCCTCGTGACCCTACATGAGCACCCCACGACCCCACACAAGCGCCCTATGGCCCCACCAAGCCCCCCACAACCAACAGGAGCACCCCATAACCCTTATGAGCACCCTATGGTCCCACCAAGCCCTCACAACCCCACACAGCACCCCGTAACCTCACCAAGCCCCCTATAACTCTCCACCAGCCCCACCGTGGCCCAACGGGAGCCCCCTACGACCCCACGGGAGCCCCCTACAAGCCCACAGGAGCCCCCCACACCCCCGCCAAGCCCCCCACCACCCGCAGCAGTTGGGTTTCGGGGCGCTGCTCCCCCCGCTGAGCTCCATCTCTCCCCGCAGCCGTCGACATCCCGTGCTCTGCGTACCGCTCCGACTGGGGAAGTCCCCGCATCGAGTGGAAGTTCCAGAAGGGCTCTTCCCTGGTGCTCTTCTACTACGCGGGAGCACTCACAGGTACGGCGCCGCGCTTGGAGCTGTGGGTGCTGCCGTCTGTCCGTCTGTCCGTCCCCCAACCCTCCGCCTCTCCCCGCAGACCCCTACAAGAACCGCGTCGTGTTCTCCGTCACCTCCATCCACTTCACCACGGTGACGCGGGAGGACACGGGGAAATACATCTGTGAGGTGGTGGGGGGCGACTCCCAGATCGCCAAGTCGGAGGTCAACCTCATCGTGCAGGGTGGGTCCCCACATCCGTGTGTCCCCATGTCCCCATGTGCCTACATCCCCATGTCTAAATGTCCCCGGTTCCCCATCCTCCCACCTCCCCATGTCCTCACATCCCCACCTCTCTGTGTCCCCATTTTCCCATGTCCTCACTTCTCCACATCCCAGTGTTCCCACATCCTCGTGTCCCCACTTCCCCATATTCTCATGTCCCCACACCCCCATCTTCCCGTATCCCCATGTCCCTGTGTCCCCCATCCCCATGTCCTCGCAATCCCCAGTAGGGCTGGGGTGAAGGTGAAGGTTCCCACGTTCTTGGGTTGCACCCGGTGCTCTTTGCATCAGTGTTTCCCTATAGAACCCATAGGGGAAATGAACCTGGTTGGTTCTCCCCTGTAGAGCCTGGACAGGGTGAATCAGGATGGTGGATCCCCGTGGAACCATAAGGGATGAGAATGTCACTGCATTGCTGGGGGAACCCTGTGCTCTTTGGGTTGGTTTTTCCCTATAGAACCCACAGGGGCTGTGAATCGGGTGGGTGCTTCCCTACAGAACCCATAGGGGCAGTGGAGGTGACCCCAGGGGTTGACAATTCCCTATAGAACCCGTAGGGGTGGTGAATCAGGTTGGCGTTTCCCCATAGAACCAGTAGGGGAGGTGAACCATGTGGGTTACCCTATAGAACCCGTTGGGGAATGGAATCGGGTGGGTGCTTCCCTGTAGAACCCAGAGGAGCAGTGGAGGTGCCCATACCCTCGAGGCACACCCCGTGGTTCCCATTTCCTTCTGCAGCCCATAGTCTGACCCTTTTGGGGTCCCCCCTCGCTATCTCCCCATATCCTGACCCTTTTGGGGTCCCTCCCCTCTGTCTCTCCATAGTCTGACCCCACCCGAGGGTCTCACCACACTGCCCCTCCATTCATTGACCCTTTGTGGTCCCCCACACTGTCCCCATACAGTCTGGCCCTTTTGGGATTCCTCCTCGCTGTCCCCCATACTCTGACCCTCTTGGGGATCCCTCCCTCCCTGTCCCCACATAGTCTGACCCCATCCTGGGGGTCTCCCTTCTCTGTCCCCCCATACACTGACACTTTTGGGGGTCCCTCCCCTTCCTGTCCCGCCATAGTCTGACCCCATCCTGGGGTTCCCCCTCTCTGTGCCCCTCTACACAGACCCTTTTGGGATCTCCCTTCTCTGTCCACCCCCTACACAGACCCTTTTAGGGTCCCCCATCTTTTCCCCCCCTAACAGACCCTTCTGGGATCTCCCCTCACCATCCCCCCCACCCACACACTGACCCTTCTGGGGTCTCCCCTCTTTTTCCCCCCCTAACAGACCCTTCTGGGGTCTCCCCTCACCATCTCTCTCGCTGACCCTTTTGGGGTCCCCCCGCAGTGCCCCCCTCCAAGCCGGTTGCCCACGTTCCCAGCTCCGCCACCATCGGCCGCACTGCGGTGCTGCGCTGTACGGAGTCGGACGGCTCCCCGCCCCCCACGTTCCGCTGGTACCGGGACGGGATGCTGGTCCCCACCGACCCCAAAAGCAGCCTCAGCTTCCGCAACTCCTCCTACACTCTGGATTCCACCACCGGGGAGCTGGTGAGCGCCGGGGGGATGGAAACCCACGGGACCCCCGGCGCCTTCCCACCCCCACCCATGGGTGCCTCCCCCCTCCTGCAGACCTTCAATCCCGTCAGCGCCTTCGACACCGGCGATTATTACTGCGAGGCCTCCAACAACGTGGGCACGGCGCAGAGGTCGGACACGGTGCGCATGGAAGCCAGTGAGAGACGGGGCGCCACGGGGGCTGTGGGGCGGGGTGCCATAGGGTGGGGTGCCATAGGGTGGGGTGCCATAGGGTGCCATGGGGTGGTATGGGGTGCTTCGGGTGCCAGAGGGTGGGGTAGGGTGCTATGGGTGTGATGGGGTGGTGTGGGGTGCCATGGGTGCCCGAGGGTGGTATAGGGTGCTATGGGGTGGGGTAGGGTGCTATGGTACCCATAGGGGGCTATGGGGTGGGGTGGGGTGCCATGGGTGCCCGAGGGTGGTGTAGGGTGCTATGGGGTGGGGTAGGGTGCTATGGTACCCATAGGGTGCTATGGGGTGGGGTGGGGTGCCATGGGGTCCCATAGGGTGCTATGGATGGTGTAGGGTGCTGTGGGGTCCCATAGGGTGCTATGAGGTGGTGTAGAGTGCTATGGGTGTGATGGGGTGGTGTGGGGTGCCATGGGTGCCAGAAGGTGGTGTAGGGTGCTATGGGGTGGGGTAGGGTGCTATGGGGTCCCATAGGGTGCTGTGGGATGGTGTAGGGTGCTATGGGGTGGGGTAGGGTGCTATAGGATCCCATAGGGTGCTGTGGGATGGTGTAGGGTGCTATGGGGTGGGGTAGGGTGCTACGGGGTCCCATAGGGTGCTGTGGGATGGTGTAGGGTGCTATGGGGTGGGGTAGGGTGCTACGGGGTCCCATAGGGTGCTGTGGGATGGTGTAGGGTGCTATGGGTGTGATGGAGTGGTGTGGGGTGCCATGGGTGCCAGAAGGTGGTGTAGGGTGCTATGGGGTGGGGTATGGTGCTGTGGGGTCCCATAGGGTGCTATGGGATGGTGTAGGGTGTATGGATTTGATGGGGTGGTGTAGGGTACCATGGGTGCCAGAAGGTGGTGTAGGGTGCTATGGGGTAGTATGGGGTGCCATAGGGTGCTATGGGATGGTATAGGGTGCTATGGGTGCTATGGAACGGTGTGGGGCACCATGGGTGCTATGGGATGGTATAGGGTGCTATGGGTGAGATGGGGTGGTGTGGGATGCCATGGGTGCTATGGGGTGGTGTAGGGTGGTATGGGTGTGATGGAGTGGTGTGGGGCTCCTGGGTGCAAGAGGGCGGTGTAGGGTGGTAAGGGGTGCCATAGGGTGCTATGAGGTGGTGTAGGGTGCTATGGGGTGCCATGGAGTGCCATGGGGCGGTGTAGGGTACTATGGGTTGGTATTGGGTGCTTCGGGTGCCATAGGGTGGTGTAGGGTGCTATGGGGTGGTATGGGGTGCCATTGGGTGCTACGGGGTGGTGTAGGGTGCTACGAGGTAGGGTAGGGTGCTATGGGATCCCATAGGGTGCTAGGGGTGGTGTAGAGTGCTATGGGTGCGATGGGGTGGTGTGGGATGCCATGGGTGCTATGGGGTGATGTAGGGTGCAGTGGGGTGGTGTGGGGCGCCATGGGTGCCCAAGGATGGTGTAGGGTGCTATGGGGTCCCATAGGGTGCTGTAGGGTAGTGTAGGGTGCTATGGGTGTGATGAGGTGGTGTAGGGTGCTATGGGGTGGGGTTTGGTGCTGTGGGGTCCCATAGGGTGCTATGGGATGGTGTATGGTGCTATGGATTTGATGGGGTGGTGTAGGGTACCATGGGTGCCAGAGGGTGGTGTAGGGTGCTATGGGGTCCCATAGGGTGCTATGAGGTGGTGCAGGGTGCTACGGGGTCCCATAGGGCGCTGTGGGATGGTGTGGAGTGCTATGGGGTCCCATAGGGTGCTATGGGGTGGTGTGGGTGCTATGGGTGGGGTGGGGTGTTATTAGGGGAATTCTAGGTGCTAAAAGGGGAATCCTAGTGGGAAACCCAAAGGGGTCCCCACGTCCCCCCCTCTGCCCCACGCCGTTTCCCCCAGGTGAGGTCAACGTGGGCGGCATCGTGGCGGCGGTGGTGGTGCTGCTGATGCTGCTGGGACTCATCGCCTTCGGGATTTGGTTCGCCTACAGCCGCGGCTACTTCCGTGAGTAGAGCCCTTCGTGCTGCCCTATAACCCCATAACCACACACCACCCCATACATCCCATACAAAACCCCGTACGTGACCCCACACATCACCCATCCATCTCCCCAACATCCCCCCATACAACCCCCTACATCACCCCATAATCCCATGCATTGCCCCACTCATCACCCCACACATCACCCCATGACCCCACACATCACCCCATACATCTTCCCACACATCACCACACACATCCTCCCCATATGTCCCCCCATACTTCACCCCATAACCCCCACATCAACCCATAACCCCACACAACACCCCATATATCATCCCATACAAAACGTCATACATGACCCCATAAATACCCCACTCATCCCCACCATCACCACACACCCCCCCATATGTCCCCCCATACATCACCCCATAACCACACATCACCACACACATCACCCTATACAAAACCAAACCCCACTCATAACCCCACACATCACCACACGCATCCCCCCCATGCATCCCTCCACACATCACCCCATAAGACCACGCATCACCCCATCACCCCACACATCACCCCATATGTCCCCCCACACATCACCCCATAATCACCCCACTGTCTCTTTTTCCTTACAGAGAGAAAAGAGTAAGCTCAGCCATCGCTGCCGGTTCCTCCCAGCTGGGGTTTGCAGTGCTGGGACGGACTGCTGCCCGGTGGGCGCTGGGGGGGCTGGGGGCAGCAGAGCCCCCCTGATGCAGCACCTCCTCTTTTTGCAGCACTGCCTCCAAAAAGGTGATTTACAGCCAACCCTCACAGCGCAGCGACGTGAGTATGGGAGGGGGGGAACACGGGGGCGTCCCCCAAACCGCTGTGGGGTGACACTGGTGGCCAGAGGGGTCAGAGGGGACCCCGGTGCCTCCCAGGGGTGTCCCTGGAACACAGTGAGGTGACAAAACCCACACTGATACTGGGGTCCCCCCAGTGCCCAAATGCCCTTATCCCAACTGATACTGGGGTCCCCCCAGTGCCCAAATGCCCTTATCCCAACTGATATTGGGGTCCCCCCCAGTGCCCCAATCCCTTTATCCAAACAAATATCGGGGTCCTCCATTGCCCAAAACCAATACTGGGGTCCCGTGGTGCCCAAATCCCGCAATCCATACTGATATTGGTGTCTCCCAGTTCCCAAATCCCCTTATCCAAGCCGATATTGGAGTCCCCCCAGTTCCCAAAGCCCATTGTCTGAACTGTTACTGGGCTTCCCCCAGAGCCCAGATCCAATCAGTATTGGGATCCCTGCTTCCAAAAGTCTTAATCCAAACAAATTCTGTGTTCCCCACAGTGCCCAAATCCCATTATCTGTATTGATATTGGGTTCCACCACTGCCCACATCTCATTATCCGAATACTGGGGTCCCCCACCAGTTCCCAAATCCCATTATCTGAACTAATACGGGAGTCCTCCAGTGATGAAATATGAACCAATATTGGGGTCCCTCCAATTCCCAAATCCCATTATCTGTACCGATATTGGGGCGCCCCAAATGCCAAATCCACCAATATTGAGGTTTCCCAATTCTCAGAATCCTTTATCTGAACCAAAATTTGGATCCTCGGTGCCCAAATCCCGTTATCTGAATGATATCGGGGTCCTCCGATGCCGAAATCAGAACCAGTGTTGAGGTCCCCCAGTTCCCAAATCCCTTTTTCTGAATATTGGGGTCCCCAAAGTGCTTAAATCCCATTATCTGAAGCGATATTGAGGTCCTGTGGTGCCCAAATCCTTTTATCTGTGCCAATACTGGGGTCCTCCCAGTTCCCAAATCCCATTATCCAAACCAATAGTGGGGTTCTCCCTTGTCCAAATCTGAACTCATATTGGGGTCCCACGGTGCCCAAACCCCTTTATCCAAACCAATCTTTCTCTGAACTGATATTGGGGAACTCTAGTGATGAAATCTGAACCAATATTGGGGTTTCTGGTGCCCAAATCCCATTACCCGAACCGATATTGGGGTCCCCCCGCTTTGCCCCCCCAACGCCTCTCTCTGTCCACAGGGGGAGTTCAAGCAGACGTCGTCCTTCCTGGTGTGACCCCACAGGGCTGTGGATGTTCCCCATCGCTGCAGCTCCACCACAATTTGAACTATTTGGGGGCTTTTGGGGGCTTTGGGGTTTTTTTTTTTGGGGGGGGGGGTTGGGAATGGGGGGGGGTTGTTTATTTTCTTTTTTTTTAAGTGTTCCCCAGCGCCTTCCTGACGTCGGCTCCTTTTTGGGGCATTTCGACCTCCTCCCCTCGAAGCCTCATTGTTCCCCCCAACCCTCGGTTCGGGGTGGCCGTGCGTTGTCCCCACACTTTGGGGAGGGTCCAGCACTGCATCCTCATAGGGGCAGAGCCCCCCATCATCTCCTGGGGGGCAGCAGTGGGGGGGGAGCGCAGACCCCATTGCTCCCAGTTGCTGGAAACCAATAAACCACTGTCCTTTATGGAGTGCTTGGGCTGGTTTTTTTTGGGGGGGGAATTGGGACACAGCTCTGTGCTCCCCCTGGCGCTGGGGACCCCGCGACTCTGTGACCCCCCCAGGCCCTTCCTAACCATCAGTAGAACTTTTATTAATCACTTATTAACCCTCCCACCCCCAAATTGAGGAGGGGACCCCCTCGGCAGCGGCAGGAGGAAGGGGAAGTGTTGGGGGGGGAGAAACCTCTCGTCCCCATTTTTATATATATATATATATATAATATATATAGATTAGTGGCACTATATATAGATAAAGGTGTACACATCACCTGGACTCAGTGCAGCGGGGATTTTGGGGGGGTTGGGGAGGCAGCCCCGAGCTGGGGGGGCTACCCGGGGGGGGGCGGGGGTTAATAGGGCAGATGCTCTACGTTAGCAGCAGTGACGGGCTCAGGGCCGTGTCCGATTATCAGTGTCACCCCCGTGTCCCCAACCCCACAGGTGTGGGGGGGAGTGGAGGGGGGGGGGAGCAGCGTGGGGAGGGGGCCCCGGCTCTGGGGGCAGCAGCACTGGGAATTGGGGGGTGGGGATTCTTCCTCAGTCTCCCCGCTGGCGTGGAGCTGTGCTGCTCCTCCTGGTGGGAAACTGTCACTGAGTGTCCCCAAGGGCTGGAGGTGACTTTGTGTCCCCCTGGAAACCCCCCTCCCACCCCCCGTTGTGGGGACAGCAGCATTGTGTCTCTCGGTGGGGCTGGGGGGTCTGGAGGGCGTTAGCAGAGCATTAGGGGGTGGGGACAGGGATGGGGACAACGCTGTCCCCGAATGGGCTGAGGTGGTCCCAGCAGCGAGCGGGGGTCCGGGCAGCCCTGAACGGAGAGGAGGAGGACAGTGACTCAGGAGGGATGGAGACGGGGGGTGAGCTGGTGGCATCTCCCCACTCCGGTGGAGGCATCTCCAGTGGTCGGGGCATCTGCATGGCTGGCTGGTAGTGGTGTCTCCAGTGGTGGTGGTGACATCTTCCTGCCATGGTGGTGGCATCTCCCCGCACTGGTGGCATCTCCAGTGCTGGTGGTGATGGCACCTCCAGGACCGGCGGTGGCATTTCCAGTGACGGTGGCATCTCCCTGTCTGGTGACATCATCCCTAGGGCTGGTGGTGACATCTTCAGGGCTGGTAGTGGGATCTGCAGGGCTGGAGGCATCTCCCCACCCTGGTGGTGGCATCTCCAGGGCTAGTGGTGACATCTCTGGTGGTGGTGGCATCTCCCCACCCTGGTGGTGGCATTTCCAGGACTGCTGGTGACATCTCCGGTGGTGCTGGCATCTCCTTGCCCTGATGGTGGCATCTCTGTGCCTTGGTGGTGACATCTCCAGAGCTGGTGGCATCTCCCCATGCTGGTGGTGGCATCACCAGGGCTGGCAGTGGCATCGCCAGGGCTGGTTGGTAGCGGGATCTCCGATGGCGGTGGCATCTCCCCACCCGAGTGGTGGCATCTCCAGGGCTGCTGGTGGTGACATCTCCAGAGCCGGCGACATCTCCCCGCGCTGGTGGCATCATCTCCAGTGCTGGTGGTGGCATCTCCAGTGCTGGTGGTGGCATCGGTGGCCGCCGGTGGCTCAGACGTTGCTGATGCGGACGCTGAGCGGCGCTCCCTCGCGCTCCGCCGCCTCCCGCAGCGTCTCCTCCAGCTTCACCTTCTCGGGGTCCCCAAACCTCACGGTCTCGCGGACGCAGCACGGGGCGGCCACCTTCACCACTTGGTCGAAGAGGCTGAAATCCGCCACGTACTTCCCGCTGGCCGACAGCGAGATGGCGGGGGTGAACTCGTAGCCCCAGAGGATCTCCTCGGGGAGGTAGGAGGTGCGCACCTGGCACGTGGCGCTGGTGGACTCCACGGTGCCGCTGAGGATGACCACCAGCTCAAAGTCCCCCTCGCCCGTCCGCAGCGCCGCGTCGCGGAAGGGGCTGGCGTCGTCCACCACGTGGTAGAAGGTGAGGGGCAGGATGAGGAAGGGGCTGTCGGACGACGTGTCCACCTGGAAGTCCACGTTGAGCTGGTTGAGCCGCACGCTCTCGCCCTCCTTGGTGAGGTGGGTCTGCAGCAGCTTGCCCGTCACCTGGCAGCCGATCAGGAGGCTCTTGCGCATGTTGGCCACGCGGATCATCAGGCACGTCTTGCCGTCGTGTTGGGCCACCACGGCGTTTTGGCTGAACTTGATGGTTTCCGCTCGTTTTTTGGGCCGGGCGATCTTGGCCAGGAAGGTCCCGGTGATGAAGATCTCCATGATGGTGGTGAGGACCAGCTGGGTGATGAGCAGCACGATGGCCAGCGGGCATTCCTCGCTGATGTAGCGGAAGCCGTAACCGATGGTGGTTTGGGACTCCAGGGAGAAGAGGAAGGCGCCGGTCAGCGTGTGGACCTGCATGACGCACGGCGTGTGGTTGGCCGGCGGCTCGAACTCCAGCAGGTCGCCGTGCACCGCCGCCACCAGGTACCAAACGACGCCGAACGCGAACCAGGTGCCGGCGAAGGTGGCGGAGAAGAGGAGCAGCTTGTACCGCCACTGCATGTCGATGAAGGTGGTCCACAGGTCCTTGAGGTACAGGAAGCGCTTGTCGGCGATGTGCTCCATGCGCACGTTGCTGCGGCCATCCTTGGTCATGACGCGGCGTCGACGCAGCGCCGTGCCGATGAGAGGGCGGCTGTCCGTCTGCGTGGTCTGGCTGTAATACACCTTGGTGGCCGACGTCATCTGGGGGGTGGAAAGAAAGAGAGGTGCTGAGGGAGGGGGAAAGGGGGAGAAAGATGGGGGGTGTTCGGGGGAGGGGGAGGAACGGAGGGCGGAAGGATTGGATGGATGAAGAAGAGCAAAAGTTTGAGATTGGATGAGGAAGAATGAATGTCGGATGGATTGGATGGATGGAGAAGGGGGAAAGTTGGAAGGACTGAACGGATGGAGAAGGGCCAAGGACGGATGAAGAAGAGTGAAAGATGGAGATGACAAAAGGGTGGATGAAGAAGAACGAAAGTTATCCAACTTTCATTGGATGGAGCAGGGAAAAGGACGGAAGGATTGGATGGATGGAGAAGGGCGAAGACTGGAGATGATGGAAGGTTGGAGGAAGAAGAATGAAGATTGGAGGGATTGGATGGATAGAGATGAATGAAGGTTGGAGGGATTGGATGGATGGAGAAAGGGGAAAGTTGGAAGGATTGAACGGATGGAGAAGGGAAAAGGATGGAGATGACGGAACGTTGGATGAAGAATGAAGGCTGGGTAAGTCGGATGGGTGCAGAAAGTCAAAGGATGGGATGATAACAGAAGAATGGAGATGATGAAAGGATTGAAGGATTGGATGAGTGGAAGGATTGGATGGATGGAGAAGAGTGAAGGATGGAGGAGAAGAGCAAAGGATAGAGAAGAGATGGAGAAGGCTGGAGAATGGAGAAGACAGAAGGTTGGATGAAGAAGAATGAAAGATGGATGGATTGGATGGATGGAGAAAACAGAAGGATGGAGAAGGGGAAAGGATGGAGAAGATGGATGGAGACAATGACAGGGGTGGAGAAGAAGATGATGGATGGATGGAGAAGGAGGAAGAATGGGTGGAGAAAAGTGGGGGGTGAAGGAGAAGGGTGAAGAATGGAGAATAGCGAGGGACAGAGAGGAATAGAGGAGTGCAGGGTGGAGGAGAAGGGCGGAGGATGGATGGATTGGAGGGATGGAGAAGGCTGGTGGGTGGAGAAGGACTAAGGCGGAGAAAGGTGGTAGAATGGGTGGACAAGATGGATGGAGAAAACAGAAAGGTGCATGGCTGGAAGGACTGGGTGGGTGGAGGACTGGATGGGAGGACAGATGGAAGGACGGATGGATGGATGGATGGACGGACAGATGGATGGGAGAATGGGAGGATGGATGGATGGATGGATGGATGGATGGATGGATGGATGGATGATGAACAGATGGATGATGGACAGATGGATGGATGGATGGATGGATGGATGGGAGGATGGACAGATGGATGATGGACAGATGGATGGATGGATGGATGGTGATTGGATGGATGGGATGATGGATGGGTGGGTACGATGAATAACGAAGGCGGATGGGTGGATGGAGAAGGTGGATGGATGGGGTGTGGAGGGGGTGGAGAGGATGGGTGAGGAAGATGAGTAGGACGGATGGGTGGGTGGAGGTGGACGGGCTGTGGTGGTAGGATGGATGTGGGGGAAAGAAGGGGATGACGGCGCTGGGAGCTCACTGGGCACAATGGGGACCCCAGAGCCATTCCAGCAGTGAGGGACGTGTGGCACCTCAGGGACAGCGGGGGCTGTCACTCCCACCACTCCTGCAGCATCTGCCCGTCTGTCTGTCAGTCCCTCCTTCAGCCCAGCCCTCTATTGACACATCCATCCCAACATCCGTCCGTCTTCCTGTCCACCCATACCTCCACCATCACTGTTCATCCACTTCTTTGTCCACCTGTCTGTCCATCCGCCTCCATCCAACACATTGCCTCCATCTGTCCACCCACCACTTATCCACCCATCCGTCCGTCTGTCCATCTGCCAATCCAGACACAACCCATCCCCTTCGTCCACCTGTCTGTCCATCCGTCTGCCTATCAGACTGCCTGTCCATCCATCCATCCCTTACCCACCCGTCCATCTGTCTGTCCATCCACCTCCACCCAAACCACCTCCTCCTTCCGCCCGTCCATCCATCCATCCCTTATCCATCCGTCTGCCCATCCGTCCGCTCCCCCTACCTTTGCCTGCCCACTCGTGCCTCTGTCTGTCCGTCCGTCCCTCCTTTTATACTCTCACCCTTCACCTGTATGTCCGTCCGTCCCTCTTTCCTCCCTGTCCCCCAGTTGTGCCCCCTCCACCTCTATGGGGACAGGACCTGGGGAGGAGGAGGAGGAGAGAAGGAGGAGGAGGGGAGACGGGACAGAATGAGGCCGGGAGGAAGAGGAAGGAGGGGATGAATGGGAGGTGACAAATGGTCGGTGGCAGCGCTTCCGTCCCCGTCCCTGTCCCCGCGGCACAGAATGGCCCTTTCAGCCCCCGCCAGCGTTTGGCCCCACTGCAGGGCACGGTGCCGGGGACGCGGTGCCACCATGGGGGGTCCCCTTGGAGCCCGGTGGTGCCGTGTTGGCCAAAAAAGGGGGAGATGGGGGGGATCGGACACCCGGGTGGCACTGCCACTGCTCCCGCTGTGTCACCTCCTGGTGGGGGTCCGGGGAGGGGACGGAGGCACAGCGGGGACCTCAGCCTGGACTGTGCCGCCACCTGTCCTCAAAGCCACTCTGTACCCAAAGTCACCCCATCCCCAAAGCCACCCGTCCTCAAAGCCACCGTGTCCCCAGAGCCATCATTTGTCCTCAAAGCCACCTGTCCCCCCGAAGCCACCACCCCAGGGCCACCATGCCCCCAAAGCCAACTCACACCCTGCGTCCCTACGTGTCCTGGGGCCACCACAGGTCCCAGCGCTCTGCCTGAGGCGGGTGGTGACATCCACGTTCTGCAGCCCTTCTGTCCCCCCCTTTTCCCCATGCCCTTCTCTTTGGGATTCCCCACCACACACCACCCCCATGCGCCCCTCTAAGGGGTCCTTACACCCCATCTCTTCCCGTACCCCTTTCTGGGGTCCCCATACCCATCTCTTTACTCCCACCTCCCCACACCCCTTTGGCTCCATCCCTACACCCCCTCTTTGGGGTCCCCATAGCTCCCTTTGGTCTCCCTGCACCCCACCATCCCCACACTCCTCTTGGGGTCCCCACACCCCTCTTCCCAACTCTAAAGGACTGCTGTACCCCATTGGCTGCACCCCAACATCCTCACTGGGCGTCCCTGCACCCCACACCTCTCCCCATACCTCTTCTGGGGTCCTCACACCCCCCTTTGTGTCTCCATACTCTTTTGGGACCCCATCCTCCTCTTCCCAGCCCCATAGGGTTCCTATATCCACTGGCTGCACCCCAATTCCCCCACCGGGGGTTCCTGAACCCTGTACCTCTTCTGATACCCCTTCTGCGGTTCCCACACGCCTCTTAGGTCCCCATACCCCTTCAGGACCCCAATCCCCTCCTCCAACCCCATAGGAGCACTGCAACCCCTTGGCTGCACCCCAACAACCTCTCTTTTGGCTTCCCGCACTCTTACCCCCCTTTAATCCCCCCTTTCCCCCTCCCCAGGCCGCCCTACTGCCACCCTACATGTCCCCGACACGGGCTGTGACATGGCACTGCTTGTTCCCCATGCACGTACGGCGCCGTGGGGCACAGCGCGGAGCCCGGCTCAGTTACCCATTAACCCCAACCCCATAACTCTCCTCCTGACTCACCTCCCCCTCCCAATCCTGTAGGGCTATAGGGATGCACGCTCCCACCCCACCCTTCGCTGTGTCCCGTTGGCATGGGGTGCTCAGGACCCCCATACTCAGTGACTCCCAACCCCAGAAATGTGGGTACCCAGGACCCCTATGTAAAGGTTATGGGGTGGTCAGTACCCCTATGTAGAAGTTATGGGGTCCCTTGTACCCTATAGGGAACTAAGGTGCACAGGACTCCCATGTGGAGGTTATGGGATGCTCAGGACCCCCATACTCAGTGACCCCAAGCTCCAGGGCTGTGGGTGTCCCCATATGGGGTCCCTGAGACCTATAGGGCATTGGGGTGCCCAGGACATCTATATAGAGGTTATGGGGTGCTATGAGGTCTCTGGACCCCTATGAGAGGGCATCGGGGTGCTCAGGAATCCAACCCCAGGGCTATGTGTGCCCCCACATAGGGTCCCTGGGACCCTATAGGGAATGCCCAGGACCCCATGCGGAGGTTATGGGGTATTCAGGACTCCTGTATAGGAAATATGGGGTCCGTGAGATCCCTGTGCCCACGTTATGGGTTATATAGGAGATATAGGATCCCCAGGACCCCCACGTAGATGTTATGAGGTGCTCAGGACCCCCAAGTAACAGCTATGGGATGGGGATGGCAGCAGCGGGGACGCTATGAAGTTAGTCCCATAGGGCTGTTGGGGGGTGGGGGGATGTGCAAGGGCGGGCGGAGAAGGGGGGGGGACACGGGGACAGTGGGGCCATTGTGCGCCCCGGAGGAGCGGCCTGAATGGGGCACAATGGGGCTTTGATGAAGCGCTTCGTTAAGATTCAGAGCCATGTGCCCACTGTCCGTCCCCCCCCATCCCCCTGTCACCTCTTCCCCCTTCACTCCCCCGCCACCAGATCCTCTGCCCTTGTCCTGGGACCCCCACGTTGCCCCCAGATTTTGGTACAGCTGTAGGGTCCCTGGGGCTGGGGGGAGTTGTGGGGGGTCCATGGGGTTATGGGTTTCCTGGGGGTTGATGGTCCGTGGGATTGAGGAGAGGTCCATGGGGTCGCAGGGGTCCATGAGGTTGGGGGGTCCTCGGTGCTGGGGGGTCCGTGGGGTTGGTGTTGAGGGGAGTCTCTGAGGTTGGGGAGTCCCTGGGGCTGAGGGGGTCTCTGGGGGTGGGGGGTCCATGGGGCTGGAGGGTGGTCCCTGGGGTGAGGGAGTCTGAGAGTTTGGGGGTCTCTGAGGTTCGGGGGGTCCCTGGGGGTGGAGGAGTCTGTGAGGTTGGGGTCCCTGGGGTTAAGGGGCCCCTATGGTCGGGGGTCCTTGAGTTGGGGGTCCATGGGGCTGGGGGATCTGTGGGGGTGGGGATTGTCCTGGGAGTCGGGGGATCTGTGGAGGTAGAAGATCCAGGGGGCTGGGGGTCTGTGGGGCGGGGGGAGGCACGAGGTTGGGGGATCCCTGGGGTTGGGGTTGTCCTGGGGGTGGGGGGGTCCTTGGGATTGGGGGTTTCGTGGCGTTGGGGGGGTTCCTGAGAGTGGAGATGTCCTCAAGGTGGAGGGATCCCTGGGGCCTGGGGGATCCATGGGGAGGTCACTGGGGTTCAGGGGGGTCATTGGGTTTGGGATTGGAGGGTCCATGGGGCTGGGGGGGTCCGTGGGACTTGGGGTTCCCTGGGAGCGGGGATCTTTGTGGGGTGGGGGGGTCTTCACACGCCGCCCCCATACGTGCAGGATTTGGGAAATGCAGGGACGCCCCTCAGGACCACGCAGCCATCAGTGCCTCAGTTTCCCCTCCAGCACTGCACCAGAACTGCGGAACCTCCACGTGACCCATCCCCACCCAGCAGGGGGGAAGAAAAAAAAAAGCCCTTTTTGGGCTTCTTGTCAAACCTGCCACCTCCAAGGAAGGGCGATGGGAGAGGAGCTCATCCGGAGGGCTATGGGTGGGGGGTAACCCATGGGTGGGGGGTAACCCATGGGGTGGATAAGGGCAGCAGGGAAGCGCAGCCCCGATGTGCAGCGGAGAGCCCACAGCACTGGTAATGCAGCCTCGTTATCCCCACCCCCAATTAACTGCAGGCAATTAACCCAGGTAACCCACACTCGATAGCCTGCACCTGATAAACTGCAAGCCATAACCCACAGCTGATAACCCACACCCCATAACCCACCCATAACCCACCCCATAACCCACACCCCATAACCCACTCCTGATAAGCCATGGCTGAGATAACCCACCCCATAAACCACTCCTAAAAGCCACACCTGATAACCCACACCTGGGATAATCCACACCTGATAACCCACACCTGATAACCCACACCTGATAATCCACACCTGATAACCCACTCCCGATAACCCACACCCCATTCCCACACTCCCACCCACTCTCTGACCCCATAGGATGACCCCACAGCGCCATTAATCTGGCATAGCCAATCTGCGGCCCCGCTAATCCCAACCTGGTTAATCCGGCGTGACTAATCTGCAGCCCCGCTAATCCAGCGTAACTAATCTGTGGTTTCGCTCCTGGTTAATCCCACACACCCAACCTGCAGCCCAGGTAACACACAGCCTGGTTAACCCACAACCTGGTTAGTTAACTCACAGCCTGGTTAACCCACAGCCTGGTTAACCCACAGCTTAATTAACTCACAGCCTGGTTAACTCATATCTTAGTTAATCCATAGCCTGGTTAAAGCGCGGCCCAAGTAACCCATAACCTGGTTAACCCATATCCTGGCTAAGCTACAGCTAAATTAAATTGCAGCCTGGTTAACCCACAGCCCAGGTAAGTCACAGGCTGGTTATCCGACAGGCTGGTTAACCCATAGCTCAGTTAACCCATACCCTGGAGACATGGGGAAATGAGGACGTGGAGACATGGGGACGTAGGGATGTGGGGTTAAGGTTTGGATATGGGGCCATGGGGCCATGAGGACACAGCAGGGGGGACATGGAGACACGGGGCTGAGGGACACGGGATGGGGACATGGGACAGGGCACAGAGAGACGTGGGGACACAGAGACACTGGGGACGTGGGGAGAGGAGGACGTGGGGACATGGAGAAGGGGAATATGAGGATATGGGGTCAGAGGACATGAGGACATTGGGGACATGGGGACGTGGGGATGGAGGGGTGGGGACATGGAGACATGGTGATAATCGGGACATGAGGACATGGGGATGGAGGACATGGGGACATGCTGTCAGAGGACATGGGGACAAGGGGATGGGGGATATGAGGACATGGAGCTGGGGAATGTGAGGGTATGGGATCAAAGGACGTGGGGACATCGTGGAGATGGGGATGTGGGGTTGGGGGATGTGGGGCTGGGGGATGTGGGGACGCAGAAGGACGGGCATGGAGTGATGGGGACACCCACAGGACTGGGGACACTGTGACAGAGCCCCGGCCACTCCAGGAGGGGCACGCAGCCCCCCCTCACAACGGGGCCTTTTTGGGGTGGGGGGGCTCAGGGGTCCGCGCCCACCCCACCCCCCCCCACGCAGCCCCTTACCTTCGCTGTGGGGCCGCGGGGGGTGCGTGGCCGCGCTCAGCCTTCCCGCTGCCGCCGTGTCCCCATACGGGTTTGACGGGACGGGGCCCGGCTGGCACCGATTGGTGGGAACGGGGAGGGGGGCCCATGCGCGGGGGGGTGGGGGGGGCGTGGGGAGGAGCCGGCGTGGGGCGGCGAGGGGGGGTGGGGGGGTTAATGGGGTGGAAAAGGAGCCCGGGGCGGGTCACGTTACCGGCTGTGGGGCGGGCGGGGTTGGGGGGGGAGAACGGGCACGGAGCGCCCCGACACCTCGGTGTGGTGTGGGGGACCCACGCGTGTTTCACGTGGGGGTGGGCAGTGGGGAGCCAGGAGCCCGCTGTGGGGTGCCGGGACGGCGCTGTGGGGTTGGGGGTGAGAGCAGAGCTCGCCCCGTGTGCCCCCCCCCCACCCCGCCGCCTCCTCTCACGTAGCTCCGCGCGTGTTTTGCGTGGGGGTGGGAGTCGAGTGCTGGGAGCGCGCAGAGGGGTTTGGGGACCACACGTTGGGGTCGGGGATGTGGGCGGAGGTCACCTCCATACGTGTGTCCATCCCCCCCTCAATTTGTTGTGTGTGGGGGTGCAGCACTCCACTGTCCCACTCGTGTTTTGCGTGGCGGTTGGAGTGAGGAGATGAGACCCTACTGAGGTGCTCCGGGGCCCCACTGCGGATTTGGGGACACGTTCGGGGCTCACCCCATGCGTGTCCTTCCCCTCTCCATGGGGTCGTGCGTGGGGTGGGTGTGCGTGGGGCTGCGTGTCCGTGGGCTCGCGGGGCCTTTGCCGCCTTTTCCCCCCCCCCCCCCGGCCCACACGCACAGAGCTCCGCTGTTCCCGGCGCGGTTCCCCCGTGGCCGCGGCACAAAGAGCCTTTGTTCACCCGTGGGGGGTGGGAGGGGGGTGGCGGGGAGGGGCCACGGGCGGCCGTGGGGCTTCGGGGGTGTGAGGGGGAATGAGAGGGGAGTTGAGTGTTCTCGCGTGGGGTCGAGTCACGCGTGGGGGATTTGGGGATGGGGAGGTAAGGGTTGCCCCCACTGTCCCCTCCCCATAAGTGCGGGGGCACAGTGAGGTAACCGGAGGGTAAGGGGGTGTCCTGCTGCCCCATACGACCCCCCCCCCATCGCCCCCCATCCGCTCCTCACCGCCGTCCCCCTGCAGCCCCATCCCCCCCCCTCTGTTCCCTCCTCATAAGTGGGGGGTGACAGCCCCGAGGGGGACCCGACTACGGGAACATGACCTCCACGGGGTCATCCCTGTGGGGACATGGGGACACCTCTATGGGGACATCTTCACGGGGACGTCTCTACAGGAGCATCGCTTCCATTGACATCTCTATGGTGCCACCACTTCCATGGGGACACCTCAGTGGGGACGTCTTCTGCAGGGACATTTCTGTGGGGATGTCACTTCCATTGACACCGCTATTGGGATCCCACCACCGCTATGGGGGCATCTCAGTGGGGACATCACTTCCATGGGGTCATCTCCATGGGGACACGTCTATGGGGTACAGCCTCCATGGGGACACGTCTGTGGGGTTTGGGACTGGGAGGGTTGAGGTTGGGGTCCTTGGAGTGGGAGGATTTGGAGGGTATTTGAAGTTGGGGGGATGGGATTGGGGTTGGTGGGGTCTGGGGGGGAATTTTGAGGTGGGGGAGTTGGAGTGGGAAGTTTTGGGGTTTGGGTGGTGTCTGGGGTGGGAGGTTTGGGGCGTTGGGGGTGTTTGGGGTTCAGAGGGTGTTTGGGTGGGGGGGTTGGGGGTGGGGGTTGAGGGAAGTTGGGGGTTTGGGGTTTTGGGGGTCTTTGGGGTGGGGGGTTGATGTTGAGGGTTTGGAGTTGAGGGGAGTGGAGTTTGGAAGGTCTTGGTAATGGGAGGTTATTGTGGGAGGGATTTGGGGCTTGGGGGGTCTTTGGGGTGGGGAGGTTTGGGGTGGGGATTGAGGGGAGTTGAGGGTTTTGGGGTGGAGGGGCTGATGTTGGGGTTTTGGAGTTGGGAAGGTTTGGATTCAGGGGGTCTTTGGGGTTGGGCCTTTGGGGTGAGAGTTCCAGGGAGTTGGAGGGTTCGGGGTAGGGGGGATTTGAGGTTGAGAGGCCGTTGGGGTCAGGGTGTCACTGCTCCCATTGCGGGTGTGGGGCCGGTGCCACCCGTCCCACCCTGAGGTCACAGGGGTGTCCCTGGGGTGGGGGAGGGGCCTCATCCCATACCCCAAACACTGTGTGTGTCACCCCATCCCCCCCCAATGGCACCAACCTGGGGGTCTCTGCACACCTCTCCCCCCACTGCACCACTGCCCCCTCTGTGTGTCCCCCCTCCCAGTCCAGGCTGGGAGAATGGAGATGGATGGAATGAGAGGACTGGGAGGCACTGGGGGGGCACTGGGATGGGCTGGGGGGACTGGGAGAGAATGGAGGATTGGGAAGGAATAGGAGGCACTGGGATGGACTGGGGATACTGGGATGGACCGGGGGGACTGGGAGGACTGGAGGAACCGAGAAGACTGGGGGAGGATGCAGGACTGGGAAGGACAGGGAGAGAACAGGCAGCGCTGCGACAGACTGGGATGGACTGGGATGGACTGGAAGTGAACAGGCAGCGCTGCGACAGACTGGGATGGGATGGATTGGGATGGACTGGGAAGGACGGAGAGTTCGGGGTGGGGAGGAGAACGCATGGAACGGAGTGAGGCTGAAGGGGGCGGGGCATCGGGAAGGACCCGTCACGAAACCACGCCTACTACCAGACCACACCCCCGTCACGCACCGTTCATACAAAAGCCACGCCCACACTCACAAAGCCACACCTCCATTTACCAGACCACGCCCCCACACGAACAGGCCACGCCCCCGTAGCCCAGGCCACGCCCCCTCCCCGTGTCCACGTGTCCCCACGCTCACGTTCCCACCGCCCACCCGCCAGTGGGGGGGCACCGCCGGGACGGGGGGGTCCGGGCCCCGCGCCGCGATCCCCCGTGGGGCCGTGGGCGGTGCGTGGGGGCGGGGGGCGCAGCAGTGTTTGTTCAGCTGTGGGGCGGGACGGCGGGGGGGGACAGAGGGACACGGGGGGGCTCACGGCCACAACCCAGCGTGGGGAGGATGGGGGGAAAGTGGGGGGGGGCTGGGAAGGAGGGGAAAGGGGAAAAGGGGGGGGGCACTGGGACTGACTGGGATGGACTGGGTGGGGGAAGAGTCTGGAGATACTGGGAGGACAGGGATGGACTGGGGGGCACTGGGATGGACTGGGATAGAGTGGGAATTGGTGATACTGGGAGGACTGGGATGGACTGAGGGAGACCGGGGGACACTGGGGATACTGGGGGAGAGATACTGGGAAGCACTGGGTCAGACTGGGAGCTGCTGGGGCAGGCTGGGATGGACAGGGGTATACTGGTTTGGATTGGGATATACTGGGATGGGCTGGGGATACTGAGAGGACAGGGACAAACTGGGATATACTGGGATGAACTGGGAATTCTGGAATCCTGGGGGACTGCGGAGCAGAGTGTGGGTATAATGGGAGCGTTGGTGTAGGCTGGGCTGCGGGAGTACTGGGAGCACTGGGAGAGAGTGGGAAATGCTGGGGCACACTGGGATGGACTGGGATGGAGGTACTGGGAGGATCAGGGGCACTGGGATAAACTAGGATAAACTGGGAGAGACTGGGATGGAGTTGGAATTCTGAGGATACTCAGGGGACTGGGAGTACTGGGACAGACTGGGGAGTGCTGAGGCAGACTGGGATGGACTGGGGTGACCGGGGATACTGGGATAACTGGGACAAACTGGGAGAGACGGGAGGGGACTGGGGGCACTGGGATGGACTGGGGGGTACTGGGGGTACCAAGAGAACTGGGACAAACTGGGATATACTGGGATGAACTGGGAGTTCTGGAACCCTGTGGGGCTGCATAGCAAGGTGTGGGGGTACTGGTGCACAGTGGGTATGGGGAACTGGGACACTGGTGCAGACTGGTGCCACTGGTGCAGTACACCCCTCTCCCCCCCCCCCCCCCAGTGCCCTTGGGCTGCCCTTGAGCAGCGGCTGTTGCCATGGAGATTGGGGGGGGGGGGGTACTGGGAGGGCACTGGGGGGGGGGGTACTGGGAGTCCTCAGCTGTGGCCTTAACCCCCCCCAGTATGTAACCCCCCCTCAGACTGTTCTGGGAGGACTGGGGCCGTACTGGGAGAAGTGGGACCACACAGGGAGAAGTGGTGCTGGGGGAACTGGGACGATACTGGGGGTACTGGGTTGGCGCTGGGGAACTGGGATAGAACTGTAATGGGAGAACTGGGATGGTGCTGGGGGAGCTGAGATTGTACTGGGAGAACTGGGATAGAACTGTGCTATGAAAACTGGGACTTTAGAAATGTGTACTAGGAAGAATGGGACCGTACTGGGAGAAGTGGGGCTGAACTGGGAGGACTGGGATAAGATCCTACTGGGAGAACTGGTGCTGTACTGGTTGAACTGGGACAATGCTGAGAAAAATGGGACTGTACTGGGAGAACTGGGATTGTACTGGGAGAATCAGGATGGCGCAGGGAGAACTGACGCTTTACTGGTTGAACTGGGATCATCCAATGACAACTGGGACTGCTGGGAAATCTGTACTGGGAGAACTGGGACCACAGTGGAAGAAGTGAGATGCCGCTGGGAGAACTGGGATGGTACTGGATGAACTGGGACCATTCGATGACAACTGGGACCGTACTGGGAGAACTGGGTTATGATCATGCTGGGAGAAATGACCATACTGGGAGAACTGGGGCGGTACTGGTTGAACTGGGATGGTACTGATTGAACTGGGAGAATGGGTATATGATCATCCTGGGAGAAGTGGGACCATACTGGGAGAACTGGGACTGGACTGGGAAAAACGGGACGGCACTGTGCTCCCCCCCAACCCCCCTCGGCTTGCACCGCCGCCCCCACGCGTGACCGAAGCCCCCATTCCCTCCCCGTCCCCGTGGGGGGTCCGGAGGGGCGGTGCGGTCCGGGGGGGGCGGTGGGAAGGGGGGTCCGGGGGGGGGGGGGGGCGGAGCCCGGAGGGTTTTTCTCCGCCGTCTCCACCGCCGCCGCCGCCCACGAGTGTCCGCGGAGCGACAGGAGCGCCATGGGCAGAGGGGTGAGTAGGGGCAGCTCCCACGCGTGGGGGGCGCGGAGCCACGCGGGGCAACCGCTCCAGCCCGTCCACGCGCGGCGCGGACACACGCGTGTCACACGGCTGCCCGCTCCGGGGTCCCGGCAGCCCACGTGTGGAACCGACCCGCGCGGGACTCCGAGCCACGCGTGGTGCGCCCACGCGGGCTCCAGGACGCCCGTTCAGGGCAACCGGCCACGCGAGGCTCCCACCGACCCACTCGGGGGACCCATCCTGGTGGGCTCCCACCCACGCCTGGCACAGACCCACACATGAACCCACCCCACTCGGGGCGCTCACCCTTAACGACTCCCACCCACCCACTCACCCACTCCGGACTCCCGCTCACCCACTCGTGGTGCAAACCCACGCGTGACAGCACCAGTGCGACACAACCCCACGCGTGTCTCCCATTGACCCACTCGGGGTAACTCATCCCCGTGGGCTCCCACTCACCCACTCGCAGCGGTTCGCCAACCCACGGGCCCACTCTGACCCCCCACCCTCCCCTTCCCACGCCCACTCGTGTCACCCACTCAGACTGTCCCGCGTGGGTCCGTTCCCCCCCCTTACCCCTCACCCCGCGTGTCCCACTCCCACTGTCACCCCCCACGAGGGAAAATGGCGGCACAGCCCCTCCCGCTGCTCCCCCCACTCGTGTCCGTGCCCCCCCACCCCTCCCCACCCCACCCGTGTCCGTGTCCCCGCGGGGAGGTGGCCCCGTGCCGTTGTCACACGGCAGCTCCTCACCCCGGGGGTCGCCATCGCTATGGCAACGGCGTGGGGGGTTTGGGGGGGGGAGGGGAAGGGAGCAGTGGTGACATTGACCCCCCCCCCCCCCCCCACGGCCACGTGACACCACCTCGCTGTGCCCCCCCCCCAAAAAAAGTAAACAAACGCTGCGGTGACCCCAAAATAAGCAGAAATGGCCTCGAATGGGGGGATGGGGGGGGTCCCAATATGAGGAGGGGGGAGGGCACACATTGCGGTTCTCCCACGCCCCTTCTGAGCCCCCCCACCCCAAAAATCCCTCAGGTGTCCCCCCCAGAGCACTGTGTCCCAAAATGGGGGTGAGGGGGTGACCCCCCCAAGAGAAATGACCCCACACGGGGGACCCCAATATATGGGGGGGGGGGAGGGGAGCGACGTATTTCAGCTCTCCTTTCACCCCCCTCCAGCCCCCTCAGCTCAGTGGGGCAGCAGTTGGGGGGCAGCCAGACCCCCCCACATTCCCCCCCCCCGCGGTAACAGGACCCCACAGCGCTCCCAGTGCTGTTTTTGGCAACGGGGCCATTTTCCATGACACCATCACGGCCCCCCCGTTGTCCCCCCCCACCTCCGTTCCCACCCCCCCATATTCCTCCCCCCATTCCTCCTCCTGCCAACCCCATGGGACGTGTCACTGCGCTGTGCCAGCGCTGCTGCCCCCCCTCCCCCTCTCATCCCCTTGGTGACACAGGGGGGGTGCGTGTCCCCTTCCACCCCCCCCCCGCAGCCCCCCCGTGGGGACAGCGGGTTCCTGGCACTGCGCCCCTCCCCTGCCCGCATTGGCATCCCTGGCACTTGGGAACAGTTCTGGGGGAGGGGGGGGTATCATCGTGGCTTTTGGGGACACCCCCGTGGTGACAGTGGCACCCTGTAACCTTCCGTGACCCCTGTGACCCCCCACGACCCCGCGACTTGCCCATGACCCCAGTGACACGCCCCTAGTGACACCCCTATGGCCCTGCTGACCCCATGACCCTGGTGACTCCCCCCTGATGACCCCCCCCATGACCCTGGTGACCCCTCATGACCCCAGTGACATCTACCCGGTGACACTCCATGGCCCTGGTGACCCCCCCTGTGACCTCCCCATAGTCCCAGTGACCCCCTATGACCCTGGTGACTCCCATGACACTCCCCCATGGTGACCCCCCCATGGTCCTGGTGCCCACCCCCTGACCCCGGTGACTCCCATGACCCCCCCTGACCCCAGTGGCACACCATAGTCCTGGTCACCCCCGACCCTGGTGGTCCCATAGCCCCCATTACACTGGTGACCCTGCCTGACCCTGGTGACCCCCCCCAAGGCCCTAGTGACACCCCCTGGTGACACTCCTATGGCCCCGGTGACCCTCCTTACCCCAGTGTCACCTCCATGACCCCATGACCCCCCATGGTTCTTGACCACCCCCTACCCCTTTGACCCCCCCACTATGGGTCTCGTTACCCCCTTGGCCCTGGTGACCCCTATGACCCCAGCAACCCCCTATGGCCCCGCTGACCTCCCTCACATAGCCCTGATGACCCCATGACCCTGGTGACCCCCTCATGACCCTGGTGACTCCTATGACCCTGATGACCCCATAACCCTGGCAACCCCATCACCCCGGTGACTCCTCCCTCCCCACATAGCCCCAGATGACCCCATAGCCCTGGAGACCCATGACCCTGGCGAACCCCATCACCCCAATGCCCTCCCAACCCTGGTGATCCCCCTATTGACCCCAGTCACACCCCATAGCACTGGTGACCTCCCCATGACCCCAATGACCCCCATCACCTGGTGTCCCCATAGCCCTGGCAATCGTCACCCCAATGTCCCCCATGACCCCAGTGATCCCCCCACAGCCCTGTTGACCCCATAGTCCTGGTGACCCCATGAACCTAATGACCCCCCATGATGCCAGTGACCCCCTATAGCCCTGTCGACCTCAATGACCCCAAACCCCTACTGACCCCCCACCCCCCATGACCCCAGCGAACCCCCCCTGACCCTGGTGCCCCCTCTGTAACCATGCTGAACCCCCATGACCCCGGTGCCCCCCGTTGCCCCAGCGACCCCCATGACCCTGACATCCCCTGCCACTCCAACACCCCCCGTGACCCCGGTGCCCCCTCACGACCCCTATGACCCTCATCACCCTGTTGATCCCCCATAGCCCTGGTGACCCCCATGACCCCGGTGCCCCCCCCCGTAGCCCTGCTGACCCCCCATGACCCCGGCGACCCCCCCGTCCCCACGCCTCCACCCCGCGCTGCCGTCCTGTCCCCTCGATGATGCCGGTGGCCACGGTGACGCCCTCGCTGGCGGTGACATCCATGCCCATGGTAATGACGGCCGCGGTGGCACCGCTCCGTGTGACCTCAGCGCCGCTGTCCCCACGGTGTCCCCATGGTGTCCCCACGATGTCCCCCCCAGGACGGCCGCGAATATTCCCCCGCTGCCACCACGTCGGAGAATGGGGGTGGGCGGCGGAAGCAGAAGGAGAAGGAGTTGGATGAGCTGAAGAAGGAGGTCAACCTGGTGAGGAGGGGGGGGACGGGACAGAGGACATCGCAAGGGGGTTGGGGACATGGGGTGACGTGGTGACGTCCGGTGTGTGTCCCCTCCCCCCTCAGGATGACCATAAGTTGTCCCTCGATGAGCTGGGAAGGAAGTACCAGGTGGATCTGTCCCGGGTGAGACGTCGCCCTGTGCCATCACCCTGTCCCCACGTGTCCCCATCCCATGTGTCCCCATGTGGTGCCACCACCCTGTCCCCAATTGTACCCATATCCCCATATGCCACCACCCTGTGTCCATCTGTCCCAACATTTGGTGCCACCACCCTGTCTCCATGTGTCTCCACATGTCCCCACGTCCCCACCATGCCACATCCCCAACCCCTTGTGTCCCTATGTGTCCCCATATGCTCAGTATCACATCCCCACATCCCCATGTGTCCCCACGTCCCCACAGCACCACATCCCCATCCCCACATTTCCATATGTCCCCACATCCCCGCCAGTGCCACATCCCCTTCCCCACACATCCCCAGATGTCCCCGTGTGTCCTCACATGTCCCCATATCCCTGCACTGCCACATCCCCATCCCCATATGTCCCCACCTGTCCCCTGTTCCCCACAATACCGTGTCTCCATCCCCACCTGTCCCCATGTCCCCACATGTCCCCACCTGTCCCTGTGGTACCACCTCCCCATCCCACCTGTCCCCACCTGTCCACAACCTTCCCACATGTCCCCACATGTCCCTGTGGTACCACCTCCCCATCTCCCACATGTCCCTACATTTCACCACTGTCCCCATGTCTGTAGTGACACATCCCCATCCCAACACGTCCCCACATATCCCCATGTCCCCACAGTGCAACGTCCCCATTCCCACTTGTCCCCATGTGTCCCCACATCCCTATCCCCACCTGTCCCCATTTCCCCACGTGTCCCCACGTGTCCCCACGTCCCCATGTGCCACGTCCTGCTGTCCCACAGGGGCTGAGCAATGCCCGCGCTGCGGAGGTGCTGGCGCAGGACGGCCCCAACGCGCTGACCCCCCCTCCCACCACCCCCGAGTGGGTGAAGTTCTGCCGTCAGCTCTTCGGGGGTTTCTCCATCCTGCTCTGGATCGGAGCCATCCTCTGCTTCCTGGCATACGGCATCCAGGCTGCCATGGAGGATGAGCCCTCCAACGACAACGTGAGCGGGTGGTGGGACGGGGGGACGGGGGGACAGGGGGACAGGGAGAGAGCAGGGACAGGGGAACAGTGGGACAGGGAGATGGGGGGGATGGGAGCACATGGGGACAGGGGGATGGAGGGGCAGGGGGACGGTGGGGACGGGGGGACTAAGGGGATGGTGGAGACGTGGGGATGGTGGGGACAAGGGAACATGGAGACAGGGGGGACACACAGGGACATGCAGGGATGGGGACATGGTACTGCGGGGGCGGGTGGGGACATGTGGGGACAGGTGGGGACATGTGGGGACAGGTGGGGACATGTGGCGATGATGTGGGAACAATGGGACATGGGCATTACAGGGGACATTGCTACCATAAGGGGACAGGGACGTGGGAATGACATGGACGCAATGGGACGTGGAACAGTAGGACATGGAACAATGGGGACGTGGGCATTGTTCGGACACGGGCACGAGGGGGGGATGTTGTGGGGGGGACACAGAGTGCCCCCGATTGTCACCGCGTTGTCCCCATGCCTGTCCCCAGCTGTACCTGGGGGTGGTGCTGGCTGCCGTTGTCATTGTCACCGGCTGCTTCTCCTACTACCAAGAGGCCAAGAGCTCCAAGATCATGGACTCCTTCAAGAACATGGTGCCACAGGTGCTGTGGGGCACCGGCACTGGGGTGGGGTGTGGGATGGGCACCAGGACGGGGATGGATGGGCACTGGGACTCATATGGGATGGGCAGCAGGTCTGGTACAGGGTGGGCACCAGGCCTGTATAGGATGAGCACCAGGACTGGGATGGCGTGGGCATTGGGACCAGTATACGATGGGCAGCAAAACCACTACAGGATGGGTACTAGGATGGGGATGGGTGGGTACCAGAACTGGTATGGGGTGGGCAGTGGGATGAGAAGGGCATCAGGACTGGTATAGGATGGGCACCAAGTCTGCTATGAGGTGGGCACCAGGACTGGGGCGGGATGGGCACCTGGTACTCCTACAGGACGGGCACCAGGACCACGATGAGGTCGGCACCAGGATTGGTATAGGATGGGCACCAGGACCAGTACAGGGTGGGCACCAGTTCTGTGATGGGGTGGGCACCCATCTGCTATGGGAGGTGGCTCCAGGTCCCCGCTCCACACTGGGTGGGGGGGTCCCAGGGGTGCCCAGCAGCTGATGGTGCCCCTCACCCCACAGCAAGCTCTGGTGATCCGCGAGGGAGAGAAGATCCAGATCAACGCGGAGAACGTGGTAGTGGGCGACCTGGTGGAGGTGAAGGGAGGAGACCGCGTCCCTGCCGACATGCGCATCATCTCCTCCCATGGCTGCAAGGTGGGCGGGGGGCACCGGGATGGGCACCGGGACTGGGGTGGGGTGATACTGGGTGGGCACCAGCTCTGTTGTGAGGTGGGCACCAGGGCTGGTACAGGATGGGAACTGGGACTGGTGTGGGGTGGGCACCGGGTGTGCTATGGGACGGGGTTCTGGGACTGGCCTGTCACCCACTGTCCCCGCTGTCACCCCACTACCACGCCTCTGTCACTCCGCTGCCACCTCGTCCCCACTGTCACCCCGCTGTCACTCCGTTCCCACTGTCACCCCTCTGTCACCCCACCCCCGCTGTCCCCCCGCTGCCCCGTCCCCTGGCAGGTGGACAACTCCTCTCTGACGGGGGAGTCGGAGCCGCAGACACGCTCCCCGGAGTTCACCCACGAGAACCCCCTGGAGACGCGCAACATCTGCTTCTTCTCCACCAACTGCGTGGAAGGTGTGCACCCACGGCTGTCCCCGTGTCCCCACCGCGTCCCCAGTGGCACCCAGGGGGGTGGGTGCTACCACCGCCCCTCCATGTCCCCCATGGGTGCCCTGTGAGACACATAAGTACCCTATGAGCTCCATGGGTGCCCTATGAGCCCCACAGATGCCCTCTGAGACCCATGGATGTCCTGTGAGCTCCATGGTTGCCCTCTAAGCCCCGTAGGTGTCTTGTGAGACCAATGGGTGCCCCGTGAGCCCCACAGATGCCCTGTAAGACCCATGGGTGCCCTGTGAGACCTATAGCTGCCTTATGAGCCCCACAAGTACCCTAGGAGACTCATAGATGTCCAATGAGCCCCACGGGTGCTCTGTGGGACCCTTTGATGCCCTCTGAGCCCATGGGTGCCCTGTGAGATAATTGGGTGCCCTATGAGCCCCATAGGTGTACTGTGAGCCCCATGAGTGCCCTGTGTGATCTGTAGATGCCCTGTGAGCCCTATAGACACCCTATGAGCCCCATGGATGCTCTATGACATAAATGGGTCCCCCCAGATGGTCCTGTGAGGCCCTCATATCCTATGAGCCCCAGGGGTGCCCCATGAGACCCATAGATGCCCTATGAGCCCCACGGATGTCCATGCCTGATAGATGCCCTACAATCCCCACGGATGCCTTTTGAGTCCCATGAATATTCTGTGAGTTCAGTGGATCCCCACGAGCCCCACGGGTGCCCCATGAGACCCATAGATTCCCTACAATCTCCATAGACACCCTGTGAGCCCCATGGATGCCCTGTGAGCCCCACGGGTCCCCCCCATGAGCCCCACGGGTACCCCACAAGCCCCACAGATGTCCCATTGTCCCCTCCCCCTGTGGGTGTCCCTTAGGCACCGCCCGAGGCATCGTCATCTCCACGGGGGACCGCACGGTGATGGGGCGCATCGCCTCGCTGGCCTCGGGGCTGGAGGTGGGACGCACGCCCATCGCCATGGAGATCGAGCACTTCATCCGCCTCATCACCGGCGTCGCCGTCTTCCTCGGCCTCTCCTTCTTCATTCTCTCCCTCATCCTGGGCTACACGTGGCTGGAGGCCGTCATCTTCCTCATCGGCATCATCGTGGCCAATGTCCCCGAGGGGCTGCTGGCCACCGTCACCGTAAGGGCCGCCGATGGGGCAGAGGGGCCAGTGGGTTGGGAGTGCTGGTGACACTGGGCTTGGAGCCTTGGGTTCCCTCTTATGGGTGTCCTGTGGGATCAGTGGGTGCCCTCTGAGCCCCATGGGTGCCCTCTGAGCTCCATGGGTACCCTTTGAGACCCGTGAGCACCCTATGTGTCCCATGGGTGACCTATGAACCCCATAGATACTATATGAGTCCCATGGGTGCTTTCATCCCCATTGATGCCCTATGAGACACATGGGTGCTCTTTCAGCTCCATGGGTGCCCTCTCATCCCATAGATGCTCTACGGGACACATGAATGCTCTTTGAGACCCATGGGTACCCTGTGAGGTCAGCGGGTGCCCTTTCAGCCCTATGGGTGCCCTGTAAGATCAATGGGTGCCCTATGAGCCCCATGGTTGCCCTCTATGCCCCACAGGTGCCCTATGAGCCCTATCAGTGACCTGTAAGTCCCATGGACACCCTGTAAACCCCATGGGTGTCCTGTGAGATCAATGGGTGCCCTCTCAGCCCCGTGGATGCCCTATGAGAGCAGTGGGTGCCCTCTCAGCCCCATGGGTGTTCTGTGAAACCCATGGATTCCTCTCAGCCCCATAGGTGCCCTGTGTGAGCCATAGGTGCTTCAATGAGACCCACGGGTGCCCTATAAACCCCACAGGTGCCCTATGAGTCTAACGGGCGCCCTGTGAGCCCCATGAGTGCCCACTCAGCCCCATGGGCTCTCTGTGACACCCGTGGGTGCCCCTCCAGGTGTGCCTGACGCTGACGGCCAAGCGCATGGCACGCAAGAACTGCCTGGTGAAGAACTTGGAGGCAGTGGAAACATTGGGGTCCACCTCCACCATCTGCTCCGACAAAACCGGGACCCTCACCCAGAACCGCATGACGGTGGCTCACATGTGGTTCGACAACCAGATCCACGAGGCTGACACCACCGAGGATCAGTCGGGTGGGTGACTGCACCCCATCCCGTGGGTCCCCGTCCCTTTGGTCCTCATTCCCTGAATTCCCAACCGCTGGCTCCCCATCCCGCAGATCCCCATTTCCTGGATTCCCCAACCGCTGGGTGCCCCATCCCTTCAATTTCCAAGCTTTGAGTCCCCAAGTCCTGGATCCCCATCCCAAGGTTTCCCCAAACTCTGAACACCACAACCATCGTCTCCCCAACCCTTGGGTCCCCATCACCTGGGTCCTCATTTCCTGGATGCCCAATCCTTGGGTTCCCACCTCCTTCACACGTATTTCCTGCACCTTTGGGTCCCCAAAGCCTGGATCCCCAAAATCTTGGGCCCCCAAATCCCTGGGTCCCCAGTCCTCTCAGTCCCCAGTCCTCTTGGACCCCAAAATCTTGGGTCCCCAATCCTCTCAGTCCCCAACCCTTGGGTCCTAATCCCTTTAGTCCCAATCCCTTCAGTCCCCAAACCCCATATCCCAATCCCTCTGGTTCCCCAGTCCTCTGACACCCCAACCCTCTTGCCCCCACTCCCAGGGTATGTCCCCAGCCCCCCAGGGGGTGACCCCAGGGCACTCAGGCTGTGACAGACGTTGTCCCCCAGGTGCCACCTTTGATAAGCGCTCGCCCACCTGGGCTGCGCTGGCACGCATCGCTGGGCTCTGCAACCGCGCCGTCTTCAAACCGGGACAGGAGAACATCTCCATTTCCAAGGTCAGTGCCCTCCTGGCCCCAACCCAAACCTGACCCTAACCCTAACCCTAACCCTATAACCCTATAACCCTAACCCTAACCCTATAACCCTATAACCCTATAACCCTATAACCTTAACCCTATAACCCTAACCCTATAACCCTATAACCCTAACCCCCTGGCCCCAACCCAAGCCTGACCCTAACCCAAACCCAAACCCTAACCCGAACCCTAACCCTAACCCTAACCCAATCCCTGACCCTAACCCTAACCCCAACCCTAAACCCAAGCAACCTTAACCCCATCCCTGCCCCTGCCCCCATCCCTGTCCCATCCCCACCCCGGTGTTGGGGTGACATCACTGCCATCTCTTGCTGTCCCCATGTGTCACCTCGCTCGCTCCCCCCCAGCGCGACACCGCAGGCGATGCGTCCGAGTCAGCGCTGCTGAAGTGCATCCAGCTCTCGTGTGGCTCCGTCAAGAAGATGCGGGACAAGAACCCCAAAGTCACCGAAATCCCCTTTAACTCCACCAACAAGTACCAGGTGGGGCCGCACCGGGGACACGGGGTGGGGACACGGGATGGGGACCAAAGGGGTTTGAAGGGATTGGGCACCCAGCGGTTTGGGGACCAAAGGAAGGGATTGGAGACAGAAGGATTTGGGGACAGAAGGGACTGGGGACTAAAGAGACTGAGGACCCAAGAATTTGGGGACCAAAGGATTTGGGGACTCAGGGGTTTGGGGACACATGAGTTTGGGACATGGGGACATGGAGAATATGGAGGATATGGAGACAAAGAGACATGGGAAGGTGGGAATGTGAAGGGATTGGAGACCCAGGGGTTTAGGGATCCAAGAGTTTGGGGACTGATGGGATTTGGGATTCCAGAGATTTGGGACCAGAGGGATCAGGGACCCAAGCTTTTGGGGACTGAAGGGCCTGGAGCCAAAGAGATTGGGGACTAAAGAGACTGGGGACCTCGAGTTTTGGGACCAAAGGATTTGGGGACTTAGGGGTTTGGGGACCCCTGAGTTTGGGGATTAAAGAGATTGGAGACCCAAGGATTTAGGGATCCAAGGGTTTTGGGACTGAGGGGTTTGGGGACCAATGGGATTTGGGACCTGAGATATTTGGTACCAAAGGGATCAGGGACCCAAGCTTCTGGGGCTGAAGGGCCTGGGGACCCACCAAGTTTTGGGGACTCAACTGTTTGGGGACTCAACCATTTGAGGACTGAAGGGATGGGGGACTCAGGGGTTGGAGACCAAAGGGGTTGGGGATCCAAGATTTTTGGGGTCCAGGGGTTTGGGGATCAAAGAGTTTGGGGCCAAAGGATTCGGAGATCAAAGGGATTGGGGCTGAAGGATTTGGAAATCAAATTGATTGGGGACCCCGGGGTTTGAGGACCAAAGTGTTTGGGGACCAAAGGGACTGGGGACCCACGGGTTTGAAAACCCAGGAGTTTGGAGACTAAAGGGTTTGGGGACCAAAGGAAATGGGAATCCAGGGGTTGGGGTGTCCACAATTTGGGGACCAAAGGAAATGGGAATCCAGGGGTTGGGGTGCCCAAAGGTTTGGGGACCAAAGGAAATGGGAATCCAGGGGTTGGGGTGCCCAAGGGTTTGGGACCCAAGGGATGGGGGAGCCGAGGTGTGGTGCCAACGCGTGGCCGTCCCTGCAGCTCTCCATCCACGAGCGGGAGGAGGACCCCCAGGGACACATCCTGGTGATGAAAGGGGCCCCCGAGCGCATCCTGGAGCGCTGCTCCCGAATCCTGCTGCAGGGCCAGGAGGTGCCCCTGGACGAGGAGATGAAGGAGGCCTTCCAGAACGCCTACCTGGAGCTGGGGGGGCTGGGGGAGCGCGTGCTGGGTATGGGGAGGGCCTGGGGGAGGTGCTGGGTGGGCTTTGGGGAAGTTATGGGGTGGTTATGGGGGGATTTGGTGGGTTATAGGGGTCTTTGGGGGCCTTCATGCTACATGGAGCTGGGGGGGCCGGGGGAGCGCGTGCTGGGGGAGTGGTGTCATGGGGTGGGAGGGTGTGGGGGCAATGGGACGTGAGGACATGGGGATACGGGGGATATGGGGACATGAAAAAGTGGGACATGGGAGTAGGATGGATACTGGGGCAAAAGGACATGGGGACATGGGAACAAGAGGGACATGGAGTGTCCAGATGTGGGGTCATGGAGGATATGGGGGCAAAGGGACATGGAGACAGGGGGACATGGGGACATTTGGACATAAAGATACGGGGACATGGGGATATGAGGACAGGAGGGACATGGGATGTCCAGACGTGGGGATGTGGAGAATATGAGGGCAAAGGGATGTGGGGATATTGGGAATATGGAGGATATAGGAACAAAGGGACGTGGGAAGGTGGGAATATGGTGGATATGGAGACAAAGGAACACGGGGACATGGGGACATGGGCGTAGAAAGGGTATTGGGGCAAAAGGATGTGGGGGTAGAAGGACAAGAGGGACACGGGGTGTCCAGGTGTGGGGATGTGGAAGGTAAAGGGATGTGGAGACACGAAGGATATGGGGACAAAGGGACATGGGGACTTGGGGACACGGAGGAGTGGGACATGGGGATATAGGGATGTGGGGACACAAGCGCCACGGGGACATGGAAGAAGCGGAGCACAGGGGACACGGCACCGGGGGCAAGTGGACAAGAGAGGGTGGTGGGCCAGCCCCGTCACCCCCCACTCCCCCCAGGTTTCTGCCACCTCTACCTGCCCCCGGACAAATTCCCGCGGGGTTTCCGCTTCGATGCCGACGAGGTCAACTTCCCCACCAGCGACCTCTGCTTTGTGGGGCTCATGTCCATGATCGACCCCCCCCGCGCCGCCGTCCCCGATGCCGTCGGCAAGTGCCGCAGTGCTGGGATCAAGGTGAGACCCCGACCCAACCCCTTGCTGACCCCACAAATAGCCGGGGGTTTGTGGGGTGGTCCCATCCTTCAGGTGGTTCTGGTGATGGGGGCACCCCGTTACGGCTAATTGGGATTTGTGGAGGTGGTCCCATCCGTCAAGTGATTGTGGTGATGGAGGACCACCCCATTACGGCTAACAGGGGTTCGTGGGGGTGGTCCCATCCTTCAGGTGATTATGGTGACGGGGGACCACCCCATTACGGCCAAAGCCATCGCCAAAGGGGTCGGGATCATCTCGGAGGGCAACGAGACGGTGGAGGACATTGCGGCGCGGCTCAACATCCCCGTCAGCCAGGTGAACCCCCGGTACGTGTTTGGGGTGTGGGGTCTACACACACGGGGCACCCAGACACGGGGGGTGAGAGGACTGAGTACTGTAGGATTGTAGGATTGTAGAGCCATTCATGTTGGGAATGAGCTGTAGGATCCAGTCTAACCATTCACCCGTCTCCACGTGGCTGTTCATGGGATCGTTAGGGTCAGAGAAGGTTTTTAGGGTCATCCATTCTGACCATCAACCCATCCCACTCATGGTGTTATAGGATCATAGTGTCGTTAGGGTTAGAAAAGACCTTTAGGATCACCCAGGCCAGCTATCAACACAACGCTACTTCTGTGCCCACCAACCACATCCCTAAGTAGGATCAAAGAGTACTTAGGGTCGAAGAAGGCCTTTAGGGTCACCCAGTGCAATCATCAACCCATCCCACTCAGAGTTACAGGATTGTAGTGTCATTAAGGTCGGAAAAGACCTTTAGGATCACGCAGACCAACCATCAACCCAACGCCACTGCCGTGCACGCTAACCCTGTCCCTCCATAGGATTGTAGAGTACTTAGGGTTGGAGGAGGCCTTTAGGGTCATCCAGTCTGATCCCAACCCATCCGTCTCGTAGAATTATAGGATTGTAGCACCATTAGGGTCAGAGAAGACCTTTAGGATCACCCAGTCCAACCATCGACCAGTGCCACCATTGTGCCTGCTCACCGTGTCCCTAAATGAGATCGTAGCATCGTTAAGGTTGGAGAGGGCCTTTAAGGTCATCTAGTCTGATCCCAACTCATCCCACTCATAGAGTTATAGGATCATAGCATTGTTAAGGTCAGAGGAGGCCACTAGGACCACCAGGTCTGACCTCAACCCACCACCCCAAGCCCTCTAACCGTATCCCCACGTGCTGTGACTCCGCAGCGTTCGGCCCGCCGCTTCCCTGGGTGTATGGGGGATGAAGGGACATGGGGACATGGGGATGTGGAGAATAAAGGGACATGGGGAGGTGGGAGTGGGATGGATATGGGGGCATGGAGAAATGGGGACACTGAGACATGGAGGATATGGGGACAAAGGGAGGTGGGGACGCAGGGAAGTGGAACATGGGGACATGGGGAGTGGGGGTACGAAGGATGTAGGGGCAAAAGGATATGGAGAATAAAGGGACGTGGGGACATGGGGACAAGAGGGACTTGGGGGTGTCCTCGTGTGGGGTATGGAGGGTAAAGGGATGTAGGGATGTGGAGACATAAGGACATCGGAACGTGGAGAAATGGGACATGGGGCTGTGCAGATGTGGGGATACGGAGGATGAAGGGGCGTAGGGACGTGGGGGTATGGGGACAGGAGGGACATGGGGACAGGAGGGACACGGGGTGCCTAGATGTGGGGACATGGAGGGGGCAAAGGGACGTGGGGATGTGGGGACATGGGGAAGTGGAACAAGGGGACATGGGGCTGTGCAGATGTGGGGATATGGAGAATAAAGGAACATGGGGATGTGAGAACACGGGGACGCTGGGGACATGGGGACACTGAGGACACGGCGCCCTGGGCTGTGACCCCGCAGGGAGGCCAAGGCGTGCGTGGTGCACGGCTCCGACCTGAAGGACATGACGTCGGAGCAGCTGGACGAGATCCTGCGCAACCACACCGAGATCGTCTTCGCCCGCACCTCCCCCCAGCAGAAGCTCATCATCGTCGAGGGCTGCCAGCGCCAGGTGCCCCGCCGTCCCCACATGGTGTCCCCACCCCAAGGTGTCCCCACCCCAAGGTGTCCCCACCCCAAGGTGTCCCCACGCCACACTTTCCCCATCCCTGTGTCCCTGTAGTGTCCCCACCCTGTAGTGTCCCATCCCCATAATGTCCCCAGCCCCGTGGTGGCGTCCCTGTGATGTCCCCAAAGTGTCCCCATCCCCATCCCACAGTGTCCCCAGCCCGCGGTGGCCCCATCCATCACGTTACCCCTGCAATGTCCTTGTCCCCACAGTGCCCCCACCCCCACGCCCCCTCACCCCTGACCCCTGTGGCCCCTGAACTCCTGACCCCTCACCCTGTGACCCCATGACCTCTGACCCCTACCACTTCACCCCATGACCTCATGACCGTTGCCCCCTGCCCCCAAATCTGTTACCAGTGACCCCTGACCCTCACTCTGACCCCTCACCCAGTGACCCCATGACCCCTGACCCCGTGGCCCCATGACCCCTGATCCTGTGACCCCGACCACTCATTCTGTGCCTCTGACCCCATGACCTCATGACCCCACCTCCTGACCCATGACCCCTGACCTCTTTCTCCCTGACCCCATGACTTCTACTCCCTGACCTCTCATCCTCTGCCCCCACGACCCTCTGACCCTGTGACCCATGACCTCATAACCCCTCACCCTCCTGAATCCTCACCCCCTGATCTCATGATCCAGTGACCCCATGACCCCCGGCCCTGCGACCCCATGGGTCACAACCTCATGGCCCCCTGGCCCCTCATCCTGTGACCCCATGACCCCTTCCCTTGCCCACAGACCCCTCACCCCATGACCCCTGACCCCTCAGGGTGCCATCGTGGCGGTGACGGGGGATGGCGTGAACGATTCCCCGGCGCTGAAGAAGGCGGACATCGGCATCGCCATGGGCATCGCGGGCTCGGATGTGTCCAAGCAGGCAGCCGACATGATCCTCCTGGACGACAACTTCGCCTCCATCGTCACCGGCGTCGAGGAAGGTGACCGCCACCCCCACGTCCCCGAGGGCCACCGCGGCCGCAGGGTGACACGATCCGCCCCCCCCACCCTTCGTGTCCCCGCAGGGCGCCTCATCTTCGACAACCTGAAGAAGTCCATCGCCTACACGCTGACCAGCAACATCCCCGAGATCACGCCCTTCCTGCTCTTCATCATCGCCAACATCCCGCTGCCCCTCGGCACCGTCACCATCCTCTGCATCGACCTGGGCACCGACATGGTCAGCTGCCCCACAGTTTGCCCCATAGATGCCCCAAGGCTGCCCCATGGCTGCTCTGTAGCTGCCCCATAGATGCCCCATGGCTGCCCCATGGCTGCTCTGTAGCTGCCCCATAGATGCCCCATAGCTGCCCCATGCTGCCCCATGGCTGCCCCATAGGTGCCCCATGGCTGCTCTGTAGCTGCCCCATAGATGCTCCATGGCTGCCCCATAGATGCCCCATGGCTGCTCTGTAGCTGCCCCATAGATGCTCCATGGCTGCCCCATGGCTGCTCTGTAGCTGCCCCATAGATGCTCCATGGCTGCCCCATGGCTGCTCTGTAGCTGCCCCATAGATGCCCCATGGCTGCCCCATGGCTGCTCTGTAGCTGCCCCATGGCTGCCCCATGGCTGCCCCATGGCTGCTCTGTAGCTGCCCCATAGATGCCCCATGGCTGCCCCATAGCTGCCCCATGGCTGCCCCATAGATGCCCCATGGCTGCCCCATGGCTGCTCTGTAGCTGCCCCATAGATGCTCCATGGCTGCCCCATGGCTGCTCTGTAGCTGCCCCATAGATGCTCCATGGCTGCCCCATAGCTGCCCCATGGCTGCTCTGTAGCTGCCCCATAGCTGCCCCATGGCTGCCCCATGGCTGCTCTGTAGCTGCCCCATAGCTGCCCCATGGCTGCCCCATAGCTGCCCCATAGATGCCCCATGGCTGCCCCTTGGCACCATAGCCATCCTCTGCATCGACCTGGGCACCGGCATGGCCAGCTGCCCCATAGCTGCCCCATAGGTGGACCCATAGTGTGTCCCATGGGGTAACATGGTGTGACACAGGGTGCCCCCCGCAGGTCCCCGCCATCTCTCTGGCGTACGAAGCAGCTGAGAGTGACATCATGAAGCGGCAGCCACGCAACCCCCGCACCGACAAACTCGTTAACGAGCGCCTCATCAGCATGGCCTACGGGCAGATTGGTGCGTGTCATGGCTGCTGGGAGCCACTGGTGGTCAATGGGAGCTACTGGGGGCTACTGGTGGTCAGCGGGAGCTACTGGTGGTCAATGGGGGCTACTGGTGATCAGGGGGAGCTACTGGGAGCTACTGGTGGTCAATGGGGCCAATGGGGGCTGTAGGGGTCAACTGGTCAATGAGGGCCTCATCAGCATGGCCTATGGGCAGATCAGTGCGTGTCATGGCTACTGGGAGCTACTGGGGGCTACTGGGGGTCAATGGGAGTCAATGGGAGCTACTGGTGGTCAGTGGGGCCAGTGGGGGCCATAGGGACCAGCTGGTCAACAAATACTTCATCAGCATGGCCTACAGGCCGATCGGTCCATGCCGTGGCTACTGGGGGCTACTGGTGACAGTGGGAGCTACTGGTGGCAGTGGGACACCCACTGATGACACTGGAAGTCCCAGTGGTGACACTGGGATGCCCACGGGTGGCACTGAGATGTCCTTAGTGACACTGGGACACCCACTGATGACACCAGGTCTCCCGCCGGTGACACTGGGGTGCCCATGGGTGACATGGGGGCACCCACAGGTGACATCAGGATGCCGATGGGTGGCAGTGGGACACACACAGTTGTGCCTGAGCTCCCGTTGATGACACTGGTGTGAGTGGGGCTCCCACGTAGGTGATGCCGGGACGCCCGTAGTGACGCCAGGACACCCAGTGGTGACAGCAGAGCTCCCACTGGTGACACTGGGATGCCCACGGGTGGCACTGGGGTGTCCACAAGTGGCAGTGGAACACCCACAGGTGACAAGAGGGCACCCATAGTGATATCAGAGTTCCCCCTGGTGACACTGGGATGCCCACTGATGACACCAGGGCACCCACGTCATTCACTGATGACAAAAGGACACCCATAGTGGCACTGGGGTGCCCATGAGTGGCAGTGGGACACTCATGGGTGCCACTGGGACACCGATGGGTGACATGGAGACACCCACAGATGACAGCAGGGCACCCATAGCGAGACCAGAGCTCCCACTGGTGACACAGGGACACCCACGGGTGACACTGGGGTGCCCATGTGTGACACTGGGACACCCAAGGGTGACAGCAGAGCACCCATAGTTGGACCAGAGCTCCCACGGATGACACTGGGATTCCCATGGGTGAGATGGGGACACCCATAGGTGACACTGGGGTGCCCACGGGTGGCAGTGGGACACCCATGGGTGGCACTGGGGCACCCATAGTGGCACTGGGACATCCATAGGTGACACTGGGACACCCATAGAGACACTGGGACATTCACTGATGACACTGGTGACACTGGGGTGCCCATGGGTGACATCAGGGTGACCATGGGTGACACTGGGGTGCCCACGGGTGGCAGCGGGACACCCATGCGTGGCACTGGGACACCCACAGTGACACCGGGACATCCATAGTGATACTGGGACATCCATAGTGATACTGGGACACCCACTGATGACACCGTATCTTCCAGTGAGGTGCCCACGGCTGTCATGGGGACACCCATAGGTGACACTGGGATGGCCATGAGTGACACTAGGGTGCCCACGGTGACACCGGGACACCCACAGGCGGCAATGGGGGACAACCACAAGTGACTCCGGGGTGCCCACGAGTGGCAGTGGGACACCCGCAGGCGGCCCTGGGACAGCCGTAGCGACACCGGGACACCCACTGATGACACCAGAGCACCCACCGGTGACACCGGGACCCCCGCGGGTGTCTGTGTGTGCACAGGGATGATTCAGGCGCTGGGGGGGTTCTTCACATACTTTGTGATCCTGGCTGAGAACGGCTTCCTGCCTGCACGGCTGCTGGGGGTGCGCCTGGCGTGGGACGACCGCTCCACCAACGACCTGGAGGACTCCTATGGGCAGGAGTGGGTGAGCACTGCATGCACTGCGCAGCCACACGGTGCTGCGCTGCAATGCATGCACTGCAGGTACACATGGGGCTGCAATGCATGCATTGCACGTACACACTGGGCTGCACTGCATGCACTGCATGTACACACGGGGCTGCACTGCACTGCAATGCCTGTACACACAGTGCTGCACTGCACTGCATGCACTGCATGTACACACGGGGCTGCACTGCATGCACTGCACATTCACATGGTGCTGCACTGCACGGCAGTGCATGTACACAGTGCTGCAGTGCAGTGCACACACGCAGAGCTGCATTGCACTGCATGTACACACAGAGCTGCGCTGCACTCAGTCACACACACACAGCTGCATTGCACACACCCTCACACTGCACACTCACAGCTGCATTGCACACAGCTGCATTGCACACTCACAGCTGCATTGCACACAGCAGCATTGCACACTCACAGCTGCATTGCACGCACAGATGCATTGCACTCACAGCTGCATTGCACACAGCTGCATTGCACACACACAGCTGCATTGCACACAGCTGCATTGCACACTCACAGCTGCATTGCACACAGCTGCATTGCACACTCACAGCTGCTTTGCACACAGCTGCATTGCACACTCACACATCCCGATCCTGCACACACACACAGCTCCAGGCTCCCCATTGCGCTGCACCCCGCCCTCCCCCCGCCCCCCCCCGCTCACCTTGCACACGCGTGTGCCCCGCAGACGTACGAGCAGCGCAAGGTGGTGGAGTTCACGTGCCACACGGCGTTCTTCGCCAGCATCGTGGTGGTGCAGTGGGCCGACCTCATCATCTGCAAAACGCGACGCAACTCCGTCTTCCAGCAGGGCATGAAGTGGGGACCCCCCTACCCCTACCCCCCTACCCCCCAAAAAAAACCCTGCACCCATGGGTGCACCACCACTCCCCTACTCCCGTATGGGTGCCCCCCTATCCCATAATCATCACCCGTAGGTGCCCCCTCACCCCATAATGATTACCCATGGATGCCCCACCCCACTCCGTAAGCATCAACTGGGGTGCCCCACCACCCCATAATTATCACCCATGGGTGCCCCACCACCCCATAATTATCACCCATGGGTGCTCCCCCACCACAACATCATCACCCATGGTGCCCCCCCACCACAACATCATCACCCATGGGTGCCCCTCACCCCATAATCATCACCCATGTGTGCCCCCCCACCCCTGCCTGCCCATGGATGCCCCCCTACCACATAATTATCACCCATGAGTGCCCCCCTACAGTCCCATGGATTCTCTCCTCCCCCACTAGATAATCATCACCCATGCCTGCCCCCCCACCCCATACCCCCCACCTTAGGTGCCCATCCCCCAGTTCCCACTATTCATAGGTGCCCCCCCACCCCCCACATACGCATTCCTCCCCCCACCCTACGCCTCCCACACATAGGTGCCCCCCCACCCCGTACCACCATCCACGGCTCCCCCCCACCCCAGCTCTCACTCCTCAAAGATGCCCCCCCCCCCACTCCCTTCACCCATGGGTGCCCCCTCTACCCCATACCACCCCCATAGGTGCCCCCTCGTCCCCGTAGCCCCTCCCACGTCTCCCCCCCATAGGAACAAGATCCTCATTTTCGGGCTGCTGGAGGAGACGGCGCTGGCGGCGTTCCTGTCCTACTGCCCCGGGATGGGGGTGGCACTGCGCATGTACCCCCTCAAGTGAGGGTCCCCAGCTCCGCCCCTCCTCCCCCCTTCCATCCCGGACCCCCCCGAGCTGACGGTCTCCCCCCCCCCTTATAGGGTCACCTGGTGGTTCTGCGCCTTCCCCTACAGTTTGCTCATCTTTGCCTACGACGAAGTGCGCAAACTCATCCTGCGCCGCTACCCCGGAGGTGCGTCAGCACGGAGCGGGACCACCCACAGCCCCCCCCGTCCCATAACCCACCCCCCTACATCCCATAACCTACACCCCACAACATCCCTATATCCCATAAACCACACCCCACAGCCCACCCTATATCCCATAGCCCACACCCTGTATCCCATATTCTATAGCTTATATCCTATATCCCGTACCCCATGTCCCACACCCCATACCCTGTACCCCATGTCCCACACCCCATACCCTGTACCCCATACCCCATACTCCATACCCCACACCCCACACCCCATATCCCATATCCCATACCCCATTGAGGCGCCCTTCCCCCACTCACCCCCAGGAATAAAGGGAAATTCTGGGTGGGGGAGTGGGCCGTGGGTTGGGGGGAGTCTCCATGGGGCAGGGGGGATCCCCCCCTCACCCCCCCCCACTGCCCCCCCCCACCCCCAACGTCTCCCCCGCCAGGTTGGGTGGAGAAGGAGACGTACTACTGAGCGTCGGCGTGGGACCCCCCGCTCCCCCCACGCCCCCACAAGGACCCCCACTCACAGGGGTCCCGGCCCCCCCTCGCACTCCTCCACGCCCCCCCCCCCCCCCCATACTAACCCCAAAGCAATAAAGCAGTTTAACCCTTTCATTGCCGGACTGCCCCTTCTGTGCTGGGGGGTCCCACGCCCCCATATACCCCCACGTCCCCACGCGCTCCCACTGTCCCCCCCCGTGCCCCCATCCCCACATACTCCTACACCCCCCACACCCCTCCGTACCCCCATATATCCCCTTCGCCTCCCCCACGCCCCTATCCCCCCCATACTCTTAACGCCCCCTATACCCCATATACCCCCCCACCCCCCATCACCCCCCGTGCCCCCCCGCCCCTATACTCCCTACACAGACCCCCATGCCCCCCATATCTCTAATGCACCGCTGCCCCTGTACCCCCACACAGATCCTCGTGCCCCCCCAGTCACCTATATCCCATGACCCCCATGACCCCCCCATATTCCTATTGCCCCCACTACCCCATACACCCCCACACAGACCCCCGTGCCCCTCCTTGCCCCATACCCCGCATGCCCCCATCCGCCCATATATCCCCACAAATCCCCCCGTGTCCCCATGTTCTGTCCCCCCCCCATGCCCCTATATCCACCCCACCCCCCTAGAAATCAGCACCCGGTAGCTATGGGGTATCAATAGGGGTGGGCACCCACTGTCCACCCTCACTTTGGGGACACTGGGGACATGAGCCCCTTACCAGGGGACACTTTGGGGGACACGTCCTATAAGGTCTCTGGGATCCCGCCCCCCACCCAGGGAACGGGGGTGCCCGGGACCCCCATATTCAGTGACCCTCAACCGCAGGGCTGTAGGTGCCCCTAAATGGGGTCCCTGAGACTCTATAGGGCATTGGGGACCCCTGGACCCCATGTAGAGGTTATGGGGTGCTCAAGACCCCTATGTAGAACCTATGGGGCCCCTGAGACTGCTGTTCCTGGGTCAAGGGGTGCTCCGGACCCTCACACTCAGTGACCCCAAACCCCAGGGACTTGGGGTGCCCAGGACCCCTGTACTCAGTGACCCCCCAACCTGAGGGCACTGGGTGCCCTATATAGTGTTCTTGGGACCCTATAGGGACTTGGGGTACCCAAGACCCCCATGCAGACGTTGTGGGGTGTCCAGGACCCGTATGTAGAACCTATGGGGTCTCTGGACCCCTATGGGAAGGAATCGGAGTGCTCAGGACCCCCAACCTTAGAGAACACCCAACCCAGAACCCCCATTAGAGATATGGGGTCCCCAGGACCCCCATGCAGAAGTTATGGGATGCCCAGAACCCCCAAAACTCTGTAACCTCCCCAGCCTGGGGTTGGGCTCCGGGTGCCCCTAGATGGGCTCGCTGAGACCCTATAGGCCATCGGGGTGCCCTAAACCCCCATGTAGAGGTCATGGGGTGCTCAGGACCCCCACACTCAGTGACCCCCCCCCATCCCTGTGGATATCTCTATATGGGGCCCTGAGAACCTATAGGGCACTGGGGTGCACAGGACCCCCATGCAGAGGTTCTGGGGCTCTGTGGGTCGCACCGGGGATGGTCCCATAACTTTGGGGTCACACAGCCGCTCTGTGGGGGGGTGGGGGTTCAGGGTGGGGGTTTGGGTTTCCTGGCGTGGTGTTGGTGTCGGCCCTGGGGTTTAAAAATAAAATATCAAAATAATGGGGTCGGGGTGATCCGACACTGCCTGGGGGGGAATGGGGACATGGCAAAGGGAGGGGCACCCCAAAACCCCACTGCCCCCACATAGGGATCTTGGGAACCCCAGAACCTCTGCATGGCTGTCCTGGCTCCCCAGCTGCCCATAGGGTCTCAGGGATCCCATATAGGGGCACCCAGAGCCCTGGGGTTTGGGGTCACTGAATGTGGGGGTCCTGAGCACCCCATAACCTGGGGGGTCATGGGGGTCCTGCCCCCTCCCCCCCCCATCCCTGGTCCCACAGGGATCCGCTCCTGCAGCGCTCAGAGGTGGTCATCCGATATAGGGGGGGGACAGAGAGGTGACAAATGATCTTGTCCCCAAATCCTGATGGGGACGGGCAGATGGGGGGGAAGGGGGGGGCAGGGGGCAGTGGGACCCCCACCCCCCCGGCCCTGCCCATGTCTGGGGGGGGGGGGCAACGGATGGAGGGGCCCCCATTGCGGTGGCATTTGTCCCCAAAGGATGGGGACAAATCATGGGGGTCTCCCACACGGGGGGGTCCCTGTCCCCACGCTGTCCCCATGGCGGCGTGGCGGTGACCCCTTCTCAACTCTTTATTTTTAGTTCCTCCCCCCCACCCCCCTGTCCCTTCGGGTCCTATTTCCTTCCTTAATAAGGAATAGGGCTGAGCGGGGAGGGGGAGGGGGCTGTGACCCCCCCACGGGGCACCGTGACCCCCCCAGGGGAACCCTGACCACCCTATGGGGACCCCAGCCTGCGCACCCCCCTTTGTGCCCCATCTATGGGGAAGAGGTGGGGGAGGTTGGGGGTTGGGGGGGGACACGCTGTCACCCCCTGTCACCGCCCCATGGCCGAAAGGGGCTGCGGCTGCCCCCTCCCTGGGGGGGGCTGGGAGGGAAGGCGTCCGTCTGTCCGTCTGTCCGTTGCTGTGGGTCCGGCTGCGGGTCCCTGTGGGGCTGTGAGTCCGTCTGTCTGTCGCTGTGGGGCTGTGAGGCTGTCCATCTGTCTGTCCCTGTGTGGCTGTGAGTCCATCTGTCCCTCTGGAGTTGTGGGTCCGTCTGTCCCTGTGGGGCTGTGGGTCTGTCTGTCTGTCCCCACCAGATACAGAAGCACCATCTGTCTGTCTCTGAGCACGCACATGTTCCCCAGGGGCTGTCTGTCCGTCTGTCCATCCGTCCATCTGTCCACCCCAAACTAAACCTCTGTTCCCTTCTGTAGCACCTGTCATTTATCCATTGCTCGGTCTGTCTGTCTGTCCGTCCCCATCCACCCCAACCCAAACTTCTGTCCCCTCCCATAGCATCCGTCAGTTTGTCTGTCTGTCCATCTGTCTGTCCATCTGTCCTCTCCAACCCAAACCTCTCTCCCCTTCCGTAGCATCCATACATCTGTCCATCCATCTGTCTGTCCATCCATCTGCCCCAAACCCAAACTCTCCATCCCATTCCCTTATGTCTGCCTGTCACTTTGTCTGTCCTTCGCTATGTCCATCCGTCCATCTGCCTGTCCACCCCAACCCAAGCCTCTATCATCTTCTTCTATAACCCCATCTGTCTGTCTGTCCATCCGTCCATTTGTCCATCTCTGTCCCAGCCCAAGCCCCTATCCCCTTCCATCCATCCGTCCGTCCATCTGTCTGTCTGTCCAAGAGTCCACTCCAAATGACACCTCTCTTCTCTTCCCTTGCATCCATCCGTCTGTCCATCTGTCTGTCCTAACCCAAACCTCTTTTCCCTTCCCTAGCATCTATCCATGTGTCTGTCTGTCTGTCCACCCCAACCCAAACTCTCCATCCCCTTCCCTTGTGGCTGTCTGTCCATCTGTACGTCCCAATCCAATCCTCTGTCCCCTTCCATAGCACCCATCCATCTGTCCATCTGTCTGTCTGCCCGCCCCAGCCCAAACTGTCTGTCTCCTTCCCTTGTGTCTGTCCCCTTCCCTTGTGTCTGTCCATCCGTCCATCTGTCTATCCCCTTCCATCACGTCCATCCATCTGTCCATCTGTCCGTCCACCCGTCCTCCCCAACCCAAACTCTTTGACCCCTTCTCTTGTGTCTGTCCGTTTGTCTATCCGCTCCAATCCAAGCCTCTACCCCCTCCCATAGCATCCATCCATTTGTCTGTCTGTCTGTCCATCTGTCTACCCCAACCGAAACTCTCTGCTCCCCTCCCTTGTGTCTCTGGCTGTCCGTCCTTCTGTCCCAACCCAAGCCTCTAACCCCTTCCATCACATCCATCCGTCCATCTGTCTGTCCACCCATCCGCCCCATCCCAAACTCTCTGACCCCTTCCCTTGTGTCTGTCCGTCTGTCTGTCCTCCCCAACCCAAACCTCTGTCCCCTTCCCTAGTGTCCGTCCGTCTGTCCATCCATCCGCCCCAACCCGAACTCTCCATCCCCTTCCGCTCCCTCCGTCCGTCCGTCCGTCCGTCCGTCCGTCTCTGCGCCCCATCCCCACCTCTCCCCTCCCCGCAGCTCCTCCCGTCTGTCCGGACGATGTTGGGCTGCCGGTGGCTGCCGGCGCTGCTGGCGCTGCTGGCGGTGGGGTTTCCCCCCCCGGGGGGGGCCGAGGAGGGGCTCCGCTTCCCCTCCCACGACGGAGCGCCGCGGGTTCTGTCCGTCACCGCCAGCAATTTCCGCGCGGCGCTGCGGGGCTCCCCGGTGGTCGCGCTGCTCCTTCATCGGCCCGGGGGGACGCGGAGAGAACGGGAGGAGCGCGTGCTCGAGGTGCGGGGGGGCCGGGGGGGCGGGGATGGGGGGGGGCAGCGGGGGGCAAATGGGGACCGGAGGGACGGGATAACGGGGGACATTGGGGGACTGGAGGGATGGGACAGCTGGGGACAGCAAGGGACGGGAGGAATGGGGACAGTGGAGGACACTGGGGACTGGAGGGACAGGGGGACAAAAGGGGACACTGGGGACTGGAGGGAATGGGGACAGTGGGGGACAGTGGGGACTGGGGGGACAGCGGGGACAGCGGGATGTAGAGGAGCTCCTGATGGAGGTGGGGGGCAGCAGGAATAGCAGGGGACTTTTGGGGACTGGGGGGATGGGACAGCTGGGGACAGATGGAACGGTGGGGAACTGGAGGTAGTGGGGACAGTGGGGGACATTGGGGACTGGAGGGAATGGGGGACAAAAGGGGACAGTGGGGACGGGGGGGACAGCAGGATGTGGAGGAGCTCCTGATGGAGGTGGGGGGCAGTAGGGACAGCGGGGGACATTGGAGGACTGGAGGGAACTTGAGGGATGGGATAATGGGGGACACTGGGGACTGGAGGGATGGGACAGTTGGGGACAGATGGGACGGTGGGGAACTGGAAACAATGGGGTCAGTGGGGGACATTGGGAACTGGAGGGACAGGGGGACAAAAGGGGACAGTGGGGGACTGGAGGCAATGTGGGGGACAGTGGGGGACAGTGGGGACTGGAGGGGACAGGGGAGGAGCTCCTGATGGAGGTGGGGGGCATCAAGGACAGCAGGGGACACTGGGGGACTGGAGGGATGGGCAGCGGGGGACAGATGCGATGGTGGGGAACTGGGAGCGATGGGGACAGTGAGGGACAACAGGAGACAGTGGGGGACATTGAGGGACTGGAGGGAATGGGGACATTGGGGGACATCGAGGGACAGTGGGGGATGGTGGGGACACGGGGATGTGGAGGGGCTCGTGCTGGAGGTGTGGGACAGTAGGGGACATTGGGGGACACAGGGGGACTACATGGGACTGGAGAGACGGGGGGGACCTGGGGACAACTGGAGGAAAAGGGACACTGGTGGGGTCGGGTGGTGCAGGTGCCACCTGCGTGACACTTGGGGGGGGACGATGAGGCGACCCCCCCTCAAAAGGCCACCAACCTGTCCCACTGCCATTGTCACCCGCTGTGGGGACAGGACTTGAAGGGGGTGGGGGGGTCACAGTGTGGGTGGTGATGTCCCCTCGGTGTCCCCCCCCCAGCTGGCAGCGCAGGTGCTGGAGGACAAAGGAGTGGGGTTTGGCTTCGTGGATGCGGAGAAGGATGCGGCCACGGCCCAGAAATTGGGTGAGGGGGTTTGGGGGGGTTGGGGCACCATGCGGTGGGGGGGCATCAGGGCCGGAACCCCCCCGTGGCTCTGATAGACGAACAGAGATATCGCTCTGTGTGCCCCCCGTGAGAGGTAGGGGGACCCCTCCCAACGTGGAGCAGGGCCCCCCCGGGTCCCCCATCCAGGTATAGAGACCCCTTGGACCCTCCTCCAAAAAGTGACCCAGCCCCCCCCAGAATGGCCCAGAATGCCCCAATCTGAGAGACATACAGCACGACCCCCCCAGACCTGGCATTGGGACCCCCCCCCATCCATGCCCCCCACCCAGCACAGGGTCCCCCTTGGGCATCCCACCCCCCGCTCTGGCACAGGGCTGACACCCCCATGTTCCCCATCGAAGTATAGAGACCCCATGGACCCCCCTCAAAAAATAGCCCAGAATGCCAATGCCAGGGAGACGGATCCCATAGCCCCCCCAAAGACCTGGGACACGGACCCCCCTACAACTCCCCCCCACCCAGCACAGGGATCCCCGAGGACCCCCCCCACCCTGGAACAGGGCCCCCCATAACCCCCATCGAGGTACAGAGACACCCACAGACCCCCATCCCCCCATCCCCCCCAGAATAGCCCCCTTGGACCCCCTAAAATGGCCCAGAATGCCCCAATCTGGGAGACGAACCCCATGACCCCCCCAGATCTGTCACAAGGACCCCCCTGTGCCCCCCCCACCCGGCACAGGGCTGACGCTCCCCTCCCCCTTTCCCACCCCCCCTCAGGGATGACGGAGGAGAACAGCATCTACATCTTTAAGGGAGATGAGGTGATTGAGTACGACGGCGAGCTGTCAGCCGACACGCTGGTGGAGTTCCTGCTGGATGTCAGCGTCTCTCCCCCCCCACGCCCCAAAATGGGACCCTCCCACCGCCCCCCCATCACGACATCCCCCCCCCATCTGCCCCAGGTGCTGGAAGACCCCGTGGAGTTCATTGAGGGTGACCACGAGCTGCGTGCGTTCGAGAACATTGAGGAGGACCCCAAAGTTATCGGATACTTCAAGGGGGGGGAATCAGAGCGTAGGTGGGGTGCCCACCGTGCCCTCGTGCCCCCCCCGTGTCCCTTCTGCCCACCCCAGCGGTGGCTGTGTAGCCCTTCCTCCCTCCTGCCATCCCTCCCTCTCTCTCTCCATCCTTCCCTCCACCCCTCCATCCCTCCCTCTCTCCCTCCCACCTCCCATCCTTACCTCGATCTCTCCCTCCCTCCGTCGCTGTCTCTCTCCATCTCTCTCTCCATCCTTCTCTCCATCCCTACACACCTCCCTCTTTCCATCCCTCCCTAACTCCCTCCGTCCCTCCTTCCATCCCTCCCTTCCTCACTCTCTCTCTCCATCCCTTCCTCCCTCAATGCCTCCCTTTCTCTGTCCCTCCCTCCCTCTATTCCTTTTTCCCTTCATCCTTCTCTCCATACCTGCCTTCTTCCCTTCACCCTTCCCTCTATCCCTCCATCTCTCCCTTCCTCTCTCTTTCCCTCTCTCTCCCTCTCTCCCTCCACCCCCCCTCTCTCCATCCCTCTCTCCATCCCTCCCTCTCTCTCCCCCTCCCTTGATCCTTCTCTCTCCCCCTCCATCCTTCCTTCCGTCCCTCCTTCCCTCCCCCAGATTTCAAAGCCTTCTCAGCCGCAGCAGCAGAGTTCCACCCATACATCCCCTTCTTTGCCACCTTTGACCCCAAGGTACTCTGTTCCCTCCCCCTGTGCCCCACGGGGACCACCCTGAGCCCACAGCCCCACGACCCCACATCCCCATGGCCCCACAGGTGGCCAGGAAACTGACCCTAAAGCTCAACGAGATCGACTTCTATGAACCCTTCATGGAGGAACCACTCACACTTCCCACACCGCCCCAGGGCAAAGAGGAGATCGTCGCCTTCGTGGAAGAGCACAAGCGGTGGGGGCCCACTGTCCCTCCTATCCCCCATGTCACCCACCTTGGGACCAGAGGTGGTTGCTATGGGGAGGGGTTGCCATGGGGACCAGGTTGTCACAGGGATGTGTTTGCCATGGGGAGGTGGTTGTCACAAGGATCGAGTTGCCATGGAGATCTGGTTCCCATGGGAGGTGGTTGCTGGTTGCCATGGAGATCAGACTGTCACAAGGATATGGTTACCATGGGGAGGTGGTTGCTATGGGGAGCTGGTTGCCATGGGGACCAGATTGTCACAGAGATATGGTTGCCATGGGGATCACATTGCCATGGGAGGTGGCTGTCAGGGAAGGTGGTTGCCATGGAGACCAGATTTCACAGGGATGGGGTTGCCACGGGGCTGTGGTTGTCGGGGGGAATGGTTGCCATGGGGAGGTTGTTGTCACAGGGATGTGGTTGCCATGGGAAATGGTTACCACGGGGATGTGGCTGCCATAGGGATGTGGTTGCCAGGGGGATGGTTGCTACGGGAGGTGGTTGCCATGGGGAAGTGATGGCGGGGACAGCGGTGCCCCCGGGGATGGGGGATTCCCAGTGACAGTGCAGGGGGCTGAGGGGGATTGGGTGAGCCCTGGGGCTGACATGAGTTTGTGAGGGCTCAGAGGACAGAGAGGACATGATGGCAGTGGGGGGGGGGTTATTAATGCCGATAGATCAACCCCTCCACTCCCCCCTCCCCAGAAATGACCCCAATCCTACAGGGATCTGTGGGGCACAGGGACCCCCCATTGCGCCCCTCACTGACACCCCTCCCACCCTCCAGGGCAACGCTGCGGAAGCTCAAACCCGAGAGTATGTATGAGACATGGGTGAGTTTGGGAGGGGGCTGTCCCTACTGTCCCCATTGTCCCAAGGTCGTCCCCCCCCCCCCCCCCGGTATGTCACCATCCCATGACCCCCCCAGGAGGATGACATTGATGGGATTCACATCGTGGCCTTTGCAGAGGAGGACGATCCTGGTAAGGGACCCCAACAGCCCACATCCCCATCCCGTGTCCTCATCTCATGTCCCCATCCTGTTTCCCCATGTCCCCACTCCATGTCCTCATCCCGTGTCCCCATCCTATATTCCCATGTCCCTGCCCTGTGTCCCCATCCTGTGTCCCCATGTCCCCACCCCATGGACCCATTCCATGTCCCCACATCCCCATCCTGTGTCCCTGCCCAATTCCCCACTTCCCTGCCCCGTGTCCCCATAACCCCGTCCCATGTCCCCATGTCTCCACCCCACAGATGGCTTCGAGTTCCTGGAGACCCTCAAGGAGGTGGCGCGGGACAACACCGACAACCCCGAACTCAGCATCATCTGGATCGACCCCGAGGATTTCCCACTGGTACGGCCCCCCCCCACAGGGGACGTGTCACTGTCACCCCCCGGGGCTCACCCGTGTCCCCCCACAGCTCATCCCCTTCTGGGAGAGAACCTTCGGCATCGACCTCTCCCAGCCCCAAATCGGAGTGGTCAATGTCACAGATGTGAGTATCCCTGGGACCCCAAATCCCCCGTCCCCATCCCATGTCCCCATGTCCCATCCCGTGTTCCCATATCCCCATATTTCCACATCCCCACGTCCCCACATCCCCATACAATCATGTCCTCACCTCCCACCTCCCCACCCCCCACCTCCCCAGGCTGACAGCGTGTGGCTGCCGATGGCGGATGAGGACGACCTTCCGGACGCGGCGGAGTTGGAGGAGTGGATCGAGGACGTTCTGGAGGGGGAGATCAGCACTGAGGACGATGACGATGACGATGACGATGATTAGGGTCACTCCGTCCCTGTCCCCATCCCTGTGTGTGGCCATTAAAGTCCCCATAGAGCCAGCACTGGGCTGTGTGACTGCGGGGACGTGGGAGGGGGGGCAAAAATGTCCTCATGTGGGATGGTCCCCAGTGTGCGTGGGGAGGGAGGGGGACACCCGAAGGGAGGGGGACACCCCTGAGAATGGGGACATCCCAAAGGGACATCCAAAGGGGCGGGGACACCCCTGGCGGGTGGGGTCACCCCAAAGGGATGGGGACACACGAAGGGGACAGGGACACCCTACAGGGATGGGGACACTCCTACGGGACGGAGCCCCCGAAGAGGACAGTGACGCCCGTGGGTCGCCCCCCCTCCTCACCCCCGCCCCCCCCCAGCTTTGGGGTTCGCTGGCAGCGCTCCCCGCCCGTCGGTTCGGCGCGGGGCGGGGCCGCGGGGACGGGGCGGGGCCTAACGAGGCGTGGCGGGAAAGTGGGCGTGGCTTCAGACTCCGCCCCGCTGAGCCGAGAGACGGAGCGGCCGCAGCGGCACCGCCGCCGATACCGCCGGCAGCACCGCCAGCACCGCCAGCACCGCCACCGGAACCGCCACCGGCCGGTACGGGAACGGGAGCGGGAGGGGGACCGGGAGGGGGGGCCGCATTCCCACCCCTACTCCATCCGCCCCCCACCCCCGCCCCATTGACGCCCCCCTCCCGGCCGCAGATCCCCCTCACCCTCACAGACCCCTCCATCCTCCATTGACCCCCCTCGGCCGTAGACCCCCCACCATCCCCAAAGCCCCCCCCCCCGCCTCCGGACACAGACTCCCCATAGACCCCCCCATCTCCGTTGACCCGCCCGCGGCCATAGATGCCTCCAGCCCCATAGACCCCTCATCCTCAAGACACCCCTCCGGCCTCAGAAAGCCCCCCCACCCCCATAGACCCCCCCATCTCCATTGACACCTCCATCCTCGAGGACCCCCCCCCGGCCACAGACCCCCCACCCCATAGACCCTTCCGCATCCACAGACCCCTCCAACCCCATAGAACCCCCCCAGCTACCGACCTCCGCACAGACCCCCCCATGGTCACCCATCCCCAAGGACCCCCCTCCCCTCCCCCCGTGGCCATATTCACCTCCAACCCCATAAACTCCCCCCAGCCACAGACCCCCACCCCACCAACATAGACCCCCTCTCCAAAGACCCCCCCGCTCCCACAGACCCCCCCCCGCCCTCAACCACCCTCCCATAGACCCCTTCCAACCTCACGGACCCCCCCACCCCCATAACCCACCCCCAGACACCCAGCACTCCCCAAAGACCCCTCCCCTGCCCCTCCCATTCTCCCCCCCCGGTGGTACCGGGACCCCCCCGGCCGTGCTCTCCTCCCCCTCATCCAAACCCCACAGACCCGGTACGGCCCCCCCTCACAATTTGCAGCCCCCCCTCCCCCCCGGTCCCACTTTCGCTTCTCCTTCCCCACAGCAGACAGAGGGGGATTTCAAACCCGTGACGCTGCCATGCAACCCCCCCTCCCCCCCCTTAGATCCCTCGGTGCCACCCGTGTCAGTGACCCCCCCCCCAAAATCTCTCCCCCCCTGCTCCAGATCCCTTTTCCCACGATGTCACCCCCCCAGATAGTGCCCCCTCCCCCCCCCCCGGGCCGCGTGATGTCACCACGTGCCCCAAACTGAGACCAAACTGGGCCGAGTGGTGACCCCCACGCCCCCCCGGGAACCACCCCCAAACCATCAGGATGTGGGGAGGGCTGGTGAGGGATATGGGGGGGGAGGGATGGATGTGACCCCCCACTATGGAAAAGGGAGGCAGAGACTGGGGGGGTGGGGGGGCATCCAGATGTGTCCAGATGTGTTCGGATGTGACACCCCCCCCCCACTGTTCCCTATGGGTCCATCCCCACCGTGACTCAGTTTCCTCCCCCCCCCCTCCCCTCCCCCAAAGGGCCCATTGTCCCCAGTGACACAAAGGCCATTTGTCCCCGCGTCACTCCGGGGGGGGGGGGGGAACACACGCACACAATATGGGGGCACCCCCTTAAATCCCCCCCCAAAAAAACCCAAAGTGTGGAGGAGTTTATTTGGGATCCCCCCCCCCCCCATCCAAATCCAATCCCCCACCCCTCTCAAAGTCAGGTGGGGGCAGGGTGGGGGGGCGGTGTTATTTGGGGACCCCCCCACATTGCTGCCTCACTCTTCATCCAGGACCCCCCCCAACACTCCAACTCCCCCCCCCCCCACCTCATTTGATGGACGGAGCGCGGGAGACAAAGGCGGGAAGGAAGTGCCCCCCCCCGCATCCTGCCTGCCCCCCCCCATGGGAACGGGATTTAGGGATTACAGTGCCCTAAATGGGGTCAGATGGGGGGGGTTGTTGTGACCCCCCCACATGGGACCCCCCGGTGTGACCCCCCCATGGTGTGACCCCCCCCCCCCATCCCCCATACACGTTCCTGTTCATATACCAAAAGTGATTGGGGGGGGGGGGGGGGCAGTGTTAACTGGGAGAGGGGAAGGGAAAAATGGGGGGGGGGGGGAGCATCCCATTTAGTGATGGGGGGGGCACGGATGCTGCCCCCCCCCCAATGCACAGGGGTGTGGGCTGAGGGCTGAGTCATTGAGAGCCTTAAAGAGACAGTGCAGGGCTGGGGGGGAGGGGGCAGTGTGCAAAGGAGTGTGCACAGAGGGGTGAGTGTGCAGGGGGTGTGCGCACAGGTGTGGGCGTGCATGTGGGCGGCTGTGCATGTGCACAAGAGTGTGAATGCGCACGTGGGGGTGGGGGTGTGCATGTGGGTGTGCGTGTGCACCGCGGGGGGGTGTGCACAGGTGTGTTTGTGCACGTGGGTGTGCTAGGTGTGTGCGTGTGGGTGTGTGCACGGGTGAGCGTGCACAGGTGTGTGTGTGGGCATTAGTGAGCGTGTTTGCACGTGGATGTGGAGAGTGTGTGTGCAGGGGTGTGGGTGTGCAGGTGGTGTGGCAGTGCTGGTGTGTGCGTGCACGTGGGTGTGTGCATGCAGGTGAGCACACAGGTGTGCTGGCACAAGTGTGAGTGTGCTTCCGCACGGGTGTGCGTGCACGGAGGTGAGCGTGCACGTGAGTGAGCATTTGGGTGGGTGTGCGTGGGTATGTGTGAGTGTGCATGGGGCGTGCGTGCACCTGGGTGTGCACGGAGATGGGGGTGTGCACAGGGATGTCTGGGTGTGCACATGGGTGTGCTCTGGGGTGGGCACACCTGGATGTGTGCATGGGGTGTGTGTGCACACACATGTGCATAGCTGTGGGTGTGCACTATGAGGGTGTGCTCGTGCAAGGTTTTGCATGCACAGATGTGTGCACAAGTGTTGGTGGGGGTGGATGTGGATGTGCACGGGTGTGGGTGTGCGCACTGGCGTGTGCACGGAGGTGGGTGTGCACGTGGGTGTGTGCACACATGGATGCGTGTGTGCATGGGATGCGTGCACGGTTGTGTGTGCACGTGGGGGGGGTGTGCACGTGGGTGTGCATCAGGTGTGGGTGTGGGGGAGTGGGAGTGCATGGGGGGGGCACGGGGTTGCCCACGTGAGTGTGAGTGTGTGTGTGAGTGTGTGATGTGTGAGTGTGTGTGTGAGTGTGAGTGTGAGTGGAGTGTGAGTGGGGGGGGCACAGCGGGGCCACTGGTCACCATGGCAACCACATCCCTGGGTTTGGGTGGCAGCGGTCGCCATGGCAACTGAGATACGACAGGAGATGGGGACGGGGGGGTCAACTCCCTCCCCCCCCCAAGGGGTTGCAGTGGGAGGGGCAGGGGGACAACGGGGGAGGGGAGACACCCCACCCCCACCTCACCCCCCCCAAGGGGTGACCTCCTTTGTCCCCAGAGCATTATGGGGGTGAGTGGGGACAGTTTGAACCCCCCAGGGGGTGACAGTGGGGGAGGGGGGGACCTCATCCCCATCCGCCCCCTTTCCCCCCCAGTTGGTGACAGAGGAGTAGGGGAGGGGCTGTGACAGTGGGGGTATGGTGACTGTGGGGGGGGGGGTGACCCCATCCCCCCCCCAACAAGGGGTGACAATGCTGTACCTCCCGTGTCATCCCCCAACCCCACTGTCACCCCTGGGGGGTCATGAGGTTGGCTTCCCCCTCCCCACCGTGGTCACCCCATCCCCCATTTCACTTTTTTTTTGTGGGGGGGGGTCAACCTGTTCCCATCTCCTGTTGCATCTCAGTTGCCATGGCGACCGCTGCCTCCCCAAAACAACGATGCAGCCCCCCAACCCAACTTGGGGTGCCCCCCCCCTTTTTCTTCCCATAACATCAAAGCCGTGGGGGGTGGGGGTGGTGTGGGATGTGGGGGGGTTGGGGGGGTTGGCCACACATATGCGCCTTGCTGTCCCTCATCCCCCATCCCTGTCACATCCCGTGAGCATCACATGAGTCACGGCCCAGCAGAGCCGCCTGTGGGGCCGGGGGGGGGAGGGTGGGCCGAGGTGGGGGGGGCAACTGAGACCGGGCAGCTCGTGACACACGTGGTGCAGCCATGGCCGAGTATCGCAGCCTGCTGGAGGAGCTGGCGCAGAACATCACCGCCGAGGACCTGGAGCAGCTCAAATCCGCGTGCAAAGAGGACATCCCCAGCGGGGAGGGGGAGGCCATCGCCACCAGCCAGCACTGGTTCGCCTTCCTGGAGAAACACAGCAAGCTGGACAAGGGTCAGCATCCCCCCCCCGGGACCCCTGCCCCGTCCCTCTCCTCTCCCCTGGTCCCCCCGATCCTCCTTGTCCCCTCTCCTGGTTCCACCCTCACCCTCAGGTCCCTCTCCTGTTTCCTCATCCTGGTCCCCCCATCCCCGTCCCCTCCCCCAGTCCCTGTTTCCCCCATCCCAGACTTCATCCTGGTCCCCTGATCCCTGTTCCCATACCTCATTCTTTCTCCTAGTTCCCATCCTTACCCTCTGGTCCCTCTCTCCTGTCCCCTCATCCCGATCCCCCATCCCTGGCCCCAGAACCCTGTTCCCCCCATCCCTGGCCCCTGCCCGTTCCCATCCCAATCCTGTCTCCTTTCATGGTCCCCATCCCAGTCCCCTCACCCCTTTTCCCATCACTGGCTGTGCTGCTGGCCCCATCCCGTCCCTCATCCCATCCCTATCCCACTTCCCACCCCACACCCCGCTCCCTGTCACCTGCCCCACTCCCCATCCCAGTCCCCGTTCCTGTCTCATGTCCCCTCTTTCAGTCCTCACGCCCATCTCTGTCCCCATCCCACCCCAATAAACACCCCCAGCCACGTCCCCAATCCGTGTCCCCTACCCCACCCCCGTTCTCATCCCTGCCCCGTCCCCATTCCTGTCCCTCAGCCCTGTCCCATCCCCCACCCCATCCCCACAGCACTGTGTCCCCATGTCCCCATATCCCCGTGTGCACATGTCCCCCTGTCCCAGTGTCCTCCAGTGCTGTCCCCACGCTGTCCCTCTGTCCCCACGCTGTCCCTCTGTCCCCACGATGTCCCGCTGTCCCCGCAGCCAACCTGTCGTACATCGAGCACATCTTTGAGATCTCGCGCCGCCCCGATCTGCTCACCATGGTGGTTCAGTACCGCACGCAGGTGCTGAAGATCTCGGAGGAGGATGAGGTGGACACCAAACTCACCCGCATCCCCAGCGCCAAGAAGTACAAAGGTGAGCCCCCCCGGCCCATCGCCCTCCCTTGCTGACCCCAAAACCCACCCCAGATGCCACCCAGTGACCCCTGATAATTGGGGAGGGGGACCATGGGTGGGGGACCCCTTTCCTGACCTCAAAACCTACCCCAAACCCATCCCAATGACACCCAGTGGTTGGGGTAGGTAACCCCAAAACTCACCCCAGCCCCATCTCAGTGACCTCCAATGGTTGAGGAGGGGAACCACAGGTGCGGACCCCCTTCCTGACCCCCAACTGCCTCCCTGAACCCCACCCCAGTGATCCCCAATGGTTGGAGTGGGGGACTGTGGGTGGGGGACCCCTTTCCTGACCTCAAATACCCCCCTGGACCCCATCCCAGTGCCCCCCAAGAGTTGGGGTGGGAGACTGTGGGTGGGGGATCCCTTTTCTGACCCCAATCCCCCCCCAGAGCCCATCCTACTGACCCCCAATTATTGGGGTGGGGCCCCCCTTCCTGACCCCAAATGTCCACTCCAGTTGTTGGGGAGGGGAACCCCTTTCCTGACCCCAAATATCCACTCCAGCACCCCTCCCAGTGACTCCCAATGGCTGGGGAGGGGGACCCCAAATGCCCAGACCCCATCTCGATGACCCCCAGCGATTGGGCTTGGGGACTCCCGCCTTGCTGACACCAAATGCCCACCCCAATAATTGGGAAGGGGTCCACAGGTGGGATCCCCCCTTCCTGACCCCAAATACCCTCCCTGGATTGCATCCCAATGAACCCCAATTGTTGGGGTGGGTGACCCCTTTCTTGACCCCGAATGCCCACCCTGGACCCCATCCCAGTGATCCCCAATGGTTGGGGATGGGGGATTGTGGGTGGGGGACCCCTTTCCTGACCCCCAAGCCTCCCCCTGGACCCCATCCCAATGACCCCCAATGTTTGGGGAGGGGGACCCCAAATGCCCACCCCAGTCTCCATTCCAATGGCTTCCAATGGTTGGGGAACCCACCCTTGCTGACCCCGATTGCCCACCCCAACGGGGACCCTCTTCCTGACCCCAAAAATCCACCCCAGACCGCATCCAAATGACCCCTAATGATTGGGGTGGGGGATTCCCCCCCTTGCTGATCCCAACCCCCCCCTCCCCCCCCCCCGTGGCCGGGGTGGGGGGCACTGACCCCAAGCATCCCACAGACATCATCCGACAGCCCTCGGAGGAGGAGATCATCAAGTTGGCCCCCCCACCCAAAAAAGCCTGAGGGGGGGGGGTGAGGAAGAGGAGGAAGAGGAGGTGTCCCCCCCCCCACCACTCCGACCCCACGGGGGGGTGGGGGATGGGGGTCACACGGTCACTAACAAAAGTCTTAACGCCCCCCCCACCCCAAAACCAGCGCTGTGGGGGGGCTCTGCGTGTGCGTGGGTGTGCACGTGGGTGTGTGTGTGAGCGTGATTTGGGGGGGGGCTTTGCTATTTCCAGGGGACCCCCTCCGACCCTTTACCCAAATCTTTGGGATAACAGAAACAGGGATGCCCCCCCCCCCCCCATATTGTGGTTTGTTTTTTTTTTTTGAGGGGGGGGTGCATAGGGACCATCCTCCCATCCCATCCCATCCCAATGCTGGGGTGGGGGGCACAGATAGGGACCTCCCCCTCCTCACCAGTTGCGGGGTGCACAGAGACATCCCCCCACCAGTTGTGGGGTAGGGGGCACAAATAGAGACCCCCCCCAAATTGGGGTGGGAGGCACAGACAGGGGACCCCCCCCAGGAACGTGGCTGTGGGAGGGGACACAGGGTTGAAGGTGGGGGCATGTTGGGATGGAGGAGAGCAGCAGGGCTGGATGTGTGTGTGTGTGGGGGGGGGTCCTTTGCTGACCCCCCCGAGGGGCTGGAGGAGGACATGAGGCTGGAAGGACTCAGCACCATATGGGGGGGAAAGGGGGGAGGATTTGCCCCACCCCACCCCATGGGGGCTGCAGTGGGTGGGGGTGGTGAGGAGGTGACATGGGGGGGGGGGGGGGGTGGAGGGGAGCCCCTGTGCAGAGTAGTGGTATTCTAAAGGGGGGGGGAAGCTCCATTGCAAGAGGACCCCCCCCATTTTGCTGGGGTGGTGTGCAGAAATAGAATTTCCCCCCCCCCCCCCCCAAATCAACCAGGCTGATATAAGGGGGGGGTGGTTCCTCCCAGTGCTGTAGTGGGAGAGGGGGAGCAAGAAATGGACACAGCCCCCACTGAGGGGGGTAGTTTGTGGGGGGGGGGGGAGGGGGGTCCAACAGCTCTTAGTTACTAACCAAGGGGGGGGGCATTGGAGAGAGTTTATGTTAATATATTTTATTTAATAAAAGCTAAAACCCGCAGAGCGGCTGTGTGTCCCCGTGTCCCCCCCCCCAACCCCCCCGTATTTATTGTGTTTGTGTGTCTGTCTGTCCCCCCCCCCCCCAGTTCCAAACTGTGGCTTTGGTTACAAAATGACTGTTCAGGACCCCCCCCACCACCGCTGTGATCCCAGAGGGGAGGGGGGGAACGTGGTGGCCCCCAACCCCACAGTGGGGACATGGGGGGGGGCTCAGCCCTGTCCCCCCCCACCCCCAGACCTTAAAAAATCCCCCCCCTCCCCATGTCCTGACCGCACTGACTGTGTACAGCTCCTATAAAGAGATGGAGATGAAACAGCTCTGGAGGGTCCGCCTGGCTCTGTGGGGGGGGGGGGGGGAGGTGTGAAATAGTGCAAAAAAATTGGTTAAAATTGATCTCGATCCTAAAGGGGGGGGAGCTGAAAATATGGGGGTGGAAATAGTGCAAAAAATGGGTTAAAGATATGGGGGGGGGGGTGATAATAGTGCAAAAAAGGGGTTGAAATAGACATCAATCCTGGGGGGGGGGGGGAAATTGTGCAAAAAATGGGTTCAAGTAGACCTCAATCCTAAATAGAGGGGAAGGGGGGGCTGAAAATATGGGGGGGTGGGGGGAAATTGTGCAAAATATGGGTTATTTTCGGCCCCCTCCCCCTCTTTAGGATTTAAGTCCATTTTAACCCATTTTTTGCACTAAAATGGACCTGAAGCCTTAAAGGGGGGGGGGCTTGGAAATAAAGGCTGGGGGGGGCGGGGGGGTGATGGGACACGCGGCGCTGCGCCTCTCTCCGCTGGCTTTTATTGCATTTATATATAATAATATATATTCCAACTTTTACAATAACAATTTGAGGTGGATAACATCCAAAGTTCCGTTTGGTTTTAATACATATAAAATTAGGCCTCTAACAGTGAATGGGGGGGGTGACCCTCAAAGGGGGGGGGGGGCAGCCAGCTGGGGGGGGTCCTCTGTGCTGCACCCCCCCCACCCCCTTCCACTCCCCCTGTGAGATCTCCTCAAAAGGAACTGAAAATTAAAGGATCTTCCCCCAAATCCCCCCCCCGCCCCCCCCAGTTTGGGCTCCAGCCGATGCCCTGGGTGAGGGGGGGCTTTGTGGGGGGGCGGGGGCAGGGGGAGGTCAAACCAAGTGCAAATCACCGATATGTACAAACTAGACAAGCATCGCTCTGCAAACACCCCTGTGGCTTTTTGGGGGGGTGGGAAGGAAAAAAAAAAAGGAGAGTGTGCAGCCCTGTAGTGGGGGGGGGGGGCAGAGCAGCTGGAGCCCCCCGGGATGGGGGAGGGGAGGGGGGAGCCCTGAAGAACAGAGGGGGCAGCAGCCTGCATCCCCCCCCCACACCCAGTTCAGTGGGAATGGTGAAACTGCAGGGATTCGGGGCACAGTGGGGGTTTTAATATAAGAACCTCCTCCCGCCCCCCCCCCACCTCCCTCCCATCACCGTGTGGGTGCTGGGGGGGCACAGTGTGTCATCCTCTCACCCCCCCCATCTTGTGGCCCCATCCCCACCCGTAGGGCTGCGAGGATGAGGAAGGAAGAAAGGGGGGAGGGGGGGTCCTTAACATGTCAATAAAAAGCTCAAAGTGTTGTTAGTAGAGAAACGGGGGCAGTCCGGAGCCCCCCCTCACCACACCCCGGGGTTGGAGGGGGGGAGGGGGGGTCCACACGTTGCGGGGGGGCTCAGGAGGGCATACACTGCACCCGGTCCGGACCCTCCTCCTCATCATCAGAGCTGTCAGAAGAGCTGGGGGACTCATCCGAGTCGGCCTCTGGTGCACCGGGATCCCGTCGGCGCTGCTGGGAAGGAGGGGGGGAATAAAAGTGGGAGGGGGTTTGATTTGGGGAAGGGGGGGGACACACAAAGGCGGGGGGGCACCAACCCGGTGGTGACGCCTCTGTCGGAGGTGGTGCATGAGGAACCAGAGCATGTGGCTGTCAAACATGTCGGTGTGGTGCAGGCTGTCCTCGTCCCGCTCCATCTTGTTCTTCTTGATCACCTGCGGCCGTGGGGGGGGGAGGGTTAAGGGGGGGGTCAGGGCCCCCCCTTGGCCCAGGGGTTGGGGTCTCACCCACCTCTTTGAGGCCCTTCAGCTCGGTGGGGGTCACCGCTGTGGGCGCCCAGATCTTGACGTCGTGGTCCAGGCCGCTGGTGGCCAACACGGGGAGGTGGGGGTGAGGCTCCAGGCAGTTCACCTGGGGGGGGGCAGAAAGAGAGCGGAGGGGGTGTGGAGGTGAATGGACGGCACCCATGGCACAGAGATGTGAATGGGGGGGGCACAGAGGTGCAGAGACATGAATGGGGGGGGGGGGGGAAAGATGGGCACAGAAAAATGAATGGGGGGGCATGAAGGCAGTGGTATGAATGGGGGGGCACAGAGATATGAAGATATGAGAGGGGAGGGGGGACAGACATGAAAGAAAGGAGACAAACATGGATATGAATGAGAGGCACACAGACAGACATGAATGTCGGGGAGCACAGAAACGCAACCAGGGGCAGAAGAGGGGCGGAAAACAGGCCCAAAAGCATGAATTTGGGGGGGGGGGGAAGGGGAGAAAACAGTGACAGCCAGGCCCACGGGGGAACCGCAATCAGCACCTCTAGGTGCCACAACAGAAGGACCCTCATCCCAGGCACCGCCGGGTGCCCCGTGCCCACGGGAAGGGACAGGGCAGGGGAGGGGGCTGCGGGCAGAGGGGCTCCCCGTGCCCCCCCCCAGCCCCGCACTGCCAGCCCAGCGCATCGCCGCCCCCATCGCCATGCAAAGGGTGCATCGAGCCCTGAGTAATGCGCGGGGCGCCGAGGGGAGCGACGGGGGAGGGGGGGAAGCAAAGGGAAAGGCAGAGCCCGGCGGCACCGCAGCCCGGTGGGGGGTGAGGAGGGGGGGCGGCGGTGCCAGCGGCCACCAGGCGTTGTTGGCACGCTGCCTTGGCCACCCAGACAAAGGGCGGCTGTGCTGCGTGAGCGGCACCGAGCTGCCGGCGCTCGGGGACCCGGCAGCTCCATGGCTGTCACGGCTCAGCCCAAGGCGGGGCTGGAAATGATGGCAGGGGGGCTGGAAATGTGGCGGGGGGGCTGGAAATGTGGCGGGGGGGCTGCGTCGTCACTTGGGAGCCGAGCACGGAGCGTGGGAAATGCAGTGTGGGACGGCCCCGTGCAGCTGTGAGCACAGTGGGGTGCGGAGCTTCACCCAGAGCCGGGCCCACTGCCGTCCCCTTCCTTGGGTGGGGGCACCCGGGGGCTCTTCCCTCTGCATTCCCACCCCCAGCGGAGCGATGTGGGGCTGCTCTCTGAGCTCACGTCAGCAGCCAGGGGCTCCTCCAGCCCCGATGCTGGACGTGCAGCGTTGACTGCTCAGCTGCCGGGCTCAGGAGGAGCTCGGCGGGGTGCTGACACAACCTGGGGGGGTCGGTGGGGGTGTGGAGGGAGCGAGGAGGGAGCAGGCGAACTCACCACACCGCCCTTATCGCCCTCCATGAACTGCACGATCTGGCAGGAGGACTTCTCCCACAGGAAGATGTGGCCGCAGTCGCTGCCGCTCACCACAAATTCGCTTTTCGGGCCGTAAAAATTGACGCCTTTCACTGCAAAGGAACAGAAAGGAGCGGGGTGAGGCCCCGCAGAGCCGGGCAGCCCTCCCTGCACCCCTCCGCTCCCCTCCCGGCAGCCAGCGAGTTTCCAAGGTAACCGGCGCGGATCTCTTCCGTCCCCAGACACATAATGGCTCATTCTTCGTGAGCCCACGACTTTAGGAGTCTTGGAAAGGAGAGATGGGACGTTCAGAGCCACCCGACCGGCCCACGGGGAGCTGTCACCCCGCTGCAAGGATGGGAGCCCCCAGCCCCAACCTGGCCTCCAGTCTGACCCCATCCCAGCCCCTGCAGCTCCAGCCTGTCCCTCCAGCTTAAGCCCCTGCCAGCCCCAGCCTGACCCCAAGCCTGTGCCCCCAGCCCCAGCCAGCCCCCCATTCCGGCCCCCCCAGCCCGACCCCCTTCAGCTCCCAGCCCGACCCGCAGCCCAACTCCCCTCCAGCCCCAACCTGATCCCCCAGCCCCACCCCTCGTGCAGAACATCCCCCCCCTCACCGGTGGCGTTGTTGCGGTGCCCTTTGTATCTCTTGATGTACTCAGCGCCGTCGCTGTGCGAGGAGTTGAAGAGATAAATGTCCTCATCGTTGTAACTGGCCAGCAGCTCTGCGGGGGGATGGCAGAAATGTGAGAGCTGGGATGGCCTCCCCAGCTTCACCCTTCATGCTTTGGGGGGCCTGGGACTCACCAGAGCCGTCGTGGCTGTACACCAGGCAGGTGATGTTTGCTTTGGACTCGCTGCTTACCTAAAGGGAAAGCGCAGAGCTCAGCTTGCTCCTCCCCTGCCAGGACCCGGCGCACCCACACCAGCCACGTGCTCACTGATCTCGAAGGCAGAGCACGAGTTGCTGTGCCTTCCCAAGCCAAGCACGGACAGCGGGAAATTTGGGTCAAATAACGCAAAAAAGAGAGCACTGGGCTGCCGGTTCAGCTGCCCCAGGTGTTTCCCAGGCAGGAAGCACGTGAGGGGCTCGGGCAGCGGGGAGCTCACCAGGTGGTGGGGGCAGAACTTCTTCAGCACGCCGTTGTTCTCATTCTCGTCGATCTTCCGCTGGTCGTAGATCCTGGGGGGAGGAAGGATGCGTGGCACTCACCCCAAACACTCCTGCAAACAGGGCGGCTCAGCCCCGACCAGGCGATGTCACGTCGGACACCGCAGCCTTCAGTGATGCTCTGCGGAGCCACGAGCGGATGGGAGAGGCAGGAACTGCAGCCCAAGCAGCTCAGTGTCACCTCTCATTACGTCGCAGGCGCTGCTCGGCGCTGCACGGCAATGTCAATGGCTGTGAGCACGCAGGCCGCAACCCGCGCTCAGGGGATGTGACTGTCAGCTCACCATTCTGCACCCCACGGGAGCTGTTAACCTCTCTGTTCCTCCCTGGCTCCTGGAGGAGGGATGGGGTCGGGATGGGGCACGGGGACGGCGGCCGAAAAAGGCAGCAGATGGAGCACAGGGAGGAGGAGGGGCTGCTCTCTGAGGGCTCTCCCGGAAGGCGCTGCGCCGCTGCTCTGCTCGCAGTCTGCTGAGCTCACGTGGGAAGGCTGGCGACGCCGCCGGCACAGAGCCGTGCGCCCGGCCGTGTCCTCAGGGTGCTGAGCAGCACCTCTGTGCAGCTGCAAAGCTGCTGCCAGCAGCACTCTGCGCGTCCAGGGCTCAGCATCCCCCCTCCCAGTAAAGGCAGCGAGCGGATGCTTGGCAAAGGACGGTGAGGAGGGATGGGGGATGAGCAGCTCTGCTGACTGCAGGTGCTGTGGTGGAGCCGCTCACGTGGAGACACAACCTCGGCCCAAAGCAGAGAGGGACTGTGCCTGAAAACAAAGCCCTGAGTGCTCCAGGGCAGTGCTCTGGGGGGACGACGGCAGGAGGGGAGAGCAGCTTGGATCCCAGCAGCTGCTGATGGGAGGGGATGGCACGTGGCCGTGGGGAAGGGCTCAGCTGGGCAAACCCACGGCGCTGCGGGGACGGAGCAGTTGGTGCTGTGGGGTCGTCCCAGTGCTGCCCATTATCTGAGTGCAGGGAGATTTTAATTGCTGCAGCAGGGGAAGGGAGGGGGCTGGGATTAGGGAGCCCAGTCTCACAGAAACAAAGACCTTCCCCGAGCTCAATCTCAGCTCCAAAGCGCACCAGGCCTGGCCCGGCAGTGAGGGCTGAGAGAAGATGGCTCAGAAGCTCGTTAAGGCTAAGAGAATCACTGCCTCCGGGGGAAGGGAGAGCAGGGCTTGGCAGCAGATCCCAGTGCTAAACCTCCACGGATCCAAATCCCTCTCTATTAATCCCACTGGTCTTCGTGCTGCTTACGGGAGAGCGGGCTTTGCGGGCATTAAGGACCGCAGTGCTGCTGGGGGGGCACCCACTCACCTCACAAACTGATCTCTGCCTCCCACGGCAAACTGGTAGGTGTTGGCTGGGTTCACGAAGATGGTGTACAGCCCCACCTTCTTCTCCTTTTCCTTCGTCACCACCAGTTTCCTTTAAGAGACAGGGAATAACAGCAACAACCACCAACAAAAAAATCCACCTTGGATTCCAAACAGGGCCCAGATGGGAAACGCAGGAGCGGCGTGAGCTCTTACTCACACTCAGACAAAAAAGCACACGCACACAAAAAACCTCCCAACCACCGCAGCTTCCAAACCGAGCTCTGTCTGTGAGTCAAACAGCGCAGTGAAATCATCCCCTGGCGTCGGCCTCTGAAAGCATCCGAAGGGTTTCACGGCCCAGCAGAGCCGGGCCAGCAGCAGCGAGAGCGGAATCAGATAAACTCCAAAGCCAAAACCCTCTGCTGTTGTTTCTCCCCACCCGTCTCGCTGTAACGAGGCCCAGATTGAGCGGAATCTGACACACTGCCTCCCTTCCCCTCCCCCCCCCAGGAACTGGGGAAAATATTTCGGCACACAAACCCAGGCAGCATCCTGGGGAGGGAACAGCAAGCTGCAAAGCTGCTCTTGTCCTGGTTATGAAACAGATGCGTTCGGGGCTGCAGACAAAAGCCCTCATGCACAGAAATAAAAGCAGAGCTCCAGCAGCTGAGCTGTGAAGCTCTGTGCTCTAAGCAGGATCATCTCTGCAATAACACTGTGCTGTGCTGGAGAAGCGCCCCGAGTCCAAGCCCAGACGGCCGCTCTGATTTGGAGGGTTGTCAGAAATGGCCAAACTCTCTGCTCCTTCGTTATTGGCTTTTGATTAATTGGGATAGCACTCACATGATGAGTGAGGTGGGGACACAGCGAGTTGCCAGCACAGAGGGGCTGCATGGGGACACACAGCAGCAGCACTGCTGCTCTACCTGCGCTCCACACTGGTGGAGGACAAGGTTTAATTGCAGACTAATTAATGAGGAATGTAGCCACACTGATACCAAACCCGCCTGGGGTCCCAACGCTGCTCCTCCCAAGCAGCAGAATCTCTTTGGTCACCTCCCAGTGCCCTTAGGGAACACAGTGCTGTCACAGCCCCAAAATGCCGCATGTCCAGCAAGAAAGCGGTGACCCAACACACTGATACGATGGTTATGGGGCAGAGACCTTCACCCCCAATCCAGATCCCACAGATCCCCACCTGCAGCAGGAGGGGGATACTCACGAGGCAGGCCGGTCTTGTCGCAGATCAATGGTGAAGACGACAGCATCTTCACCTGCTGATAGGAAAGTGCATGGGGAATCCGGTTCTAGGGCCAGCTGTAAGATAAATACTCGGGCATTGGTTCCCTTTTCACCCAACAATGCGCTAAGATCCCTTTCTCCCCATAACCCACCCACATCCCCGCACCCTCGAAGCCCCACGGCTGCGTGCTGTCTGGCAGGCAGCACACCGAGGCCCTCCTCAGCCCCCCGCGCCCCCAGCCCAAGGAGGTAAGGGCAGTTTTGAGGGCTCACCTTGTGAGAAGCTCCCTTGTGCTGCGCCACACGCTTGGTGCTCCTGCAGCACTGCGTGGCCGAGAGCTCAGCCACCCGCACCTGCCCGTCCCGAGCACACATGGCCAGCGTGGAGTCACCGCTGTTGGGGAGGAACTTGGCCTGGAAGAGAGCAAGCAGAGGGTGAGGGCTCACGGCTGAGTCAGAGCAGGAATGAGGATCTGACCCTCCGTCTCATCTCTAGAGGCACAGATACAGCTGGAGGGTTGAGAAACCACCCCAGTTCTCTTTGGAGAACCCGGAGGAGACACGGGAAGGATCACCGTCCCGGCATCCCATGGCGAGGCCGGCTGTCCGGGCCCCCTCTGGCGGCGGCAGAGCCGAGGCACAGCGCAGCACCACCGGAACGCTGCTCCTCCCAGACCGGGATCCGAGCAACCGAGCAACAGCAGCAGCACGGCTGGGGGCTCCGGGCAGAGCAGCAAAGCGGGACGCGCGCCCCCCGACCCAAGTTTGGAGCCGCTCGAGTTCTGACGGCCGGCACAGCCTCCGCGTCCCCCCAGCTCTGAGGAAACCCCTTTTGCTCCGCGCAGCACCAGGCAGGGAAACGGCACCCCCTCATCCCACCGGAGGGGACACCGTACCCACAGAGCCCAGAGCAGGAGCTCCTCACCTGGAAGACGTTGCTCTTGTGGCCGCTCTCGAACTCCAGCACCGGCCGCCTCCGCACCCAGTCCCACACCACCACTTTGAGGTCGTCGCTGCCGCTGGCCAGCCACGTGCCTCTCTGGTTGAAGTGCAGCGTGTTGACGCAGCCCGTGTGGCCCTCCAGGCCGTGCTGCAGGCGGAAGCGCTGCACGAAGAGCCGGGCCCCGCAGGCCTCGTAGACGAAGCGGGGGCTGGAGCCCAGCTCCCTGTCCCGCAGGGCACGGATGGCCTGCCAGCGGGGCCGCGGCAGCGCCGTGGTCTCCGAGGACACCCAGTCCTCCAGCGCCTGCTCGTCGTCCGAGGAGTCTCGGTCGTGGTTGGCACGTTTGCGCTGAGCGCGGCGGTGGGATCGCTGCTCCTCCTCTTCCTCCTCTTCCTCCTCCTCCTCCGAGTGCGAGCAGTCGAGGGTGCGCGACTCCTCGTTGATGGAGTAGTGGCCCGTGTCGTCCATGCTGTCAGAGTCCTTCTCCTCCCCCGAGCTCTCGGTGTCGGTGTCGCGGCTCTCGGTGCTGGTGCGGTTGGGCCCCACGTCGTCTCCAGTGAGGCTCAGGCTGACGTCGGACGCCTCCACCTCGATGCCGGAAGAAATTTCTCTGCCCTCCTCGGCTGACATCTCCTCTGGGCTGCTGGACAGGCTGCCTGCACCGCACAGACAGTGCTGTGAGCTCCCAGCGGGAGACACGGCGCTCCGAGACCTCCCGGCCACCTGCTCTTTCCACCCCATCCATCTCCTGCACGATGGCAGAGGAGCAAGGCACGTGTCCCTGTGACAGGGAGCTGAGGTGGTGAGAGCGAGCCCTGACCCCTCCAGCCTCTGCTCTGCACCCAGTGCCACAGCCCGCAGAGCTGGACCCCAACCAGGCTCGGTCCCTCTTTCTGTCTCCCCCAACTCCATCTGCCCCCCCAGTGCTCCCCAAGTTGCTCTCCTGGGGCTGAGCTTCCCCTGCCTTCACCATTTGTGATGTCCGTCTTTCCGTCCATGCTGCTCCCTTTATCCGACATCTCCTTTCCCGCTGCGTGCTTCCCCTGAAGGCAAGAGAGGGAGAAAGCAGGAGCTGGAGCGGCCCCGCCGTGGGGACCACGCTGTCCTAAAACACAAAGGAACACAGTGAGCGCACGCAGCACACCCCAAAGCTCCACCGCCCCACATCCCCCGTGAAGCCCGGCTGCTCTCCTCCAGCGATGGACTCTGACCCGCACACCCCACGGGATAACCCAGTGCCCTGTGCTGCTTCCCCCGACACCTGGAGCACGAGGAGTGCTGGGCCTCCCCCTCCATCTCAGCACCTGCAGCCCACAAGTTGCTCCAGGGGCAATTTTTTAAGGTTTTGAAGCCCCTTCCCACACACAGCACTCTCCCCTCCCTCCCAAGGCCCACCAAGGGGCCACCAAGGCCACCCGTTGGCAAAAAGAACCCATTTCTGCACAGGATGCAGCAGACACCACATCAAAAAGCAGTGCTTCCCCACGGATGGGCACAGCACATCCCAACCCCACACCGAGTGCAGCCCAAAGCCAAAGCCCGGCCCAGACCCGGGGAGACACAGTGGGGAGACACGAGCAGTGCAGGTAAAGGAGAGGAGAAAAACAAAAGCATTTCAGGGATGTTTTGCTCACTCAGTGCTCCCCTCCTGTTTTTAGGCCGAGCGCTTTCAGGCTCTCTCAGCTCCCCGTTTACAGAGAGGGCAAAGCCAAAGCTGGGCCATCATTAACTCCGATTACAATCAGCACCGAGATTAACCAGGAATTAACACCAGCCCCAGGCAGCACACAGCCAAAGGCCAAATGCTCCGAGCCAACCACACTCATCGTGGGGATCCGGGGGGGGCAGCTCGCCCTGAGCACATCTGCCGGCACCGGGTCACAGCCCTGCCCACCGAGGACCCCAACCCACAGCTCAGCGTCCGGTCACAAGCACGGCCTCTTCCAGCACAAAGAGCCCTGCGTGGCTCTGTCACATCAGGGATCCCACGGCTGCACACCCGCACTGGGAGAGCCTCAGGGCCCACAGAGGGAGCAGCGTTTGCACTTTGCTCCTCGGGAGGGCTCTTCCTCTGCCAAATCACCCGCTCTGATCTGTCATTCACAAAGGTGAGCAGCAGCTTCCCAGAGGAAAAGAATCCAGCCTTTCCTCTGGGAAAGCCTGTCTTCATGTCTCACCCACCCTCACGAGGGGACAGGGCTTCACTTGGAAGGAAAGTGAGCCGACCACTGAGCTCCTGGTGGTGAGCAGCACGCTTGAGGACACTCAAGGAGGAGGAGCACAGCCACAGCTCTGCCATCTCTTCATGTGGGGCTGTGAGAGTTATCACCCAGGGGCAGCTGCTCCGCATCGGCAGGAGGAACGCATCCCCATGGCCCCATGCCAGCTCCGCTCACCGTGAGACGCAATGCCAGCAGCCCCTTGGCACGTGCTGAGGGCTGGAAGGAGCCCCGACCCCAAGGCATCACCGCAGGGAGGCGGAAAGAAACCCCCGAGGAGCCGGGGCTGCGGCTCACGGTGGTAACAGGGATGGAAAGGAAGGCAGCGCGTGGGGAACAGCTCAGTGTGCTGCGTGCAGCGCGGAGCTGAGGCTGTTACCTGCCAGAGGTGCTGCCAGGACGGCTACGCCAGAACCGCAGCACCAAAGGTATCGCCTCCACCTCCCCGAGCGTGCAGCAATGCTTCAGGTGATCAACGGGACGCCGCTCGGCCCCGCTGGAGGTCACTCAGCCCCACAGCAGGCCCCAAGGCTCCACACGGGGCGCTCGCTCTGATCCGGGCCGGGGGCCGGGCGCCCATCAGCAGCCCCACAGCAGCGCCCCGTCCCGCAGCCCGGCTCCCCTCCCAGGCACCGACATCCGGGTTCTGCGCTGCCCCGGACGCTGCATCTGGACAGGATCAGCACTGAACGCCTCACATGCTCGCAGCACCCTGCGAGGGCCCTATAAATATCCCTCCGCATGCCACAGCCGCCCGGGTGCCTCGGCACCGAGCCGCCACCGCCTCCTGAGCTCATCCCCAGTGACCACAACGGACTCCCTGGGTCCGTTCCCTCCACGCTGAGCTCACACACAGCCACCCATCCGCTCCAGCAGCTCGCGCTGCTCCTGGGTGCTGGCACAAATCAGCAACGGGCCACAGGGCGCCGGCAATCGCAGCGTTCAGAGCCGCTCCATCCCGAACAATTCCTCCCTGCGATATTTACACAGCTCTATAAACACCACGCAGCCCCACCGGGCAGCCTGGCTGTGTTTGGGATACACAAATAAGGAGCAACCAGACACAAAAAGAAAAAAAAAAAAGAGAAAACAGTCACAAGCGAGAGCCCCTCGGCCCCATTTCCAACCCACCCCCCACCCCGAGCCGCAGCCTCGTGGCGTTGGCGCTGCCGGTGCTCCTGCACACGTGTTGTGCCGGGTTCCTTTCAGCCTCTTCTATTTAAGGAAAGTTCTCTCATCGGGGCCGGACGGCGGCAGCCCGCAGTGTGGGGCGGCTCCGGGGCCAGCAGGTACCTCAGTCCCCACAGAAAACCCCACCGACCCATAGCACCCACCCCAAATCCCTCCTGTGGGGCGGGGGGAGCCTCCGGTTGGCCAACGCTTGGGAAATCCCCCCTCTTGTGCTGAGAGATCTGGAGAGGTTTGGATAATTACAAAGCTCCCAGTCCCCGCTGATGACGCTAATTAAGCAGCTTCCCACTCGCGGTTAAAGGGAGATCCACAGGTCCCATCTCTCCCCCCGGATCAGAGTATCTGCGCCCACCAGCACACCGACCCACAGCACCTCTATGGGGATGCAGCGTCCGTCCGTGGGGCTGTCCCACAGCAATACCCCAGACCCAGGGCCCTGCCATCCTACAGACTCCCTGGTGTCCCCCCTTGCAATACCCCAGACCCAGGGTCCTACTGCCCCACAGACCCCCCCGTACCCCCTATTTGCAGCCCAGAGCAATATCCCACAGTTAGTGCCCTGCTGCCCCACAGGCCCCCTTCTACCCCTATTTGCTCTCCCACAGCAAAACCCCATAGCCAGTGCCCCACTATTTCCTGGGTGGGGGGAGGCTGAGCAACGGAAATACAGAACAGTGCAACTGTGCTCCTAATTAACTGCAGGTAATGAGCCCCTCAGCACCCTGCATCTCCCCTTTTCCATCCGGAGACTGCGAGGACAGGGGCTCCACCTCACTGAGAGGAACTGGGGCTGGGGGAGGTGGGCCAACCCCAAGAACAGGGAAACCCCCACATATGAGGAGCCGGGAGCTCCCTGCCACGAGCTGACACCAGGAGTCCGGCGTCACAATGGAGATCAGCACCAACACAGCCCCAAAAATCAATGCACAGGAAGGAAGGACAGATGGACAGACAGACCCAAGGAGCAGAACTTGCCCATTGCAAACAGCCCCCCCAGTAAGCTCCCATCTCCCAGTTTGAGCCTTTACTGGGAGGTGCTGCCCAGTGCCCGACTCACCTGCAAGCAGAGGAAGGGTGAAGGCCTGGCAAGGTCGGGAACCGGGGACAGCCGTCCCAGCACCGCAGCGCCACGGGGACAATGGTGACAGTCCTGGAAAGGAGGGGGTGACAAAGCCACACAGTAGATAAAGGTTGGACATGGGGGCAGGGAGGAGCCCCAGTAGCCCCTCGATGGGATGATGGCGTTCTGGGATGAAGAGACCCCCACTGTCACCCCCCCTCCCCTTCCCCCCCAAAGGCTGAGGATCTTTGGGTTTACAGAAATAGGATCTGGGTGCAACAGAGACGATAGCCCCACACAGAGGGTCCTGTCCTGGGGGCACAAGGATCCCTGTAATGTTTCCCATAAAGGAGAAAGGACCCCCCTCTCCCTCCACCTCCTCCAGACCCCCTGACCCCAGGAGCTCTCAAATGGGGTTGGAGGATCTCCATGGAGCAGCAAAGATGCCCTCTCAGCTTCCCCCAGAACAGGCACAGATGCTCTATAGGTAGCAGGGACCCCCCACTCCCTCCCAAAAGGCACTATGCCCACGGGGGGGGGGCACAGAGGGACCTGGGGGGAGCAGGGATTCCTTTCTGTCCCCACAAAAAGCACTCTGACTCCCTCCCCAGGGAAAGCAGGGACACCTCCTATGGAGGGGTGACCCCTTAGGAAGAGCAAGGTCCCTGCCCCCCTCCCCAGTGCTTCCCCAAAAGATGCAGGGCACCCTGGGTGGGATAGCAAGGAGTCCCTGCATAGAGCACCCCAGAGGCATCAGGTACCCACGTGGAGAAGCAAGGATCCCCACTTTGTGCCCCCCCACTAAAGGTACAGCAACTCCTGAGGGACACGGTGACGACCATGGACCTCAAACTCAAAGGGACAACGTTCCCATGGAGGTAGCAGGGACCCCTCCCGAAGGGACAGCGTATTCAGGGAGTGGGGAGGGGAAGGCAGGCAGCAGGGAGGCCTCCTCCGTACCCCTCTCAAGGCACAGTGAATCCCTGGGAAGAACAGGGACTCCCTCCAGACGGGGAACAGCCCCATGGGGAGCGGCAGGAACCTCTTCTGCACCCACCCTAGAAGAACAGTGACCCCCGAGGGGCACCACGTACTCCCTCGCCCCAACCAAAGAAGGGGGAACCCCCAAGGAAGAGCACGGATTCCTCCTCAAAAGGGCAACGGCCCCACGGGGAGACGAGGGATCCCATTTGCGCCCCCCCAGAAAGAGCGATATCCCCTGAGGGACACCAAGGACCCCCCTCACAATAACAGGGATCCCCCTGAGAAGAGCAGCGATCCCCTTCATAAGAGTAACGGCCACACGCAGGGCTCAGGGACCCCTTCTGCACCACCGTAAAGTGGCAGCGACCCCCGAGGGACCCCCCGGGGTCAGACGGTCCCCTCCCCAGGACGCGGTCACCGCACGGCGCACCCGGCCGCCCAGCAGAGGCCCGCAGGGACCTCGGGGCTCACTAGGCCTCAGGCGGGGGGGGGGAGGGGGAAGCAGGCCGCAAACCCGGGCCCAACCGCTACCGGGAGAGATAAGAGGGGAAAGAACGACCCCTCCCCGCTCGGCGGTCCCGCACAGACCCTTTTGCTGCCGTTCCCGGCCAACGCTCAGGCGCGAGCCCCGCGTTCCCCAACTGCTCCCCCTCCGCCGGCCCCGAGCCCAACCGTCGCCATCTCAGTGCGCCGCCTCCAGATACTTTTACGGCAGCGCGGCGTCCTTTACGGCAGCGCGGCGCGCGTTACGGCACCGCGTCTCCTTCTACGGCACCGGCCGCTGTGCGACACCGCGGTACCACCCGCTCCCCGCCCCGCCGTCGCCATGGCAACGGAGGCCGCGCCCCCTCCCGCTGTGTTGCGGTCGGGTCGAAGGTCGCCCGGCGCGTGGCGCTGTTCTCACGTGACCTCCTCCTCCCCCGTGTTATTGTAGGGTCCCCCATGTAATTGTAGGGTCCCATACCCCTCCTGTGTTACTGTAGGGTCCCCCACGTTATTGTAGGGTCCCACTCCCCTGCCGTGTTATTGTAGGGTCCCCCATGTTATTGTAGGATCACATCCACCACGTGCGTTACCATAGGGCTGCCCCATGGATCTCCTTATGTTATTGTAGGGTCACCCCGTGCCTTTGTAGGGTCACATGTCCCCCCACTGTGTTCTTGTAGGGTCACATTCCCCACCTGTGTTATCACAGGGCCGTCCCATGGGTCTACTTATTTTATTGTAGGGTCACCCATCACCTTCCCCAGCATCACAAGACCATCCCATGTTATTGTAGGGTCACCCTGTGCCATTGTAGGGTCACGTGTGCTCCCCCCTGTGTTATTGTAGGGTCACCCCATGGCCCTCATTGTGTTACTGTAGGGTCACCCCATGGCCTGCCCCATTATAAGATCATCCCATGTTGCTGTAGGGTCATGTCCTCCCTTATGTTATTGTAGGGTCATCCTATGGCCCTCATTGTGTATTGTAAGGTCATGTCCCCCATTATGTTATCGTAGGGTCACCCCCTTGCCCTCATTGTGTTACTGTAGGGTCATGTCCCCCTTATGTTATTGTAGGGTCACCCTATGGCCCTCATTGTGTTACTGTAGGGTCATGTCCCCCCTTATGTTATTGTAGGGTCACCCTATGGCCCTCATTGCGTTATTGTAAGGTCATGTCCCCCCTTATGTTATTGTAGGGTCACCCTATGGCCCTCATTGCGTTATTGTAAGGTCATGTCCCCCCTTATGTTATTGTAGGGTCACCCCACGCCCCTCATTGCATTACTGTAGGATCACGTCCCCCTTTATGTTACTGTAGGGTCACCCCGTGTTACTGCAGGGTCCCATGAGCTCCGCCATGCGGCAGCGCCGCGGTTGCCATCACCTTTATTGGGGCCGTGGTGGCCGCTCACCACCTGCGGGTTGTCCCCATGCGTGGGGACATCGCTGTGGGGTTGGGGACAGGAACGTCCCCCCCAGCCCGGCACCCGACTCCTCCTGCCCTCAAAGCGAGGTCCCATCCCCACGGGGACATCGGGGACACCGCACCCAGCGCCGCACCCAGCACCGCTCCGCGTCCCACGCAGCCACACGCCGGTCCTTCGTCCTCATCATCCTCGTCGGGCGTTAATGACCCTAATTAACGAGCCGGGGGCTGGCCTCAACACTCAGCAGCGGGGAGGGGACATCGCTGTCACATCACGCGGCACTGCTCGCCGGTGGCCTCGGGCAGAGTCAGCCCCTCCAGGTCCAGGTTGAAGCCAGGGGGCTGCAGGTGACAGCGGGGATGGAAGAGAATGGGGACAGCTCAGCACCCTGAGGTGGGTCGTCCCCAAGGGGCTCCGTCCCCATAGGGTGTCCAGAGCTCCAGGGAAACGGAGGGGACAGCTGGGGACAACTGGGGTTGGATGGAGATGGAGGCAATGAGGGACAGTTGGGGACAACTGGGGACAGTTGCGGATGGTGGAGGGCAATTAGGGACGGCTGAGGACAACTGAATGCAAACTGGGGACAATTAGAGACATTTGGGGGACAACAGGGGACTGCTGGGGACAACTGGAGACAGTTGGGAACTGCTGGGGACAGTTGGGAACAACTGGGAATGGTTGGTTGGACAATCAGGAACTCGTGGGGATGGGCTGGGGACAACTGGGGGTGGTTGGGGACAGTTGGAGACAGCTAGGGACAGCTGGGACGGCTGAGAGCTGGGGACACCTGGGGGACAGTTGGGGACCGGTGGGGACAAGTAGGGACTGCTGGGGACAACCAGGGATGGTTGAGAGCCGGCGACAGCTGAGGACAACGTACAAAAGACCTCTAGGGACAGCCGGGGACGCTCGGGGACACTCACCGCCTCGCCAGCCAGCTCCTTGGGCGGGTGCCCCAGCTCCTGCAGCTGGAGAAGAGCAGCGCCCCATCAGCACCCGCCGCCAGCCCCGCATCCCCGCTCCCCCCACTGCGTCCCCAGGTCCCCACCTGCTGCATCAGCTCCAGCACGGCCTCGAAGCGCGCCCTCCTGTCCCCCTCGCTGTCCTCGGGTCGCTCGGCCTCCAGCTGCTGGCAGATGCGGCCCATGACGCCGTGCTGCGCCCGGTACCGCTCGTACTGCTCCTCCGGCAGCGCCGCCCGGTGCCGCTGCAGCCACTCGGGGTACTGTGACAGTGACAACAAGTAGGTGCCCCCGCTGTCCCCACTCCTCCCATCTGTCCCCATCCCCATCGCCAGGACCCTCACCCTCCAGCTCCCGGCAGCCCCAGCAGCCGCTCGGGGTGCTGTGACAGTGACAAGGAGCAGCCTGTCCCTGCTGTCCCTGCTGTCCCTGCTGTCCCTCACCTTGTCGGTGATCTCCTTGAGCGACGGGTAGAGCACATCACGGCTCAGCAGGTGCTGCAGCACGCTCTGCACCACGGGCAGCACGCCGCCCTCCCCGCTGCCCTCCTCCAGCCCCAGCCCTTCCATGGCCTTCGCCAGATCCTCCTCTGATGCTGCCGAGCCCTGCGGGTGACAGCGGGGACATTGGGGACACACACCTCTCTGTTGGTGTCTCCGAGCCTTGCGAGGATGTGGGGACGTCGGTGACTCCGGGGATCAGGGGACGGCCCTCTGTATCCCCGGGTCCTGTGGGGATGTGGTGACATCAATGACACCAAGGGTTGGTGACATCGGTGACATCAGGGCTGGGGACAGCCGTCTGTCCATGTCCCCAGGCCCTGTGGGGACACAGTGACATCAGTGACACCAGGAACCAGGGTTGGGGACACTCTTCATTCCACGTCACCAGGCCATGCAGGGACATGGTGACTGACACGGGTGACAGCAGGGGTTGGTGACACCCCTCCACCCATTCCCTGGGTCCTGCAGGTGACATCGGTGACACCAGGGACCAGGGTTGGGGACACCCCTCATTCCACATCACTGAGCCACGTGGGGACACGAGGGGTTGGTGACATCAGGAACTGGGGTTGGGGACAGCCCACCATCCATGTCCCCAGGCCCTGTGGGGACGTGGTGACATTATTGAAACCAGGGCTTGGTGACATGGGTGACACCGGGGCTGGGGACCCCCGTCCCCATGCCCACCTGCAGGTCGGTGGCGTTCCGGGCCAGGCCGCTCAGCGTCTCCTTCAGGCACGAGGTGAACTCCTGCTGGGACGCGGCGTCACCACCTGCGGGGTGGGACGGGGTGGGCAGGGGCTGCGGGACCCCCACCTTCCTCCTTCTTCCATCCCATAACTCCTGAGGGACTGCAGGACTCCCGCCCACCCTGCTCCTCCCATCCCATAACACCCCCTGTGGCTGTGGGTCCCCCAACCCTCTCATCCCATCCCGTAACCCCACAGAGGGCTGTGGGACTCCGACCCCCCTCCTCCCACCCCATAACCCCCGCTCCCAATGAGGCCCAGGTCCCATTGGCCCCATTAAGGACGGCCTTATGGGGGTGGTCCAGCCCCCGAGGGAACGTCCCAACCCCACAGGGAGTCCAGGCCAACTTGGGGATTCCCAGCCCTATACGGGGATTCACAACCTCAGGAGAGTTCCCATGGACCTACATGGGGGTCCCAGCCCCATGGGGGGGCGGGGGGGAGGAGGCAGCCCTACAGAAAGTTCCCAAGCCCCATAGGCAGTTTCAGGCTCCACAGGGATGTCCCAGCTCTCTGTGGGGGTTCCTAGCCCCATGGGGGGCGAGGGGGGGGTACCAACCCCACGGAGAGATCCCAACTAACTGGAGAGGGGGTCGTGGTGCTACTGGGGGGAGGTTCCCAGCCCCATTTGGGAGAAGGGGGGAGGGGGAGGGGTAGCCCTATAGGGAGCTCCAGCCCTATACAGGGGTTCCTCAGCCCCACATCGCTGTCCCAGCTCTCTACAGGGGTTTCCAGCCCCATTTGAGGGGAGACAGCCCTACAGGGAGTTCCGAAGCCCTATTCAGAATTCCATTCCTACACAGACGATCCCAGTCTCACCTGGGTGTCCCAGCTCTCTGTGCGGGTTCCCAGCCCCATAAAAAGATTCCCCCCCGACCGAGGAATCCCGGCCCCCCTCCCAACCCCGCCGACCCCCCCACGCACCCACTCTCCCCGCCGCCTCCGACAGCTTCTGGAACTGCTCCACCAGGTGCGGTTCCTCCTCTGCCAGCTCCTTCATGGCGCGCTCGAACTCGGCGGACGCCTGCGAGGCCAATTCCCCATCAAAGAGCTCCTGGAAGAAGCGCTCCTGCGAGGCGAACAGCGAGTCCTGGGGGGGGCACAATGAGGGGGGGGTCAGAGCTGTGGGGAGGGGTCTGCCCAGCCCCCCACCCTCCAGCCCTGGATGTGGAGTGAAGGCGCACCTGCGCTGCGGCGCCGGGGGATTTCTCAGTGGCAGTGGGGTCTCCGGGAACGTGGGGCGGTGGGGGGGGGGCGGGGGGGCCGGGCCGGGCCTTCTCGAAGTCATCGAGGGCACCTGGTGTGGGGGGGCACAGTGAGGGGGTGACTCCCGGCCCCACAGAGCCCCCCCGGCCCCACCGTGCCCCATAACTCTGCCAGACCCCACCGCAGCCCTGCTCCCCCCTCTGAAGCAGCACATCCGCTGCTCCCCGAGAACCCTTCCCCCCACAGCCCCCCACAACCCTCAGACTTCCCCCAGTGCCCCACAGCCCCCCCACTGCCCCCAAAATCCCCCCAGAACCCACTGGAGCCCTTTGTGCCCTAATGTTCACCAGACCCTCACCTGGAGCCCCACCGCCCCATTGCAGCTCCACACCCCAATAACCCCCCCAGACCCCACCTCACCCCCAGACCCCCGAGCCGCCCCAGTGGGTCGTAACCCCCCGCTAAGCCCCCCTAAACTCCCCCAAATCGACCCCAGCCCCCCAGCACTGCCCAGAGTCCTGCACCCCCCCATACCCAACTGGACCCCCACACCTCCCTCCATCCCACAGCTCTGCTGCAGCCCCCAGGACCCCCGAGTGCCCCATAACCTCTCCCAGGCACCACTGTCCCCCACAGACCCCCCACCCCAAATTGCCCCATACCCCTAGCACTCCCCATGTCCCCCCAGTCCCACAGCAGCCCCTAAACTGCTCTGAACCCCAACCACCCCACCCTCAGCACCCCATAGCCCCCCCCCCCCAGACCCCATTGCTCTTCTAAAATCCTCTAAACTGCCGCAAACCCCACAGAACTCTACGGCCATCCCCCAGACCCACAGAGCCCCACAGCCCCCCCATACCCACAGACCTCCATAGACCCCTGTACCCCCCCACAGAACCCCACAGCTCCCCCGTGCCCCCGGGACTCCCAGCCCCCCCATACCCCCAGTACCCCCAGGCTCCACAGCCCCCCGATTCCCCCCATGCCCCCGGTACCCCCGACCCCACAGCCCCCCCATGCCCCCGGTACCCCACGGAGCCCCCGAGCCCCGCTCACTTTCCAGCAGTTCCTCCAGCTCCGGGTCTGAGCCCGGCCCCGGCTCCGCCGCCATCTTCGCGCCGCGCCACCACCGCCAGAGGGACGGGGCGTGGCCTCGTAACCCCGCCCACTTCGCGCGACACCCCCCCTCCGCCAAGCCCCGCCCACCGCGCGGCCGTGCCGCTCCATTCCCCGCGCGGACGCAAGGGGGCGGCATAACTCACCCCCGCGCTGCGGCGCCCTCTAGCTGCCGCTCTGAGGAAATGCAACGCAGGGAGCGTGGTGGGGCGGGGCTTAGCCGTTATGGGCGTGGGTTCATGGGCGGGGCTACGGGGTGGGAGAGCCCTGCAGGGGGCTCTAATGGAGCGCCGATGTGCTGAGGGCGATGGGGTCCGTTACACCCATTTTCCGGGGGGAAAAAGTTCCAGTTCCACGTTGCAGCCCCAGAAGCGGTGATTTGAGGTTCGGGGCGGGGGGGTGCCAGGTTGGGAGGATAGACTCAGGGTTTGTGCTGCAGCGTTTCGTGCGTCTCCTGGTGCTCAGTCCCTGTGTAGGAGAGGGGGGGTCGGGGTTTGCGTGCATCGCCCCCCACCAACCTGCACCCCGATACAGGATTACCCAGTGCTGGGGGAGAACAGTGCAAAGCTAAAAGGTGGGAGGAGCGCTGCCCCACCTTGTCCCTATCTGTGCCCTTATTCCCATTCCAGATCCCATCCCACGTCCCTGTCTCCTCCCCCTCAGCACACACTCTGTCACTTCACAGCAACGGTTCCTCAACCTGCACAACGTTGAGCTTTACAGACAACTGGGCTCAATGGCTCCTCCCACCCTCCATAGCACCGCACAATAGTCCCTCCCAGCCCCCCCATAGCACCGCACAATGGTCCGTCCCACCCCTCCAGCACCGCACAATGGTTCCGCCCATTCCTCCCTCTGCGCATGCGCCCTGAGTGCCCCCTCCACGCGCTCGGCTCGGGCATCCCGCACATGCGCAGTACAGCACGGCACCACCCACCTCCCCTCATCCGAACGGCTGAGCTCAGAGCGCTTCCTTATTGGCTGCACGGCCCGCCGCTCGGCCTCTGATTGGTCGCGGCGGGGCGGTAGGCGGGGGCAAGGCGCCGCGGCGGCGGAGCGAAGCGCTGAGTCCATGTGAAGCGGATCCAGAACGTTCCGCCGCCGCTCCGCGCTCCCGTCCGCCGTCATCGCCGCCGCCATGATGGGCCCGCGCCCCGTGCTCGTGCTCAGTGAGTGGCCGGGGGGCCGCGCGGCGCCGACGGGGTCGTGGGTGGGGGGTGCGCGGGGTGGGGGGGCGGCCGCCGCGTCCCTGCCGCCATCGCCGGCCGCCATGTTGGATTCCGGGGACCGGGAGCGCGGGGGGGGGGAGGTTTGGGGTCCTGGAAGGTGAGAGAAATGTGGGATGGCAGAAAAAAAGGTCCTGGAAGGTGAGAGAAATGTGGGATGACTTGAGGGTGGGGCTTGGGGGTCCTGGAAGGTGAGAGAAATGTGGGATGGCGGGAGGGTGGGGTTTGGGGGTCCTGGAAGGTCAGAGAAATGTGGGATCGCAGCACAGTTGGTTTTGGGGGGTCCTAGAAAGCCACAGAACCGTGTGGTCACACAGCGGTGGGGTTGAGATGGACCTGGAAGGCCATAGGGCCATCGGGTGACACAGCGGTGGGGTTGGAAGGGTCCTGGAAGCTCAGTGGAGAACAATGGGGAGACAGAATAGTGGGGTTGGGAGGGTCCTAGAAGGACATGGAACTGTGGGATCACAGAATGGTTCGGTTGGAAGAGTCTTGGAAGGTGGTGGAACCACGGGATCACAGAATGGTTGGAGTGAGAGGGTCCTGGAGAGACACAGAAGCACGGGACCACAGAGTGGTTGGGTTGGGAGGGTCCTGGAATGCTGTAGAGCCATTGAGTGCCTTGGATTGGAGGGATCTTAAAAATCACGAAAACGTGGAATTACAGAGTGGTGGTGGGGTAGGGAGAGTCCTGGAAGATCACAGAGCTGTAGTATTACAACCTGGTGGGGTTGGGGGGTCCTGGAAGGTCGTAGCGCCATGGAATCACAGAATGGTTGTATTGGGAGCGTTCTGGAAGTCCACAGAACCGTAGAGCCCCAGAATTATGGGGTTGGGAAGATCCTTGAAGACCACAAAACTATGGAATGGCTTTGGTTTGTACCTTAAAAATCACAGTGTCAAAGAACTGCCGCGTAGTTGGGTTGGAAGGGATCCTGTAGGTCCAGAACACAGAATCACTGTGCAGTTGGGTTGGAAGGGACACGATGGGATGGCAGCTCTTAGCAATTTGTTTCTGTGTCCTGTAGGTCAGAACGTGAAGCGGGAGTCTGGAAGAAAAGTCCAGGCTGGGAACATCACTGCTGCAAAGGTACTGACGTCACTGCCTCCGCTCAGTGAGTGCGGTGTCTGTGTGCACTGGAAGGAGCGGATGCGCTGGATTTTCAGTATTAAGAGCAATAGGGGGACGGAACTGAACGTGGAGAGGGTTGAACCCATCGGACCTTTTCCTTTGCAAAATCTGAGCGGGTGCAGACGTGGGGGTGGGCATTGGGCGACGCTCAGTGCGGTGCAGGGGGGTCTGAGCGCCGTGGGGTCGGAGCTGTGCTGCAGATTGCAGGCTGGGCGTGGGGAGGGGTGGTGCGTGGTTTCCTGCAGTGCTGCTCGGACTCCTCGCGTCCCCTGATTCCCACTGTGCCCCACAGACCATCGCTGACATCATCCGGACGTGCCTGGGGCCGAGGGCGATGATGAAGGTGGGTGCTGCGTCCCCGTGCTGCGTGCTGACCGAGCGCTGCACGTAAGGGAGTCGTTACCAGCAGTGCTCATCTTTGGGTTGCAGATGCTTCTGGACCCCATGGGAGGCATTGTGATGACCAATGATGGCAATGCCATCCTGAGGGAGGTGAGTGCCTCCGGGAGGGAGGGAGCAGCGGTTGGGGTTGGGTTTTGGATTGGATTTGGGGTTGGGGTTGGGGTTGGGTGAGGCTGTGTTCTCTGCGTTCTCCTGATTTTCTTCTGGAGTATCAGCAGCAGCCGTGGGGTCCTCACTGGGGGGCACTGAATGATCCCATGCAGCGCTCCTCCTCCGAAAGGTGGGTTTGGTCACGGAGTGGTCACTGGGCTTCTGTAGGACCCTGGGAGTTGTGCCCATTGCAGTTGTCATCATTTGCATCGGAATCTGAGGAGTCCATGCTTTGTTTTACTGTCCTGGATAATTAGACCAAGAAATTGTTGCGTTTGTTTTAGTGCAGATGGCACTGGAAGAGCATCGTAGGGACTGGAAAGGGGTGAAAAACTGAGGGAGAGGAATGGTGTGATTCCTTGAAGAAGGAAGGGCTTTTGTGCTTGGAAAGGGGGAAGGAATTTCTGTTTCCTCCCAGAAGGAAAGAAAATCTCTGTGCTGCAGTTGTGCAGAACAGCTCCGCTCGCTGGGAGCGGTGCTGAGATCTCCAGAGCACAGAGCAGCATTTACCCCCAACAGATCCAAGTGCAGCACCCCGCTGCCAAGTCCATGATTGAGATCAGCCGCACTCAGGACGAGGAGGTCGGGGATGGGACCACGTCTGTCATTATCCTCGGTAAGGGGGGAAGATGTGCGTAAAACCTAAGCTGAGGTTTATCGCGTGCCCAGTGAGTTCGCCTTGCAGAGACACATCTGTGGTTTGCAGCCCTAAAACGTGGGTTTGGGGTTGTGAGAGGAGAGGAGCAGTCGGTCAGAGCTGTCGGTGGGGCTCAGTGCTGACAGAGCTGTGCTCTGCCCCTGGGTGGAGCACAGTGAGAAGTGCCGATGCTGTGGGAGCGTGGAGACCCCAACCCTAACCGCCTCCCCCCACCCACAGCTGGAGAGATGCTCTCTGTTGCTGAGCACTTCCTGGAGCAGCAGATGCACCCAACTGTCATCATCGGCGCTTACCGCAAAGCTCTGGACGACATGATCCACGTCCTGAAGAAGATCAGGTCAGTGCACCTGGGTCAGGGTCCGGCTGAGCTCTGTGGGCTTCCATAAATGCGTGGGTCCCGACAGGAAGCACCCGTGGGTGCTGAGGGAGCTGGCAGGCATTGCTCGGCCGCTTTGTCTTTGGTAAGCGGTGGGGGGTGGGAGAGCTGAGGAGTGAAGGAAAGCAGACGTCACTGCAGCCTTCACGGAGGGCGAGGAGGAGCTGGGTAACTGTAGGGCATCAGACTCATCTCCATCCAGCCGGAGGCCGGGGTCCCACGGGGTCCCTCGGGGGTCGGTACTGAGATCAGCGCTGTTCGGTGCGCGCAGCAGCGACTTGGTGAGGAAATAGAGCGCGCCGTCAGTCGGTTTGGCGATGGCCCGGGAGCGGGAGGAGAGGCTGACGCGGCAGAGGGCTGTGCTGCCATCCAGGCAGAGCTGGGCAGGCTGGAGAGCCGGGCGGGGAGAAGTGGGACGAGAGGGAACAGGGGCAGCGTAGAGCCTCGAGCGTGGGCAGGAGCAGCCTGGGTACGGAGCGGGTTGGGAGCGGGCCGCTGGAGAGCAGCAGAGGGGAGGGGGCTGGGGGTCCTGGTGGGCAGCAGGAGGACCGCGAGGCAGCGCTGTGCCCCTGTGGCCGAGAAGGCTGGAGGCGTCCCGAGGTGTGTTAGAAGAGGGGGTGCGGGAGGTCCTGAGAGCTGCTCCTCCCCCTCTGCACCCCGCGGCCACCGGTGCCTCCGACTTCTGTGGTTCTGATGTGCCAGGCCGCCTGATCCACCCGGTCCAGCGCAGCCTGTTGTCCCTTCCCCCCCCCGGCTGTGGGCAGCACCCCTCTGTTGGTACCTCTGTGTTCTCAGGCTGCTGCCGTGTCCCGCAGCAACCGGAGCGGTCGCTTTTTGGAGCAGCTGCTCTGGTGGTCGCTCCGTCTTGCAGTTCTTTGGCCCGCGCCCGCAGTGCGGGAGGGGATTTTTTATGCCGCTTCTGCAGATCCCTCCGTGCTCAGCAGGCAAAGCCACGAGGCAAAACGTGACGTCGGCCTCCTGCTGCCCCTTGCTCGAGCAGGAGGACGTCTGCTGCTGAGCCGAGCCCTTGGCTGATGCGGCTGGGAGGAAAGCGATTTGATCAGCCCTTCCAGGAGGCTGTTCTGGGAATCCTGGGCCCACCGTGCTGCCATCCGTCAGCATTAAGCACAGCAGGCGGTTCATCCGTCGTGTCTTCTCGATTGCTCTCCGTTCTGCCCAGTTTTTCCGCTGCTTTTGCAAAGGCTGAGACACGAAGTCGTAGAGGGGCTAAATGTAATCAAAGTCCGGGAGTTTATTAAGCAGCTCCTTTAGAAGGGGTCTTTTTTCCCCTCTGCCCTGCACTGCTGCCATCGTACCGGCGTACCTCTGTGCTGCGGTCCTTGGGGATGTGCCCCACGTATTTGGTGCACAGCTGGCTCTCGGGATCCTGCTCTTGGTCTGGCTTTCACCGTGCACTGAGTTGCCCAGAGAGCCCGGGTGGGCTGGGTGACCTTTCCAGGTCCCTCCCAACCCCTGACATCCGCGCTTCTGTGGAGGTGGTGAGGAGGGCTGTGGGTTCTGTGTGGCTCGGAGGGGTTCACGTTGGCGAAACGCAGAGCTGGGGGGTGGCACACAATTACAGCTCGGTTACGGCGTGGAGCGATGCTCGGGTCGCTGCTCAGCCCTCCCCGTCCCACAGCACCCCGGTGGATGTGAACAACAGAGAGATGATGCTGAAGATCATCAAGAGCGCCATAAACACCAAAGCCATCAACCGCTGGTCCGAGCTGGCCTGCAGCATCGCCCTGGATGCCGTCAGGACGGTGGAGTTGGAGGAGAACGGCCGAAAGGAGATCGATATCAAGAAATACGCCAAAGTGGAGAAGGTGCGTCCTGAGCTGCCGCCCGTGTGTGCGGGGTGGGCGATGCTGGGATGCTGCGGGGAGAACTCAGTGGGTTCTGCTGCTCGGCGTCCTCTGCAGCTTTTTGTTCCATCCTCTTCGGTGCTGTCGTGCCACGAACTCATATTATGGGATGTATGTGCTGAGTCGGCAGGGAGCGTCGCTTTGGGAGCGCTGTTGGGGAAGCAGGTGGATCTCTTCACATCTCCCTTCTCTTCACATCTCCCTTCTGTCTGTCAGATCCCCGGTGGTTTCAGCGAGGATTCGTGCGTGCTGCGTGGCATCATGGTGAACAAGGACGTGACGCACCCCAGGATGCGCCGCCTCATCAAGAACCCACGCATCGTGCTGCTGGATTGCTCGCTGGAGTACAAGAAAGGGGAGAGCCAGGTGAGCGGGATGGCGGGGCTGAGCCAGCCGTCAGCCTCTTGCCGTTAATTGCACGGCTCTCGTTAGCAGAAAGTTGCAGCCTTACCAGTGCTCCCCCGGGATGGGGGCGGGGGAATCGTGAGCTGGGTGCTGGGCTGTGAGCCATGCTTCTCGTCCCGTGCAGACCGACATTGAGATAACCCGGGAGGAGGACTTTGCGCGCATCCTGCAGATGGAGGAGGAGTACATCCAGCAGATCTGCGAGGACCTGCTGAGGGTGAAGCCAGACCTGGTCATCACCGAGAAGGGCATTTCGGGTAACGGCGCCACACCCCCTTTAGTGGCACCCGCCGCTCTGCCGGCGCGGGGTCCTGAGGGCGCTGCCCACCCCTAAGCTGCCCACAAACCGCTTTCAGACCTGGCCCAGCACTACCTGATGAGAGCCAACATCAGCGCCGTCCGCAGGGTGAGGAAGACGGACAACAACCGCATCGCCAGGTGAGCGCCGTCCCGCCGCGGGCGCACGTTGGGGCGGTCCTCACCCGATGACGTCCCCTCCGTCCCCCTCCGTGCGCAGGGCCTGCGGGGCACGCATCGTCAGCCGCACCGACGAGCTGCGGGAGGAGGACGTGGGCACCGGCGCCGGGCTGTTCGAGGTGAAAAAGATTGGAGATGAGTACTTTGCCTTCATCACCGACTGCAAGGACCCCAAAGCGTGCACCATCGTCCTGCGTGGGGCCAGCAAGGAGATCCTGGCCGTGAGTTCTGCTCTCCCTCCCTGGCGTCAGTCATTGCTGGTGTTGTGAGTGGTGGTAGTTCCCATCCGTGCACTGCCTGCAGCCCAGCCCGGCCGGTGTCCCCCAGCAGCACTCTGCATTCAGCACTGATGTTCTTCCCCCCGCTGCAGGAGGTGGAGCGCAACCTGCAGGACGCCATGCAGGTGTGCCGCAACGTGTTGGTGGACCCCCAGCTGGTGCCAGGGGGAGGGGCTGCAGAGATGGCCGTGTCCCACGCGCTGACAGAGAAGTCCAAAGGCATGACGGGCGTGGAGCAGTGGCCCTACAGAGCGGTGGCGCAGGCGCTGGAGGTCATCCCACGCACGCTCATCCAGAACTGCGGTGCCAGCACCATCCGCGTGCTCACCTCGCTGCGGGTAAGGCACCTGGCTCCTGTGGGGCAGCTCCTCCCATCCTAGGGCTCCTCTGGTCTGCTTCTCCTGCCCCACGGCTCCTGTGGGGGCAGCTCCTTTCTCCTGCCCCCCAGCTCCCATGGAGGCCGATCCTTCCTCCCCCTAGCTCCTGTAGGGCAGCTCCTCCCACCCCCCCAGCTCCCAGGGGTCAGCTCCTCTCTCCCCCCAGCTCCCAGGGGGTCGCTTCTCCTGCCCCCAGGTTCCTATGGGGCTGCTCCTTCCTCCCTCTGGTTCCGTGGGGCAGCTCCTCAGGCTGAGCCTGCAGCTCTTCGGCACTTGCAGCATTCTCTCTTGCAGTGCTGCAGGGGTTGGGAGGACCACTGGAGACCCCCTTTTCCCCCCCTGCTTAAAGCAGGTTCCCTTCATCACCAGAGGTGCCCCGGTGGGTTGGGGTCTGTCCAGCAGAGCCCTCCCACCGCTATGGGCTCGACTGAGATGGAGCTCCCAGGTTCCGGTTTGGTGGAGGGACCCATAGAATCGTAGAACGGACCCAAAGATCACCGTTCCAACCCCTCTGCCTGCTGCAGCTGTCGGAATTGCGGTTGTACCGCAGTGTGAATGTGGAATTCAGTGCTCCGTTTCAATAACGAACCCCTGGGGGTGGGCAGGGCTCAAACCTTCCTCTGTGCTGGGTCAGTGCTGAGGTTGGAGAGGCGAGCGCTCACGTTTCCCTCGTGCAACCTCCCTGTCCTCCCTGCAGGCCAAGCACACCCAGGAGGGCAGCCAGACGTGGGGGGTGAACGGGGAGAGCGGAGCCCTGGCTGACATGAAGGAGTTGGGGGTCTGGGAGCCCCTGGCCGTCAAACTGCAGACCTACAAAACGGCCGTGGAGGTGAGGAGGGTGGGCGGGCGTCTGCTGTGTCTCCCGGAGCAGGGAACGTCAGTGCTGGGTGCGTGGATGAGCACTGGGAGGGCAGCACAGCGCAGCTCGGCTCTGCCGTGCCTTCAATTTCAGCCCAGCGTGAGCGTTTGCTCCCTGGGGTTGGGTCGCTGCTGGGGCTGCCGTCCTTTCCTGGCAGTTGGGTGGAAATGTTGATGCTGCAGCTGCTGCTCTGCGAGGTGAGGGCTGCCCGTGTGTGCTTCCATCCCTCGCTTTTTGCTCTGACCGGGCTGTGGGCTTTCCTGCAGACCGCCGTCCTCCTGCTCCGCATCGATGACATCGTCTCGGGACACAAAAAGAAAGGCGAGGAGCACAGCAAGGCGCCAGCACCCACTGAGGCAGCCCAGGAGTAGTGGGGCCGTGCTCCGTAGGGCTGTGTGCCATGGGGCCACACCTGGAGCTGCCGTTTCCCCGTCCCGAGTTGGAGCAAAGGCCCTGAAGTTAATTGCCCGAATTGGGGGGTGGGATGGGAACGTGGTGACGGGGACAGGGCGCAGTGCCTGTGTACTGGGGGGAGGTGTTGGTGTTTAATTTAAGTCTGTAATTCCTTGCAGTTTGCCTTAACAATAAAAGGCATCGCATCTTGGGGGGCTTCATTGTGAAACAGCTGTGGGTTCTCCCGTGCCCGTCTGCTCCCCTCCCTCAGTCTTCCCATCTCTCCCCGTTTGACGTGTCCTCGTGTCCCCTCCCTGCTCTCCGTCTCCCCCACCCCCCCTCTCCCCAGCCCCACATCTACTCCCCATTACCCCGTTTTCTGAGCTGCCTTTCTGCCGCCTTTGGCTCCCCGTACTTAAATTGTTTTAGGGATTTTTAGCCCCGTTTTTCAGCAAGGCTCTGCGCTGGGCGGGTGAACGGTGCTGACCCGGGCGGAGGTGTCCTCTACTTCCCAACCTCGGGAGGGGAGCGGCTCCTTTAAGAGCGTCTTCTTTCGGGAGGCGCGGCGCCTTTAAGGGAGGGGGGAAGGAGGGGAGATGCGGTCACGTGATGTGCTGCACCGGAAGGAAAATGGCGGCGCCGGCGCTGGGCGCGCTGCTGCTGCTGGGGGCAGCGGCGGTCGGCGGACGGGAGGTACGGGGGGGGGGGGGGCAGCGGTCCGTCCTTCCGTCGGTTCGTCCGTTCGTTCGTCCGTCCGTCCGTCCGTCCGTCCTTCCCCCGCGGGGAGCGCTGAGCTGGGGGGCGGTGACGTTCGAGTCCCTTCGTCCTTCCCGACCCCGCGAATCGCGGGACCCGTCCGTCCGTCCGTCTGTCCCCGCCCCGGTCCGTCTGTCCGTTCTTCTGTCCGTCTCTACCTCTGTCCGTCCTTGCCTCGCTCTGTTCCTACCTCAGTCCTTCCATCCGCGCCTTCATGCATCCCTGCCTGCCTCCCTCCCTTCCTGTGTCCAGCCCTGCCGCTGTCCTTGCCTTGCTTCGTCTCTACTTCTGTCTGTCTGTCCATCCCTACCTCGGTCCATCTGTTCTTGCCTCCATCCATCTGTCCGTCTGTCCCTACATCTGTCCTTCCCTGCCTCCATCCATCCCTCCCTCTGTCTGTCTGTCCCTACATCTGTCCTTCCCTGCCTCCATCCATCCCTCTCGGTACATCCATCCCTGCTGCAGTCTGTCTGTCCCTCCCTTGGTCCATCCATCCCCCCCTCGGTCTGTTTGTCCCTACATCTGTCCATCCCTACCTCTCTCCATCTGCCTTGGCCTGTCCATCCCTGCCCCGTCTGTCCGTCCGTCCCTACCTCCGTCCATCCACCCCGCAGGTGTCAATGCAGTACAACCCCGGCTGGAACGGTTCCTCAGTCAACGTTCTCCACGTGCGGTCGGTGGGGCGCGGCGACTCGCTGCACTACGTGTGGAGCAGCATCGGGGCCCCCGCGGTGCTGCTGGTGGCCACACGCAGCCCCAGCAGCGCTCTGTCCATCGACTGGAGCCGCCTGCTGTCCCCTGCGCCCGCCGGCGCCGTGTGGATCGAGCCGCCCGGCAGCGTGGTGTACGCGGCTGCTGTCGTCTTCACCAAGGTACGGGTGGGAGGAGCGGAGCCCCAGGTCTGTGGGGTGGTGGTGGTCCCCCCCTCCCCGCTCCTGAATGAGCCCCGCGGCCCCAGCGCCAAGCGGAGCTGCGCGGTGTGTGGGGTTGGGTGAGGAGGAGTCCCTGCTCTCAGATGCCTCAGCTGGAGCGCAGCGTTCAGAGGTGGAGTTCTCAGTGCAGGGGAGACTGTTGGAGGGCCGCAGAAAGGAGGGCTGGGATGGAATCCCCCCCAGTTACTGCAGGTGGGGAGCTGAGGTTGTGCTGCCCGGAGAGGAGAGAGCTCCAGAGAGCTGAGAGCTGCCTGTGGGATGGAAGGGTGGGAGAGGGATGGGCTCTGCAGCAGGGCGAGGGGCAGAGGGGGGAGGTGGCGAAAAGAAGGAGGTTTTGGCTGTGTGGAGGGAAGAGCTCCTTCCAGCACAGCGGGGAGGCCGTGGCACAGGCTGCAGGGGTGCTTACAGAGGCTGCAGTGCTCCATCCCAGCAGAGCTGAAGTTGGGGATGGGGCTGTGAGCACTGGGGGGGCTGTGGGTGTCCCTGCTCACTGCTGGGGGGAGCAGACAGCCTCTGGGGGTCCCTCCCAACAGTGATTCCCAGAGACGTGGCGTGAAGAGATGACATCCGGAGCACCTCCTGTGCTGTAAACCAGGGGAGGTTTGGCAGGGGTGAGAGGGGGTTCTACATGTGGGGAGGAACAATTGCGTGCACCGGTACAGGTGGGGCTGAGCTGCTGCAGGGGGGCTCTGCAGAGGAGGTCCTGGGGGTCCCGGTTGACCAGGGGCCAGCAGTGTGCTCTGCTGGTCAGGGACAGCGGTGTCCTGGTTCACCAACAGTTGGCCAGCATTTGACTGCAGGTTGCCCACGGCCCAGCAGTGTGGCACCAGCTCTGGTGGCCCGAAGGCCAGTAGTGTCCTGGTTGACCGACAGATGACCGCGAGCCAGCAGTGTGCCTCAGTGGTCCGGAAGGCTGACGGTTCCCTGGGCACTGCCTGCAGCGGGGCCGGCAGGGCTGGGAGGAGCTGCTCCGCGCTGCTCTGCCCTGAGGAGGGCACAGCTGGGGCACTGGGCAGACTGGGAGCTGCTGGGATGGTGCGGAGCTGACCGGGCTTTGAGCACAGCCCGGTGGGAACAGGCTGAGAACCCCGGCGCCGTTCGCCTGGGGAGCGCCGGCCGAGGGGGATCCGAGCGGAGCCGATGGTATCAGAAGAGCGGGGGTCCATGCGGTGTTTCCCAGCCCCCTCCCTTTCCTTCCGCCCAGCTGTTTGAGTACAGCAAGGCCGACGCCTCGGAGGAGGTTTTCTACCCCACGTACGACCTGTCGGACTTCTCCTGGGACAGCATCAACCGCACCGTGAACCACACCGCGCTGACGGCCGAACTTCGGGGCGTCCCCACCTCCGACCCCAGCGGCAGCTTCTCCAACGGCAGCCTGGCGTTCCGGGTACGGCGGCGGGGCGGGAACAGCCGCGGTCCTTCAGAGACGGGCCGTCGCTCCCCGCCGTCCCTCTGACCCACGTCCCCCGCAGGTGACGGCTTATGAAAGCGGCGGGCGCGACGGGGCTCTGCCCGGCCTCCTGCACACGGCCAACAGCTCCAAAGTGGAGTTTGTCCTGGCCGGGGCGGCCCCGCGGGGCAACGGCTCGCGCTTCGTGCTGGAGGTGGCCGCGGTGGAGGGGAGAGGGGCGGCATCCAGGCTGCGCTCGACGCGCTCCATCGACGACGAATACACCCCCACCATCTTCGAGGTGAGCGGGGTGGGCGCCGTCCCCTTGGCGGCAGGGGGGCACACGGGCGGGGTGCGGCGTCCCCAGCCGCGGCTCATGGGATCATAGAATCACAAGGTTGGAAACGACCCGTAAGACCGTCGGTCCAACCGTCCTCCCATCATCTCTGCTACCACGAGCTGACCCGCGTCTCGCAGCTCCTCATCCAGGCGCCTCTTGAACGCTGCCAGGGACGGCGACTCCGCCACCTCCCTGTGCGGCCATTGAGCACTGAGAGAAAAGTTCTTCCTCACGTCCAACCTAAACCTCCTCTGGTACAACTTGTGGCCATTTCCCTGGTCCTGTTCGTTGCCTGTGAGAAGAGGCCAAACCCCTCCTCACCACAGCCTCCCTTCGGGAAGTTGTGCAGTGCAGTCAGGTCTTCCCTGAGCCTCTTCTCCAGTCTGAACAACCCCAGCTCCCCCAGCCGCTCCTCTTAAGGTTTGTGCTCCAGACCCTCAACGTCTCTCCTGTAGTGAGGGGCCCAAAACCGAACGCAGCACTCGAGGTGCGGCCTCACCAGAGCTGAGTGCAGGGATGACCACCTCCCCGCTCTGCTGGCTGCACCATTTCTAACGCAGGCCAGGCTGCCGTTGGCCCTCTTGGCCACCCGGGCACACTGCTGGCTCGTGTTCAGCCGAGCACCAACCAGCACCCCCAGGTCCCTTCCTCTTCACACTCATCCAGCCACTCGTCCCCAAGCCTGCAGCGCTGCTTGGGGTTGTTGTGGCCAAAGTGCAGGACTTGGCCTTGTTGAACCTCAGCCCAGCCATCCAGCTTACCTGGATCCCTCTGAAGGGCCTCCCTACCCTCAGGCAGATCCACACCACCTCCAACTTGGTGTCCAACTTACTGAGGATGCACTCAATGCCCTCATCCAGGTCATCAATCAAGATATTAAACAAGATGGGCCCAGTACCCCTAGGGGACACCACTCGCGACAGGTCGCCAGCCAAATTAGCTCCATTAAGCACTACGTGTTGGGCACGGCCCTCTAGCAGTTCCTTACCCAAAGCAGGGTGGACCTGTCCAGGCCACGGCAGCCAGTTTCCCCAGGAGAATCTGGGGGAGACCGCGCCAAAGCTTTGCTGAAGTCCAGGTAGAGACATAACAGCCCTCAGCTACAGTCTGGTCACCAGTCGGAGGAGGAGATGGGGGTCAGGCACGACCTGCCCTCCATGAACCCGTGCTGGCTGGGCCTGATCCCCTGCACGCCATACACGTGCCGTGTGAACACTGCACGCCATACACGTGCCGTGTGAACATCGCACGCCATACACGTGCCGTGTGAACATCGCACATCAACACGTGCCGTGTGAACATCGCACATCAACACGTGCCGTGTGAACATCGCAGTTCCCCTTCCCCAGACGCTCTCGCTGGTAGCGGAGTCGCGGAACGACAGCTCTGCTCTCAGCTTCCTGCAATGGAAGGCGACGGCGTACGGCTCGCAGCAGCCAACGCGTGCGGACGGCATCCCGTGCCACGCAGGCCGGCTGCGTGCTGCCGGCGGATCCCGGCCCCGCTCCGCCATCGTCCGCGCCTACTTCGGGGACGGAGCGGGCGGCGCTTACGGCGTCAGCGCCATCAACGTCTCCTTTGGCGGGGAGGACGGCGGCGCTTACCGGGAGAAGCGCTTCCTGAGCTGGTGAGCCTGGGGCGCTGCGGGGCGGGGGGTTCCGTGCTCGCAGCCCCGTGGCCGTGCGCGTTTTCCCGCCCGCGCCCGTGGGGAGGTTTGAGCTGCTTTTCCCTCACCGCCCGCTGCCGTGGGATGGCGGCTCCTGCTCGGTGCAGCGTCCTGCCGCGAAAGCCTAAAAGCCACGGATGGAATCGCAGCACGGTTTGGGTCGGGAAGGACCTATAGATCGCCTCGCTGCAGCCCCGCTGCCAGCGCACCGCGCTGCTCGGAGCCCCGTCGGCCCGGGGGGGGACGCCCACAGCCCCCCGGTGACCCGTCCCAGCCTCTCCCCGCCCTCACAGTGAAGAATTCCTTCCCGACATCCACTCTCGACCTCCCCTCTCGCAGTTTTAAACCCTTCCCCCTTATCCTGTCGCCACGCCGCTACGCAGAGCTCCGTGCAGCTGACGCGTCCCGCTCCTTCCTGCAGGTCTGCGCTGCTGGGCTTCGGGCCGCCACCCGAGGACACTTTTTCTCCCCTCATCATCTCCATCGCGGCCACAGCGCTGGGCACCCCGCTGCTTCTGCTGCTGCTGCTGGGCGCCGCCGTGCTGCTCTGCGCCCGGAGGAGACGCTACAGCGAGTACGAGCCCATCAACTGAGCGCTGCCGCTGGTCCCGGGCGGCGATCGCAGCTGCTGCCGTCTTCACTTCTGGGGGGGCACGGGGCAAGGTGGGCAGTGCCCCCCCGTGCTGCTGTGCCTGCTGCACTGCGCTCTGCACTGCGCGCTCTGTCTGCACTGCACTGCGGGCGGTGCTTCCTTTCTTTCTGATGCACGCTGCCAGGGGCTGAGGGGCGGCGAGATCCCCGTCCTCCTCCTCTTCCTCCTCCTCCTCCTGTGGGGAGGCACCTCGTGCTGCCCGGCCCCACTGAAGGCTGCTGCTACGAGTCGGCTCAGGACTGTCCTGCTGGAGCCGTCAGACTGGAGCCATCAGGAGCTGCTGCCCTTCCACGTGCAGTGATGGTTGGTGGCAGAGCTGCCACGCTTCCGTGTCCTCAACCACTGACTCGTCTTTGACCAAATAAAAGGGATTTCTAAGAGCGGTTTCCCGGGGCAGCGCTGCTCCGTGGAAATTCTGGGGCGGCTTTTGGTGCGGCCCAAACCCGCACTGCACCGGGCCGTTCCTTGCAGTGCCTCCCCGTGGGATGAGGGGCAGATCGGGGCTGGGGGCTGCGCCTTTACGCGAGGGATGTGGAAGCGGGGCTGTGCGAGGGCCGGCCGTGGCGGCCCAGCTGGAGGAGCTCAGCGCAGAGCTGCAAGGTGCCCCGGTGCGGCAGGACGCCGACTCGTCCCAGCACAGCAACCCCAAACGCGCGGCCGTTGTGCCGCTCCCCGGGGCGGGGCACCCGGCAGACCGGTTTGTGAGGCCGTGCTGAACCTCCGCCAGCAGGAAAGGAGTGGAGGAGGGACGCTGGGTGACGTTGGCTGTGCAACCACCGAGGGCCGGGAGAATCGAACCCCCATCCCCAAAACAGCCGCGGAGCCGGTCAGCTAAAGGCTTTATTGGTCCCAGGAGGAGGTGTGGCAACCCCTGCCCCCTCATCCTGAAGTCACTGATCCTCCTGCTCCCCACCTCACGTGAGCTGCGCTGGGAGTCCCACGGAAGAAGCGCAGCCCTGGGATCTGCCCCCACCCGCCCCCAGGCCCTGCAGGGAGGGCTCAGCCCCGCGCCCGCTCAGCCCCAGTACCGCAGTCTGGCCCTGCTCTGCTGCGAGCTCTCCTCGGGCTTCGCTGTCGCCACGGCCAGGAGGTTCTCAGGCTCCAGGACAAACATGTTGTACAGGTTCCAGAGCAGCATGGCCAGGAGGGGCAGGAAGGTCATGGCGAAGCCGAAGGCGCGGAAGGAGCGTCCGAAGGCGTAGGACAGCCAGTAGGTCAGCCTGCGGGGGGGGCGGGGGGCTCAACCCTGCTCGGGGTGCTGGGCCCAATGAGAGCCTGCTGTGGGAAGCGGGATGGGCGAGGACAGAGCAGCCCTTCCCCGGCGTGGGCCCGGCGAGGTGCTGCTGGAGCAGCACAAAACAAGCAGCTGCCTGTGAGCTGGAGGTGGGGGGAAGGAACCGCTTACCGGGAGATGGCAAAGAGCCCCGTGAAGAGGGGGATGAGCTTGAGCAGCTCCTGCTGGAGGTATGTGGCCAGCACGGCCATGTTGAAGAAGTAGAGGATGAAGAGGTGGACGGACTGGGAGACGTAGGTCCGATGGATCTCCACCTCCCGCTGCAGCTTTCCAAAGGGCTCCAGTGCTGAGGAGCAGAGGCGTGAGATGCCGCTGACGATCATCCCTGGGGGGGAAGAGAGGTGTGCTGGTGAGACACAGCAGGGGGGGAGGAGGGCGGCTGCAAAGAGCTCAGCCCCGGCTCTGCCAGCCACCCCCCGGGGTGACCCCCACCCCGCAGCTCTCGGGCCCAGCAGCTCACCCAGGACGATGGGGACGGTGGCGAAGGCAGCGCAGCGCAGCGTGTAGACCAGCCGTGTGCTGATGGTGGGCAGGAGCGGCGCGTCAAAGGGCAGGAAGACGTAGGCGCCATAAATGAGGCAGGGGCAGAGGAACAGAGCCCCCACCACCGAGGCCACAGCCTTGAGGGTGGCGGTGCTGCAGACCCTGGCACAGGGGCACGGCGGCCCCTCGGCTGGCAGCTTGGCCGCTTGCCCCTCAAAGACCAGCGGGCCCCGGTAACGCGAGGGGCTGGCGGGGAGGAGGGCCTGCTTTGGGAGGATGCTTTTGGGTCCGTCCCTGGGGGGAACACAGCCCCCTCTGCCCTCCTCCCGGGGCTGCGGGGTGGGCTGCTGCTTCTTCTGCTCCCCGGGTGTCTGCTCGATGCAGTGGAGGTCAATGGGCACAAAGACGTGTGCTGCCATCACGGGAAGCCTGGGATCTTCCTCCCCATCAGCCTCAGGGGGGGGGCAGGCAGGAGTTCCCTCTTCAGGGTCATCACGGGCCCCCTCGGGGCTCGAGCGCCTTTTGGTCTCTGTGGCTTCCGGCTGCCCCCGTGCGCCGTGCTGGCGCTGGTCCCACAGCAGAGTGGCATCGGGATCCCCATGGTGATCATCTGGGGCCGGAGGATCCTCGTCGGGGAGGGCCGCCTTCCCCAGCTCCAGCAGAGCCACCTCCTCCAGTGGCAGCGTGGGGTCGGCAGCAGCCATGGGGCGGTGGGCTCGGTGCCGCCAGGGGTTGGGAAGCAGCTCTCCTGTATTTTGGGATGTCGGGACAGAATTAGGCTCCCATCCCCGCTGGCTTCACCCTGTGCAAGAAGAATGGGGACAGGCAAAAAGATGACAGAAATGAGAGACTTGGTGTTACTCGCACGGCCAGGCACCAACAAGGAGTCCCCACCCGCCATGCTGCCAAACAGGGACAGCCGAGGAACTGCCCTCACCACACCAAAACGCCCCAGGGTGTCTGGCTGAGGGAGGGCCGTGCAGCTCCCCGCCAAGCAGCAGCAGATATCGGTACGGATGGACGTGCAGGGAGGCCCACAGCAGGAAGCCAGAGTTCGGCTGAGGGCGGAGGGGTCGGGTTGGCTGCCATTGGCGGCCAAGCGGGGTTCTGGGGCGGGAGGAGCTGCGCAGAGCGGCGCCCTGAGGCACAAATCCTCTGCTCTGGGTCGGGGGTCCCAATCTCTCGGCCCACCCCGCGCCGTGGGATGGGAACGAGGAGAATCCCGCTCCCCGTTTGCTAACGTTCCCCCCCCCACCTCAGAAGGCGCTCATGGCGCGGAGCGGCGCAGGGCCCGAGCTGAGCTCCGTGCTCGGCAGCCCCGATCGCGGGGACGCGGGCGGCACTTACACGGAGCGAAGCTGAGGGCGGCGGGGCCGCGGCCTGCGGAGCGCTCCGAGCCGGCCGAACTCCAACCTGTCGGACAGGTGGGCCGGGCGCAGCGGCCTCACCCAGGCGGGGCCGGGCCCACGGGCGCGGGGAGGGGCTGAGGGCCGGGCCGGGCCTTCCCCGGGCTTTGACGGGCCCGGAGCGCCGCACCCGGCGCTGCTTTTCTCGCTTTGCGGTTTTTTGAGGGGTTTCTCCCTCGTCGGGCCTGCGGGAACGGAGGGCCCCGGCGGGGCGGCCCGAGGGGTTGGGAGGCCGCGGGCGGCCGCATCCCGGCTCCTGGCACGGCCCTCGGAGCGCTGCCGTCGCAGGGAAGGCCCTGCGGCGCCCACGGCGAAACGCGGCCGCGGGAACGGGCGTTCGGCGCCCCGGCTCGACCCCTGAAGGCCGCGCCCATACCGCTCACAGAGTGACGCCGACGCGGCCGCCATCTTTGCCATCACTAAGTATTGGCACGGAACTCTCGCGAGACGAAGCCCCGAAGCCCCGACGCGTCCGCCATGTTGCCAGCACTAAGTGATGGCGCGGAGCGAGCGGAGTTCTCGCGAGGCGACGCCGCGTTTCTCCGGCGTTCCCCGTAATCTCGCGAGAGCTCCGCGGGGCAGGGGGCAGCGGCGCAGCCCTGGCGGCCGAGCGGGGCCGGCGGCCGCCGTTGGTTGGCGGCGATGGCGGCAGACGGGCGCCGCTGAGGGGGCGGAGGGCAGCGCCGAGTCTCGGCCCCGCCGGGCGCCATGAGCCAGGGCGGAGGGACGGGCAGCGAGAGCGGAGAGCCTGAGGCCAAAGTGCTGCACACCAAGCGGCTGTACCGGTGAGGGGGGGCGCATGGGAGGGGGCGGGGCGGTGTGGGGGGGGAGGTAAGACCTGGGGGGGGAGAGGGGGCTGGTGGAAAAGAGGGAGAGTGGGGGGTGTGGGGGGCTTGGGGGGGGAGGGGGGCGATTTAAGGGAGGTGGGGTTTAGGGGAGATGTGGGAGAAGGGCTGTGGGGTTTAGAGGGGATTTAGGGGAAAGGGGCGGGGAGGAAAGGAGAGAAAGGTGGGAGGTTTAGGGGAGGCAGAGAGGGAGGAAGGGGGATTTAGGGGAGGTGGGGGGGATATAAGGGGATTTGGGGGGGTTGCTGGAAAGGGGAGGTGGGATTTAGGGGAGATGTGGGGGAAAAGGGCCGGGGGTTTAGGGGAGGTGGGGTGAAAGGCTGTAGGGTTTAGAAGAGATTTAGGGGAAAGGGGTGGGGGGGAAGGGGAGAAAGGTGGGAAGTTTAGGGGAGGCAAAGGGGGAGGAAGGGGAATTTAGGGGAGGTGAGAGGGAAAGAAGAGGGGATTTTTGTGGAAAGGGGAGGTGGGATTTAGGGGAGACGTTGGGAGAAAAAGTGGGGGATTTAGGGGAGATGTGGGGGAAGGGAGTGGGGATTTAAGGGCGATTTGGGGTGAAGGAAATGTACTGAGGGGAGATGTGGGATGTGGGGGAAGGGGAGATGAGGGGTGGGAAGGGGAAGGAGAGGAGATGTGGGGGAAAGTGGGGAGGGCGGTGGGATTTCAGATGGGAGGTTTGGAGTGAAGGAAACTGGGGGTGAACTTAAGGATGATCCATAGGTGTGGGGGAGGAGATGGGGAGCGGGGGGGGACCCTGGAGGGGTTATGGGGTGTGGGAAAGGAGGGAATATGGAGAAGGAGATGGAGGGATGAAGGGAAGGGTTGGGGAAAGGGGGAAGAAGGTAATGGGGTTCGGGAGAGATCTGGAGGCGAAGAGGAAGGTGACAGATTGAGGGAGATTGGGGTGAAGGAAACTGGGGTCAGGGGGTGTGGGGAAGGAGGTTGGGAAGGAGTGGGAACAAAAGGAGGTGGAGGAGAGAGCGAGGGGGGAGAGGAGGAGGCAGCGGGATCCAAGGAAAGGGTGAGGGGTAACAGGCGATCGGGGTGCATGGGGGACCAGGGAGGTGGGTCAGGGTGTGGGGTGGAGGAAGGAGGATGTGATGGTGAGGGGACACAGGAGGTGGGGTGATGTGGGGGGCTGTGGTGGGGGCGGGATGGCCGTGGGCCTCCTGGGTGGGCTCTGCTCTCTCGCCCTGCTCCGCTCTGCTCCGCTCCCTCTGTCAGTAAAGCAGCGCCGTGGTTGAGTTTCAGAGCGGTGCTGCGGTCTCAGGGATGAGCAGGGGGTGGTAAAGGCAGGAGGCCTTTTCCAGCAGGGCCCATTGGCTTTTGCTTGCTGATGTTGGGCTCATCCTTCCGTCCCTTCCATCCCACATTTCGGTTCGGTGCCTTCCTCGTGGCTCAGGCTCTGTTCTGCTCTCTGTTCCCCCTGGATGCGGGCAGCGATCGCTTCCTGGCGTACCTCTGAACGGTGCCGGAGCATCCCTGCCTGAGCACTGAGGTGGTAGGATGAGGTGAGGGCTTTCTTACAGCAATCTTTGCCGTTTAATTCTTCCTGGCCGGATAAACCTCAGGTTTTACCCCAAAATGAGGCCGTGTGGCCCCATCCCAGGATATCGGGGCAAGGGGAGATGCTCGAGATCAGTTTCTGCACGGCCGAGGAGCACCGGCCTGTTTCCATCCTCAGTTCTTTCAGTAGCCCGGTGCAGGGGGAATAAGGCACCTCTCTTGGCAGCTCTGCTTGCTATTGAGAGATTTGGGCTGTTTGCAAAGGAGCTTCGGATCCTGGGAGAGCTGCAGCAGGCAGCCGAGTTGGCAGCAGAGCTCTGTGTGCAGCTCAACTCTGCTCTTGGTTTTCTTCATCGTTATTTCCCAAGAATTTGGTGCAGCTCTGGGACGTCCAATCATGGCAGGATTCTTCCCTGTATTCCTCCTCTTCTGCCCGGTTCTGTGCAAACAGGGGAGGTTTCAGATACCCTTGGCTGAAGGGCTTTTGAGGTGTGGATGAGCTGCTGTGTTTTCCCTCTGTGAGTCTCCAGTGTTTTGTGCTGGCTTGGTTTTCAGCACGGTTCCTTTGGCATGGCATCAGAATCACATCATAGACTCACAGAATGGCCCAGGCTGAAAAGGATCCTCAGGATCGCCTCATTTCATCCCCACTGTGTGCAGGGCCACCAACCAGCAGCCCAGGCTGCCCAGAGCCACATCCAGCCTGGCCTTGAATGCCTCCATTCCAGCCTCCCCATTGAATGCCCTGGGCATCCACAGCCTCCTTGGGCAACCTGTTCCAGTGCCTCACCACCTCTGGGTGAAAAACTTCCTCCTCATATCCAACCCAAACCTCCCCTGTCTCAGTTGAAAACCGTTCCCCCTTGTCCTGTCGCTATCAGCCCATGTCAGCAGCCGTTTCCCTTCCTGTTTATATGCTCCCTTTGAGAACTGGATGGCCGCAATGAGTTCTCCCCACAGCCTTCTCCTCTCCAACCTGAACGAGCCCGTCTCCCTCAGCCTTCCTTCCCAGGAGAGGTGCTCAGCCTTTGTGAACCCGTCCCAACAGTTCTGTGTCCTTGTGCCGGAGGCGCTGATCTCAGCCCTCTGCTCACAGCCCACCTCGATCCATCGAACAGCCCATCCTCCCAGCGCACACCTCTGCAATTTAGAGGGCAGGATGTGGTGAGGGTCCACGTGAAGGCTTTGCAGAGCTCCAGGTAGATGACATCCATCTGTCTGATGTCTGTCAGTCCATCACAGAAGGCTGTCAGGTGGGTCAGGCAAGGTCTGCCCTCAGTGCTGCACATCTCTCATCACCTCCTCATCTCGTGTGTGCCTCGACATGGCAACCAGGAGGAGCTGCTCCTGCACACAGGTGAGGCTCACCAGCAGGTTAGGGCTGCAGGGAGGGGGCAGCACGCTGCTGGCTCTTGGCCCACTGCCCCCCACCAGCACCCCAAGGTTCTGCAGGCTTCGGTGGCTCATGCTGGGCACGGAGGGTCCCAAAGGAGGAGGCGGATGGTGACGGTGTGTGAGGAGTGGGCTTATTGCCCTCGGGCGTGGGCTGGGTGCTGCCCTCTTGGTACGAAGAGCTCGTTGGACATCTCGTGTTGGATTGTTTTCGTGTTCCTCTGTGCTGGGCGTCACCCCGAGGTCTTTAGGAGCTGCATGTGCAGAACTGAAGGCGTTGGTGGCACACGAGGTGCCGTCCTCCGTCAGGAGCAGGAATTGGTGGAGGTGCGACCTTCCCCATCGTGACTGTTGGAAACAATTCCTCCTTTAGCCTCCCAGCACAACCGAGCGTGCACACGTTAGCGTGTTAATTAATTGCTGAGGTTGGAAGCTGTTGGTGAGCCTGGGGGCCTTTGGGGACGGTGGAGCCTCGGTGGGCACCGAGGAGCAGACAGACGGATGGGTGCAGCAGCCGACCCAAAGCAGAGCCTTCCCTTGGTGCAGCCGTGCTCTGTTCTTCCCCCAGAAGCTTTTCAAAGTAGATTGCACGAAGCAACGAGCGCAGTGCGGTGGGAGGGCGGCAGGTGGGCTCAGGGATTCCACAGCTGGGGAAATAATGGCAGCGAATCGCTGTGCTGACCTGTGCTGCCTGTGCGTCGCTTTGCAGAGCGGTGGTGGAGGCCGTGCACCGCCTGGATCTCATCCTCGGCAATAAGGCGGCGTACCAGGAGGTGTTCAAGCCCGAGAACATCAGCCTGAGGAACAAGTAGGTTGGGCGGGGAGCTCGGGGTGGTGCTGTGTGGGGCTGCCGTGGCTGAAGGCATCGTTCCTTGCTGTCTCCAGGCTGCGGGAGCTGTGCGTGAAGCTGATGTTCTTGCATCCCGTGGATTATGGCAGAAAAGCGGAAGAGCTGCTCTGGAGAAAGGTTTACTATGAAGTTATCCAACTCATCAAGACGAATAAGAAGGCAGGTATCGCGGGGTGGGGTGGGCAGCTGGGCCGTGGGTCAGGCTGAGTTAAGAGGTTCCTCCGCTTGGAGATGTGCTGTGAGCACCAAGCGCTGCTGGGTGCGAGTGGAGCTGACGGCTGAGTTTTCACAGAAGCACAGATGTCAGGGATTGGGAGGGACCTGGAAAGCTCACCCAGCCCAACCCGGGGCAGCAGCACCCGGACCGGGGCACCCAGAGCGCACCCAGGTGGTTGGGAACGCCTGCAGAGGAGACCCCCGCCCCTCTGGGCAGCTCAGTGCCGTCCCCGTCGCCATGAAGGAGTTCTCTCTCACGCTGATGCAGGACCTCCCACGTCCCTGCAGGCACCCACTGCCCCGTGCTGCCGTCGGGTGTCACTGAGAAGAGCCCGGCTCCTCCCGGCGCTCAGCCTTCACAGATGGACCCCATTCATGAGGTCCCCCCTCGGCCTCCTCCACCTGCAGCCCCTCCTCAGCACGGCGATGCTCCGCTCCCTTCCCCATCTCTGTGGCTCTGTGCTGGGCTCTCCAGCCGTTCTCTGCTGCAGTTTTCTTCAGCTGAGGGCAGTAACTCTTCACAGTCGCCGGGGTGGTTTCATTGCGGAGTGCATCCCACCATAACGCGCTCTCTGCCTTCCCAAATTCACGAGGCACGTTTCCTATGTAAAATGAGTGCCAGGATGTTCTGACACGGCTTTGCCGGCACAGATTTCTTTCCCCCCGGCACTGGTGGCACAGAAATACTCCCTCTCCCCATTGTGTGAGGCAGCACGGTGTCCCGCAGCGATCTGGTGGTGGGGATGCCATTAAGCCTCCAGCGAGACGCTTCTGCTGTTCATTTCTTACTTGTCACTGCAGGCATCTTTCCTCCTTAGAAACACAGCAGATAAAGTGCAGCCCAGCAGGGGAGGCACGCTGGGGGTCACAGCAGAGCTGCCTGCTGTCTCGCCTCCTCCACCCGATGACCCCTCGTGGCTTCTCTCTCCGCAGCACATCCACAGCCGCAGCGCCCTGGAGTGCGCCTACCGCACCCACCTGGTGGCCGGCATCGGGTTCTACCAGCACCTGCTGCTCTACATCCAGTCCCACTACCAGCTGGAGCTGCAGTGCTGCATCGACTGGACGCACGTGACGGACCCGCTGATGGGTGGGTGCTCGTGGGGGGCGTCGTGGGCGGCGGCTTTGTATGATTGTGGGGTGGTTGGGGTGGGACGGGGGCTTTAAGGCGGTCCGGTTCCAACTCTGCTGCTGGCAGGGCAGCTCTAGCTGGACCAGACTGCTCACAGCCCCGTCCCGCCAACCTTGAGCGCTTCCAAGGAGGGGGACAACCTGACCCATTATCTCCCCACTCTCGCAGTAAAGCGTTTGTCCCCGATATCTACTCTAAATCCGCCCTCTTCCAGCTTAAAACCATTTCCCCTGTCCTGTTGCTACGTGCCCCTATCAAAAGTCCTTTCCCAGCTTTCCTGTCGGCCCCTTCCAGGTCCTGGCAGGGCTGTAAGGTCCCCCCAGAGCTTTCCCTTACGCAGCTCAGCCTGTCCCCGTTGGGGTGATGCTCCATCCTCACCTCCACGGTGCTCCTCTGGGCCCGCTCTGACAGCTTGGTGTCCTCCTGGTGCTGGGGCTCAGAGCTGGGTGCAGTGCTGCCTGTGGGGGCTTGGGAGAGCAGAGCAGAGGGGCAGATGCCCCTCACCCCGCTTCCCTCAGTGCAGCCCAGATCCCGCCGGCTTTCTGGGCTGGGAGCGCACGCTGCTGGCTCACTCTGAGTCCTCCATCCACCAACACCCCCAGACCCTTCCCCTCAGGGCAGCTCTCTGTGTCTGCGCCTGGCGCTGCCCCGGCCCCGCTGCAGGACGCTGTGCTTGGCCTTGCTGAGCTCCATGAGGTTGGCCGTGCCCTCCTCTGCAGCCTGCCCAGCTCCCTCTGCACTGCTCCCTTCCCTCTGGCGTGTGGCTGCAATTGCTGAGGGTGCATCCAATCCCTCTGTGTCACCTACAGAGGTCAGTGACACCAATGGCAGCTCTGAGTGCAGCCACCCCTCGGGTCCTCCCCTGGGCTGGCCAGTCCAGTTCAGCATCCACGGGATGATCCTTTAGTTCCGTATTTCTCCCGGCCAGCTCCTTAGAACAGACTGAGAGAACACCTCAGGAAGGTCCGTAGGGAAGCGTTTGGTGGTGGCAGCTGTAGATGGGGCTCAGGAGGAACACATGTGGCTGCACAGAGTTAATGAAGACGGGTGGGGGGTGGCTGCTCACCATCAGGCTGTGCTCAGTGTCAGCTCTGCAAGCGTACGGGGCTGCTGGCATCCTCTGTGTCTTGGGGGCGAGGTTGGGTCTCAGAGGCGAGGTTGGGTCTCGGAGGTGAGGGAGCTCCTGTAAGAGAGCAGGCGGTGTCTCAGCAGGGACCCTGCCCTCAGCAGCAGGATGTCTCGTGGCTGGTTCCAGCTCTGCGCTCAGTGTGGCACGGGAGACAAATAGGTAACACGGTCGGTAAGGTGTGACATCGCGCATCCAGACAAGATGGTTGGGGTTTCGGTCCCACTCCTCCAACCTAAGCCAAGAGGAAGGAGCTCCGACTGCGGGCTGATTGATGCCTCCCTCTGGGGTTCCTCTTGAGAGATTTCCATCCTGCAGGAGCTGGGGCAGCAGGCAGCAGCAGGGCTGAGCCTCAGTGCCTCCTTGGTGCTGACCTGGCTGCTCTCCTTTTCCTGGAGGTGGCTGCAGCACCGCTGTACCATCAAGACTTCTATTTTTTCTTCTCCCTTCTCTTCCTTCCTTCTTGCTTGCCCAATCCTAAATCCTGATCCCATCCCGAATGCAAAAAATCTGCTCCACTGCTGATGGTGGGGACACCAGCTCTCCTCCAAATTCTCTCCTCCAAATTCCTCGTTAGCCACACTAACAACGTCAGCCTCTTTCCAGGCATAATTAGCATGTGCTCAGCACGGTGTTTGCGCTGCCACGTGGCTTGTAGGCAGGAGCTGGCTGTTGTTCTCCCATCTCAGCACAGGCAGCCGCCAGCAGCACGATTTGAGCAGATCTTTGGTCACCCAGTGTGACATCAGGTGTCTCAGGCAGCAGTGTGGGCCCCTCGTGTGCCATTCCAGCTGCCTTTCCCCGGTGCTGTGCTGACTTGACGTTTCTCCCACTTGTAGGCTGCAAGAAACCCGTGTCTGCGTCGGAGAAGGAGATGGAGTGGGCGCAGATGGCGTGCCACCGATGCCTGGTTTACCTCGGGGATCTGGGTAAGAGCGTCGCCTGGTGAAGGAACCCCTGGTGTGCACTAAGAGTGGGCACAGTGCTGGGCTCCCCCTGACTGCTGGGGTTCTGTCAGACGGTTTGTTGGTGGCAGAAGGGGCAGCTGAGCTGCGGATGGCAGAAGTGTCGGCTTTGCGCTGCACGCAGCTGTGGTTCTGTGGGTTTCCTTTCCTTTAGTGCCGTTTGTTTGGATGGGGTGGGGTGCAGGATGGCTGCAGAGGCAGAGACGTTTTGTATTGGGCCACCACAGAGCTGTGGGTTTTGTCCTCTTGTGAGGCTGTGTGTCACCCTTGTGATGGCACAGCTGCCGTCCCACCGCCTCCAAGGCGTGTGAGTGTGTCAGGGTGTGGAGACGGGAGGGGAATATCTGTCAAAGAAACCAATCAGCCCTCGGAAGCCTGTCATGGTGCAGAGCCTCCAAGCTCCTGGAGGCTGCTTGGCACTGTGGTGCGTGGACCAGCCTGAGAACCTCTGCAAATAAATGTTGTGTGGGGGTGGGAAGGGCGACGCACCCGGTGGAGGGAGGGGGGTGTGCTCAGCTCGTGGCTGCTGCCAGTGGGGCCCTGCGGGGTGCAGAGTGGTTTCCCATCCTGTCTGTGCCCCAAGGGTCAGTGTGAAACTGCTGGGTGCTGTGCTGCTATCAGTCTGGAGAGAAACTGCACTCCTCTCTGGAAGGGCAGGAGGGGAAGGGGAGGAAGGGCAGGGGAAGGAATAGCAGGGCAGGGAAAGGAAGGGCAGGAGGGGAAGGGAAAGGAGGGGAAAGGAAGGGAAGGACAGGAGGGAAAGGGAAAGGAGGGAAGAGAAGGGCGGGAGGGGAGGGGAAGAGAAGGAGGAGAGGGGAGGGAAGGGGAAGGGAGAGGGAGGAGGGGAAGCGAAGGGAAGGACAGGAGGGGAGGGAAGGGAAGGGAGGGGGAAGGGAAGGGAAGGGGAGGGAGGGGAAGGGAAGGGAAGGACAGGAGGGGAGGGAGGGAAGGGAAGGCGGGAGGGGAGGGGAAGGGAAGGGTGGGAGGGGAAGGGAAGGGGGGAGGGAAGGAAGGGAAGGGGGGAGGGAAGGGAAGGGAGGGGAGGGGAGGGAGGGAGGGGAGGGGAGGGGAAGGAAGGAGGGGAGGGAGGGAAGGGCGGGAGGAGAAGGGAAGGGCGGGAGGGGAGGGGCAGGCGCTGCGCTCTGAGCTGTGTGCTCTGCTTGCAGCCCGCTACCAGAACGAGCTGGCAGGTGTGGACACGGAGCTGCTGGCCGAGCGCTTCTACTACCAGGCGCTGTCTGTCGCGCCGCAGATCGGTGAGTGCGTTGTCCTCCCCGCCACCTTTCCCGTCGCATCGATGGCACTCAGCTCCCTCGTTGTGCCCCTCACCCTGCCACCCCTCCCAGGCCTTCTCCTGGAGAAGCGGTGAGGTGCGCAGGAGGTGGGAGCCCCTCTGATCGGAGGGTGGACGTGGTTCCCAAAAGCCGACTTCTCGGCGCTGCCTTGGCAGCATCTCTGCTGAGCAGTTGGGTCGGGCCGATCCTGGTAGCTGCCAGCCTTCGGCACAGTGAGCTGAGATGGAGCTGTTGAGCGCTGATAAGATGATGTCTGTGCCGAGAGAATGCGGCACGACGGAGCCGAGGCTGTGCCGTTACGAATTAAGAGGGATTGCTTGTTCTGCTTTCCTAGGCAGGAAGGTGTGAAACACAACACAGGGAAAAGGATGGAGCCGTCCAGGCCTTTGTACTGCAGCCTTAGGGCTGGAGGATTGCTGATGCTGCCGGCTTCCCTCCTGTGTGGGTGGGATCTGGAGGATTCTGGTTAATTCTGCCCTCTCTTCTGTGGCAGGCATGCCCTTCAATCAGCTGGGGACGCTGGCTGGGAGCAAATACTACAACGTGGAGGCCACGTACTGCTACTTACGCTGGTGAGTGCCTCTGGGGCCGTAGGGCACAGATCTGGAAGGTGTGTACAAGCTGGAGGCGAAGCTGCGGCGCTGCCTGGAGCGGGGCTGGGAGACGTCAGCAGGAACTGAGGACCCCGGCGCGTTCACACGGCAGCACCGCGTGCCTGTCTCTGTGCTTAGCTGTGAAAACACGAGCAGTTTTGTGGCAGAGCGACCCTCAATGCCTTCTGTTCCCCGTCCCAGCATTCAGTCTGAAGTGTCCTTCGAAGGCGCCTCCGGGAACCTGAAGCGGCTGTACGACAAAGCGGCCAAAATGTACCAGCAGCTGAAGAAGTGTGAGAGCAGGAAGCTGTCCCCCAGCAGGAAGCGGTAGGAGGGCAGGGCAGGGCAGGGCAGAGGGCTCTGGGAAGTGCTCCGTCACCCAGGCCGGGCAGTGAGCGTTCCCCAGACGTGGCTGCCCCCAGTTTAGATCCTCTGCTGCTGGGTTGCGGTTCGTAGGAAAGTGGAGCTCCTTTGGTTTGAGGTTGAGGTGTTTCTCGCTGCCTCCTGGAGCTTTGGCTCTCCAGGGGGGTTCCTGTGGCCAAAAAGCAGAAGGGGGGGATGGTGTGTGTCTCTGTGTGGTGTGTGTGTGTGTGTGTGCTGTGTCTGTGTGTGTGTCTGTGTCTGTGTGTCTGTGGGTGTCGTGTGTCTGTGTGTGTGTGTCTGTGTGTCAGGGCCTATTTTCCAATGGACCCTGCTCTGCCCGTTGCTTGAGCTGTTGGTCCTTTCGGTCTCTGTTACGAGTATCTGCATTACAGCATTTTCTTCTCCATTTCTTTTAGCTGCAAAGACATTAAGAGGCTGCTGGTGAGCTTCATGTACCTACAGAGCCTTCTGCAGCCCAAGAGCAGGTGAGCTTCTGGCAGATCCCATCTTTTGTAATTCAGGGATGGAAGGGAGTGTTCCCTGCAGGGTTTCTGCCCACGTGTCCAAGCCCTGTTGAGCCCCCCAGCCTTGCAGGGAAGGGGAAGGAGTTTGCCCTCCACAGGAGTTCTTCCCTTCTTAAGCCAGCAGATGCTTTTCTCCTGGCGAGCGCTGAGTTGGGCCTGCAGTGTGGCCCAGGGTTGCACCATCTGTAGCACACAGCGCTGCGCGTTGTCTTTGGAAACCTCTCACCAGATGGCAGCAGGACCCGATTGTGTCAGAGCAAAGGGAAATTTCAGTAAAACAGAAAGTGCTTTGGGGATCTGAGAGTTCCAGGAGCTGGAGAAATGCGAGGGGTGGGTTTCCTGGGTTGGTTGGTGGCCCTGAGATGCGCACGGGAGGACCGCGCTCCCATGCCGGTGTGCAGCCGGGGCAGTGGGCAGCGAGCAGCACCCCCAGATCTCTTTGTAACCCCTCTGTGCAGGTGCTCTGGTTGTTGTTTCTCTTTATCTGAGCAGCTTTGGAGAGGAGAACATCACGGTTCGTCCCTCTTCCAGGACCCGCTGCTGCCTGCAGCGCGTGCTCCGTCGCTCTGTGCTGCGCAGCGTGAAGGAGAGCCCACGTGCGGCTGCGGCCGGCCCTGGGTGCTGCCATGCAGGCACTGCTGGCAGTTTGGCTCTCAGGCAGTAACGTCGGTTTCTTTTTTCTCCCTGCGAAGCTCTTTGGATTCTGAGCTGACGTCTCTGTGCCAGTCCGTGCTGGAGGATTTCAACCTGTGCTTGTTCTACCTGCCTTCCCCTCCCAACCTGAGCTCAGTGAGCGAGGATGAGGAGGAGTACGAGAGCGGCTACTCCTTCCTTCCCGACCTGCTCATCTTCCGCATGGTGATCATCTGCTTCATGAGCGTGCACAGCCTCAGGCGTGCGGGTGAGCGGTGCTTTGTTGGGACACCCGGACGCTGGGCGATGGGAGCGGGGCCGTGCAGCGCTGCGGGGCGGGAGCCGCCTCAGCCGGGTGCTGGGTGAGCCGGTGCCCCCGGCCTCACGGCGCTGTCCTTGCAGGCTCCAAGCAGTACAGTGCGGCCATTGCCTTCACGCTGGCCCTCTTCTCTCACCTCATCAACCACGTCAACATTCGCCTGCAGGCGGAGCTGGAGGAAGGGGAGAACCCGGTGCCGGCGTTCCGCAGCGATGGCGCAGGTCGGTGTGGACGTGCTCTCCCCACATTCCTGCCCCTGGGGGGGCGCCTTCAGTTTGTGGCGGAGCTCATTAGGCACAGAACAAAACCGTCGAGCCTTTCCCCCTCCAAAGAGTCAGTTTGTAGCCCCTCACAAAATGCAAGGCTGGCTTCTCTTGGCCAGCAGCAGCAGCCATTGATTCTTTGTTGCCGGCTGAATGCAGCTGGCCCAATTTGTGCTCCCGCCCTGCAGGGTGGATGGTTTGGCTCTCAGGGAAGGCAGGGGAGGAGGTGGGAGATCTCGGTGTGTTCTTGTCAGCCTTCAGTACTGATGCTGTCTGAACTGAACACAGCAGCGCGGCCCGGGCTGCGGGAGCCCAAAGGAATCTGGGCTGCCCGAAATCCCTGAGCTCCTTCAGAGGGCGATTCCTTCGCAGGGCTCTGTGCGATGGGAGCGGCGGCGGAACCTGCTGCTCGGAGCGGGAGGGAGCTTGTGTGGAACGGCGCACTTTTCTGACCGTGCTTCTCACTTCCCACGCCCGCAGATGAGCCGGAGCCGCAGGAGCCCCTCAGCGCCACGGAGAAGGAAGGTGAGGCAGAGCTGCCCAATCACCACCCCAGGGAGGAGGAACGGAAACACGACTGCAAGAAAAGCAAGAAATACTCACGGCTTTCCTGCCTGCGCCGCCGCCGGCACCCGCAGAAGGCGGATGAGAGCGACCTGAGCGAGGGCTTCGACTCCGACTCCAGCCAGGGCTCCACGAAGGGCAGCGACGGCTCCGAGAGCGGCTCAGAGAAGAGCGACGAGGAAGCAGAGGCCGCTTTTGACGTGGAGACGGACTCTGACATGAACAGCCAGGAGTCGCGGTCCGACCTGGAGGACATGGAGGACGAGCCGGGCAAGGAGGGCAGCGAGCGAGGCCAGAGCGGGGCCGGGGAGGGCCTAAAAAACGGCGTGGATGGCAGCGGGTCGGGGGACTGCAAGAACACGAGCGGCTCTAAAATGGAGAGTGCGGATCCAGCCATAAACGGGCCCGTGTCCCTGAGCGCCAGCGACGCCAGCATCGCCAGCAACCTGCAGGCCATGTCCACGCAGCTCTTCCAGACCAAGCGCTGCTTCCGCTTGGCCCCCACCTTCAGCAACATCCTGCTGAAGCCCAGCGCTGAGCCGCCCGCCTCGAAGGGCAGCTTGGATGGCAAGCCCTGCATCAACGGCGATGTGGAGAAGCCCAGCTCGGCGGAGCAAGGTAAGGAGCCACACGTGCTGTGCCTCTGCGCTGCGAGCTGCGTGCTCACAGCCGTCTGCTCACATGAAGAGGTGCAGCATGAATCTCACGGGCAGTGATGGGGCGTGGGGGATCGGATCTAAGGTGAAGGTTTGGCTGGGATGTCGGGGGAAGCTCTTCAGAGAGAGGCTGCGGGTGCCCCATCATCCCTGGGCCGTTCAGGACCAGCTGGGCTGGTAGCAGATGTGGAGGTTGGGGCAGGGGTGGGAGCTCGGCAATCCTTGGGCTCCCTTCCAAGCCGACCGTCCTGTGATCCCGCGAGAGCTGTCGGGTTTGAGGCGGTGCCCCTGCAGCGCAGGCCTCGGCTGGGGGTTTCCTGGAGGAGAAACCCCCTGCAGCCCGGTGCCCCCAACGCCTGAGCAGAGCAGAAGGCTGCAGGCAGCCGTAATTCCAGCCGAGCCCCTCTGATAGCTCCGAGGGGAGTCCCGAAGCCGCTGGAAGTGTTCCTCCTGCCCACGGGCAGTCTGCCATCAGACACAGAGAAGCAGTGCAGGTGCAATCCAGGATGTTCTCCATCAGCTGTGTGAGTGTGGAGCGAGGGCTGTGTGCTGTGTGCAGATGTGCAGTAGGTGATGCTGTGAGTTCTGTCCCACCGTGAGCTGCTGCTGCTAAGGAAGCTACTGGGGGGAACCGGGTGCAAAGGGGAGCTGATGCACAGCACCGTGTGTTTCACTGAAACCACGTTCGTTGTTCCTGCCTGCAGTCTGTTCCTCTGTGCACCCTGTGGCCAAACTGCAGCTCGGGGTGTGGAGGGGCAGCGCTGACGTCTGTGGCTCTGCCTCACGGCCACTCGGGTGGATGGGGGAAGGAAGGAAGGAAGCTGGTTGTGCTCTGCGCAGCGCTTTCCTTTATGCATTCAGTGGGACGTGCAGACGTTACAGAGCTGGAAATGTTGATGGAATAGCCCAGCTGTCTGATGGATGAAGTGACTGCGGGGCTCAGCCGTTCCATGTGTGGATGGAGCTGGGTGCTGAGAGGTGTCCCAGGGGTCGGTGCTGGGGTGAAACTCTTCGTATCTCCATTGGTGACATTGGCAGTGGGGCTGAACCCTCAGCAGTTTGCAGATGGCGCTGAGCTGTGGGGTGCAGTGATGCAGCAGAGGGACCTGGGCTGTGGGCCCAGGGGAACCTCATGGAGGTTCAGCAAATCCGAGTGTGGGGTTGGGGCAGGCTCCCGTTACCACCGTGAGCTGCAGTGTCTCCATGCACTGCAGGGAACGGGGCCCTCAGAGGTCCCTTCCAACCCTAAGGGTTCTGTGATGGTTCTGTGATGCCTCACACCCAGCGCTGCTCTCCTGCTGCGCAGCCTTGCTCCTCCAGAGGCTTCATGCTCTTCTCCTCCTTTCCCAGACAACGTGTCTGACTCCGAGGAGAGCGTGTTGAGCACCAAGTCGTGCAGGAACGAGAGGTCCCTGCAGGAGAAGCTGGAGATTGTGAGCAACGAGGGGCTGCTGCTCACCGTCAAGGTGTTCCTGGACTGGCTGAGGACAAACACAGACTTCATCATCATGTGTGCTCAGGTGGGGGAGGCTCTGGGCTTTGAGCCTCAATAAACATGGTGAAATTTGTGCCGTTTTAAGGCATTTTGGGGTCTGTGGGAAAGCCCGAGTGAGCTGGTTGTGGCGTGCAGCCCTCCTCATGTTTTCTGTGGCTTCTTGTTCCTGCAGAGCTCCCAGAGCCTATGGAACAGGCTGTCTGTGCTCCTCAACCTGCTGCCTTCTGCTGCCGACCTGCAGGAGTCAGGTATGGAGAAGGGCAGCACAGCACAGTGCTCCTTTCTGCCTGCAGCCCTTTGCTTACGAGCACGGCAGGGGGGACCTCTTCCACATGTCACAGAGTCACAGAACGGCCAGGGTTGGAAGGGACTCAAGGACCACGAAGCTCCAACCCCCCACCACACAGGGCCACCAACCTCCACGTCTCACAGCAGCCCAGGCTGCCCAGGGCCCCATCCTTGCTGCCCTCGAACACCTCCAGGGATGGACGGGGATCCACAGCCTCTCTGGGCAGCTGTTCCAGCACCTCCCCACTCTCCCAGCAAACAACTTCCCCCTGACAGCCAGCTGAAAGCTGCCCTCCCTCCACTTCCAGCCATTCCCCTCGTCCTGCTCTCATCTCCCCTTCCCAAGAGCTGCCTCCCCTCCTGTTTGTGGCTCCCTTGAGGTCCTGCAGGCTGCACTCAGCTCACCCCCAGCCTCCTCTTCTCCAGCTGAACGAGCCCAGCTCCCCCAGCCTGGCTTTGCAGGGAGGTGCTGCAGCCCCCCGCTCATCTCTGTGCTCCTCTGGACCCTCTCCAACAGCTCCCTGTCTCTCCTGCCCTGGGTGCCCCAGCCCTGGGCGCAGTGCTGCAGATGGGGCCTCACAAAGCAGAGCAGAGGGGGACGATCCCCTCCCTGTCCCCCTGCCACCCCTCTGCTGCTGGAGCCCAGGATCCCGTCTGCTTTCCGAGCTGCAATCCCACCCTGCTGGCTCACGTTCAGCTTTTCATCCCCCAGGACCCCCAGGTCCTTCTGTGCAGGGCTGCTCTCAAGTGCTGCTCCTTCCATTCTGTGTGGATGCCTGGGATTCCTCCGGCCCAAGTGCAGAACACTTTGTCGTGTTATTCTCTGCTCAAACCCCCCTGTGGCCAAACCCCAGCCCCTGAGCAGCAGCTCTGTGCACCCATCGCGTTCTGTCCCCACACGCTGGGCTCTGTGCTGACCTGATGCTGTGCTCCCTCGTGCTCAGGGCTGGAGCTGTGTAAGGAGGTGAGGGAGGTGCTGAGCGGCGCCGAGCTGCCGGAGCTGCGTGCCAACCTGCTGCTCCCCGAGGACGTGGCCCTGCGAAATCTGCCCCCTCTGAGGAACGCGCACAGGAGGCTGAACTTCGAGCAGGACCGCCCCGTCTTCTCAGCAGTGGAGGAGGTGAGCCGGGCGGATCCCAAATCTCGGTGCGTGTGCCTCACTGGGGTCCTTTCCCACAAAGCAGAGCCCGGCTGCTTCCAGTCTGAGCCTGAGCTCAGGTGGGTGCCAAAGCCATCTACGCATCCCGGAGAAGCAGCGTGCTGTCCCGTCAGAACCTCTGGGGAGGGAAGGATGGGGAGCATCCCAATGTCTTTGGCTTAAGGGCGCTGCTCTGAGCTGCGACGTGGGGACCACGCTTAGTAAATCGCAGCCCAGAGCTCCAGCAGTGTCACATCCCACGTCACCTCCTGTCATCCTCACCCAGACCCTAAGGAGAGGAGCGCACGTCCCCAGAGCAGTGTGCAGGCGGTGCTTCCCTCTGCTCCTCCTGGCACGGATTTCCAGGCAGAGCCCTGCGGTGTTCTCTGCCTCTTCCTTGAGCTTTGGCAGCTCCGACCACAAACTCTGTGCTGCCTGCGGGCTCCCTGCGCGTCGCTCCCATTTTCACCAGGGATGTTTCCCCTGTTTCTGTGCGTCTGCAGTCCGTCGTTCGGATCTGCTGCATCCGGAGCTTTGGGCACTTTGTCACGCGGCTGCAGGGCAGCATCCTGCAGTTCAACCCGGAGCTGGGGATCTTCATCAGCATAGCGCAGTCGGAGCAGGACAGCGTGGTGCAGCAGGCCCAGGCCCAGTTCCACATGGTGAGCTGCCCCATGCGCCCTTCCCACCCCGTCCCTCGTGCCGTTGTTGTGCTGATTGATGGAGCTTTGTTTCCGTGGCCAGGCCGCAGAGGAGGCTCGTCGGAACCGGCTGATGAGAGACATGGCTCAGCTCCGCCTGCAGGTAGGGAGGGGTGGGACGGGATGGGATGAGGGAGAGCCGCGCTCCGCAGAGACGGGTGCGACACAGCAGGCCGTCCCCAGCTCTGCTCTGTGTGCCGGGGGCCGGAGGGTAAAACTTTACCCTCTGGGTCACAGCCTGGAGGCAAAGGCAGCATCCCTGCGTGTCTTTCAGCTGGAGGTGTCTCAGCTGGAGGGCAGCCTGCAGCAGCCCAAGGCGCAGTCGGCCATGTCTCCGTACCTCGTGCTGGACGCGCAGGCGCTCTGCCAGCACCTGGCCGTGGTCAAGCAGCTGGCCGGCAGCGGGAGGTTCATCATCATCATCCCGCGGGCAGGTGTGGGAGCTCTGCGTGCCTCCCTCCTGGAGATGTGGAGCTGTGCAGGGGCGCAGCCTCACCCCGCTGCTCTTTGTGCGTCCTTTCAGTGATCGACAGCTTGGATTTCCTCAAGAAGGAGAACGCCGGCGCCCGGGACGGCATCCGCTATCTGGAGGCGGAATTTAAGAAGGGAAACCGGTGAGGATGGGGGAGCAAACTGCAGAGTAACTCTTGCTGAAGGGCTGGGGGCTCTGCCAGCACCCCTCTGAGGCGCTGCTGGGGGGTTTGTGGGGGTTTGCGGGGCTGAGCGGAGGCAGAGGAGCTGCTGCGGAGCTCTGGCTCTGTTTGTGGGACGCTTTGAGCTCAGCCACTCTCCTCTTTCCTTAGGTACATCCGTTGCCAGAGAGACGTCGGGAAGAGCTTTGAGAGGCACAAATTGAAGAGACAAGACTTGGATGCGTGGTAAGCGAGAGGCAGCAGAGGAGCGGTCGTAGGATCACAGGACGATCGGGTTGGAAGGGAGCCCAAGGATCGCCGAGCTCCCACCCCTGCCCCAACCTCCACTTCTGCTACCAGCCCAGCTGGTCCTGAACGGCCCAGGGATGATGGGGCACCCGCAGCCTCTCTCTGAAGACCCCCATCTCATTCCCCCGACATCCCAGCCAAACCTTCCCTCCTTCCCCTGAGATCCGTTCCCCCATGTCCCATCACCTGAGGAAAAAGTCAGTTCCCCTCCTGCTGGCGATTGCTTTTTAAGTACCGAAGGCTGCAGTCAGGTCACCCCGCAGCCTCCTCTTCTCCGGCCCCATCTCCCCTGGGTGTATTGGGAGCCATTTGTGCAGGGAAGCCATCTCTCCTCCATCTCTCATCGGTTCCATCTGCGTGGCAGGAACCTCTATAAGATCCTGGACAGCTGCAAGCAGCTGACGGTGTCCCAGAGCAGCGGGGATGACGACACCACAGGGATGGTCACCATCATCACAGGCTTCCAGCTGGAGGACCCCAGCGCGCTCTCGGCGCCCATGCAGGTCGGTCATGTGGCTGTGCTGAGCCCCTGCAAGCTGCCTGGTTGGCTTTGGGGGCTTGGATGCTTTGTGCTGGGTTCCACAAACTCAGTTTGGAGCTGGGAGCCCCTACCCGATAGGTGGGAGCCCCTTGGCCGTGCTGGGAGCCCCGGGCCCTTTGCTGTGTGCCATCTGGGTGCTGCTTTCTTGCAGTCTGCCATCCAAGCAGCCGCCAGCGCCAGCGTGGAAGTGAAGAACATCCTGGAGTTCTACAAGCAGTGGAAAGAGATGGGCTGATGTTCAGCGGGGCGTCAGGTTGGTGCGGCTGCCATGGAGCTGTAGGGCTGGCTCGGGACCCCAGGAGCATCACATTGCAACCCCTCTGCCACTGCACGGCCCCCATCTCCTCATCTGAAGCTCCGTCTGCCCGTTGTCTCCCCCTTCTCGCAGTGCATGGTGTGTCGAGTCAAGGAAAGGGAAACGGGCGGTACTTGGGCCCGAAACAGCAATAACAAAAAAACCACCTCCAAAAATTAAAGCAGAAAATAATAATAGTAAGGGAGTGGGGGAAAAGGGAAAACCCAACCACTGGGCTCAGCACACAGCACACCCCCAGCCCAGGGTTTTCCCCCTTCCCTCCATTGTTTTACATGGATGTGTCTTCAGGCGGAGATCCTTCGGGGTTTTGGGGAGAGGAAAGGAGGCGACGTGGTGGGGAGGGGGGAACTGGTGATAGAACTGCACTTTTGGGGACAGCTCTTTATTCCCCCCCCGGGAGCCTCCAGGGAGCGGTGGTGGGGTCTCTACCCCCCCTCTCCCCCCCTCAGCCCCTCCCACCCCTCTCGCAGCGTTCAGCCCCGGAGAGCAGAGCGGAGCTGCCGGAGGGGGATGGAGAGCAGCGTGGGATCGGCCGCCGCTTCGGCTCCCAACGCAGGGATGGATGGGAGCAGCGGGCGCCTGCAGAAGGATCCGCCGCCTCTTTTCTTGGTTTTTTCCTTTCGGTTTTTTTCCTTTTTTTTTTTTTTTTTTTTCTTTTTGTTGTGGCTGAAATCCTCACCGTGAGGTTTGCAGAGGGGGGATGGAGGATCCCGGAGCCGTCCTCCCTTCTGCTGTGAGACCACCGTGTGTGTGGGGGGGGGGGGGCACAGCTCAGACCCCTGGAGCCCCTCCTCACAGCTCCGCGGGGGTCGAGCTGCCGAGCCCAGCGCTCGGAGAGAGGCAGGGAGCGCTCAGCGTGCGGCGCTGGGGAGCTGCGCCCCATCGGGGACCTCGCGGGGCTCCAGAAGAGCAGCGCCCCGCGCGAGGGATCTCGGAGCTCCAAAGCCCGATTCCCCACGCGAAGGACTCGCAGCGCAAGCGGAGCGCTTCCCCGTGTGAAGGCCCCCTCCGAGCTCCAAGAGGAGGACGTCTCCACGTGAAGGACCTCTTCCATCTCCAGGAGCCCGGTTCCCCCCCGAAGGACCCTCGCAGCTCCAGAAGAGCGGCTCCCCACGCCAGGGGCCCCGGAGCTCCATCCCGCCTGCACCCAGTGCAGCCGTGGGGCAGCGGGAGCAGCACTGCAGCGCATCCCTCTGTGGCACGGCTCCCAGCAGCTCGTCTCCAGCGGGTGAGCTGCAGCAGAGTGCAAAGTCCCGCAGCAGCAGTGTGAACTGCAGCGGCGCTGCAAGCTCCTGTAGCAGCAGTGTGAACCCCTGCACAGCAATGCAAACTGCAGCAGCGTTGGGAGCGCCGTGCAGGCAATCAGCGCGACGTTGCTGCAGGCGTTTCCCCCCAGCCCGCGTTGCACCCAGCGTTCGGGTTCCTTCCTTTCAGGTAAAGCCCCAGCACGCAGCCCGGGCTGCTGCCCCCGTTTCCATGGCGTTGGGTCACAGCTGCGCCGTGGGGCTGAGGTGGGAGCCGAGGGACCCCCGTGGGTTCTGCGTTCCGTTTTGCAGCTCTGTGCTGCTCTTTTTTTGTCCCAGCTTTGTTTGCTGGGGCAGAGGAGCAGCCAGCGCTGTGCTGGGGCTGTGAGCCGTGTCCCCCCGGCGCTGTGCTCGGCGCTGCGTCCCTCGCAGCAGTTTGGGATCAGAGCTTGGAGGGTTGCTGGTCTGCACTCCTTGGGGTCCCGCGGTGGCAGCCTGAGGGCCGCCCCAAAAAGCCGTTGCTGCGTTTGTCCCCATCCCTCCGTGCCCCCTTTGGGTGGGGGGATGGCCGTGTGGCCACAAAGGAGAGGAAGAAACCTTCAGAGCGGTGCTGGAATGTTAAACTGCACCGTGCCAGCGTGTGTGTAGGGGGGGGGGCTGCAGCTTTCTGAGACCCCCAACCCCACCCCTGCCCCTCTGGGACGGGCAGATGGAGGTGGGGGGGGGAGGAGGTGGGCACTGATGGCGGCCGCAGCCCCACGTTGTGCTGAGCTGAGCTGTGCTGCGCCCACTCTGCACTCAGGACTCGGCTGTGGGCCCCCCCCCCCCCCCCCCCCCCGATGCTATGGGGAGCAGAGCAAAAAATGGGGCAGGGGAGGGGAAAGAAGGCGGCTGCAATGCTGCTCGAAATGCACCGTGTGTTTGCTGCGCTTTGGTTTGCTTTCCCTTTTCCTTACGCTGAGCTCGGTGTTCGTCGTTCCTCCCTGCTATGGGGGGGGGGGGTGGGCGGGGGGCTGTGGAAGCCCTCAGGCTGCACTGCATCCCCCGGCTCTGGGAACCCACAGATGAACTGCAGCTCTATGAAAGGGGGTTGGCTGGGGGGGGCTAAGGGAAATTGAGGGGGACTGGAGGGGGGGGGTCCTGGGGGGGATTTGGGGGCCGTGGGGGCGTTTTGGAGGTGACTGAAGGGTCCTGGGGGGGGGAGGGGATGGGGGTCTCCCCGTTCTGCCAGTGGGGTCCCAGCGTCCCTGGTGAGGTTGAGGGGTCTTGGAGCCAGGCAGCCCCACTGACCCTATGGGGCTGAGCTGCAGTGCTGATGCCCCCAGTGCAACAACAGACCACCCCCCCCACACACACACCCCCATTCCAGTGAGGCCTTAACGAAGCAGTGGTTCATTAAGGGACCCATCACCGCCCCCCACCCACAGTGGGGATGAAATTGTGCCCCCTCCACCCCCCCAAGGAAGGAGCCGCCGTGCCCTGCACCGTGCCTTTATTTCTGTCCGTCCTTCGCGGGGAAGTGGAGCATTACTGGGGGCTGGGAGGTGTGGAGCCCCGGGGGGGTGGGCGGGGGGCTCAGACGGGGCCGTAGAAGCGGCGGTACGCCTCCTGGAAGCCGATCTGGTCCGCCAGCTCGTCGCAGTCGGGGCTCAGCTCGCACACCTCGCGTTTGGCTTCCAGGGGGTCCCTCGGAGCTCCGGCGATGCCGCTGCGGAGGGATTGGGGGGGGGTCCCGGCCCCAAAGAGGGGGTTGTGAGGGGCTGCCGGGGGTCTGCAGTGCCCGAAAAGGGGGGTTGCCGTTACCCGTCGAGGGCGAAATTCCTCTTCTGCCTCCGCACCATCTCGGCGCTGGCGCGGTGGGAGATGAAGGCTGCGGGCACAGAGCGGGGAGGGGAGGGGGGGTGGGTGACCCCATCCCCAGAGTGGGGGGCGAGGGGGGGTCCGGGTGGCACCGTGCCGTGAGCGCCCACCTTTAGCACGGGGAGCATCGGCGCCGTCGGGTGCTGTGAGAGCAGCGGAGCCAATGGGTGCTGAGCTGCATCCGGCCCCATCCCTGCATTCCCTCATCCGTCGCCATCGCTGCCCCATCCGGCCCCATTCCCTGCCCCTTTCCCTCCCTCATCCATCCCTGCCCCTTGCCCCATTCATTCCCATCCCCTGCCCCGTTCCCTCCCTCATCCACCCCATCCTCTGCCCCATTCATTCCTTCCTCCATCCATCCCCGTCCCCTGCCTTCCCTCATCCAATCCCATCCCCATCATCTGCCCCATCCATCCATCCATCCCTGTTCTGCGCCCCATCCCCTGCCCCATTCCCTCCCTCATCCATCCCTGCCCCCTGCCCCATCCATCCCCAATCCCCTTTCCTTCCCCCATCCGTCCCCATTCCCATCCCCTGCCCCCTCCATCCCCGCAGCTCTGTGCCCCCCGGTACCGCCGTGGCAGAGGCTGAACGCGAGCAGCGCCACGATGAGCAGCAGAACCGCGGCCTTCATGGTGCAGCTCCGCAGCGGCTTCCGAACCGAACCGCCTTATAAAGGAGCCCCGGCCCCCCCGGTCCCCCCGGCCGTTCCCAGCGCTATTTCCAGCACATCCGCCGGGCCGGCAGCGGGCAGCGACTGCGGTTTGGGCCGACTGGGGTTCTGCCACTCTTCCATCCCCGCTGCCACGGCTGAGGGCGGCGGGGGGGCTTTGCTCCGGCTTCCCCCCGCCCCGAACCGCGGGCGCTGCGCGTCCCAACCCATCCGGGAGCGGCGGAAACGGAGGTTTTGGGGCGGAGGTTCGGCTGCACCAAAGCCTTTGTCCGACGGACCGCAAAGTGCAGAGTGCGACGGCCAGGACGGCCGAGCGGCACCGGCGGCAACGACGAAGGGAAAGCACTCATCAGCCCGCGCCGGGCTGTAATTGCGGGCGGAGGTTTGAAATTGCTGCTTTGGTTCTAAGAATTCCGCTGGCAGGACGCGCAGCTGGGGGGGGGGGGGGGGGGGTTGCACTCATTGCCCCCCGAGCTTCGGCTCTGAGCTCCCAGCGTCGCCCAGCGCAGCACGAGGGGCCGCGCTTCGGTCTCTGCCCCGCATCCCCGCCGCCGCGACCCCCCGGACGAACTCAGGAGCTACGAACCATGCGAACCCCTCCTTTATTTCCCGCAGCGCTCCGCCCAAACGCGGTGGGCCCGAAGGGTTTCGCTTTCCGCGCGCGGCCCCGCGGTGCCGTCAGCGCCGCCCGCTGTGAGCGCGGAGCTCCGTGCGTCCCTCCTGGGGCGGCCGCAGCGCCGCTCTGAGCTCCTGCTGCTCCCGGCTCAGCGCCTGCGGGATACGGAACACAGAACTGCCGCCGCCGCAGCGCTGCTCCGACTGGGGGACGGGACAGAAACGGAGCCGCAAGGCACAGAGTGGGGCACCGGGCTGCAGGCGGTTTCTCCTCCAGGAAACCCCCAGCCGAGGCCTGCGCTGCAGGGGCACCGCCTCAAACCCGACAGCTCTCACGGGATCACAGGACGGTCGGCTTGGAAGGGAGCCCAAGGATCGCCGAGCTCCAACCCCTGCCCCAACCTCCACATCTGCTACCAGCCCAGCTGGTCCTGAACGGCCCAGGGATGATGGGGCACCCGCAGCCTCTCTCTGAAGAGCTTCCCCCGACATCCCAGCCAAACCTTCCCTCCTTCCCCTGAGATCCGTTCCCCCATCGCTCCCTGCCCGAGCAAAACGTCGGTTCCCCTCCTGCCGCCGATCCCCTTCAGGCGCTGCAGGCTGCAGTGAGCTCACCCCCAGCCTCCTCTTCTCCAGCTCCCGCAGCCCGACTTTGTACGGAGGTGCTCAGCCCCCTGCTCAGCCCCCTGCCCACTCCGGACCCCGTCCCCCAGCCCCGCTCCTTTCCTGTGCCGGATCCCCCCCCCCAACTGCCGTGGTTCTGTGCTCTTCCAGGACCTTCCCACCCCAACTGTGCCGCCATTTTGTGGCCTTCCAGGACTCTCGCAGTCCCACCATTCTATGAGTCAAGAGTTCTTTGCTCTTCCAGGACCCTCCCGGCCCAACCGTTCTGTGATTCCATGGTTTTGGGTCTTCCAGAACCTTCCCAACGTGACCTTTCCATGATACCACGATTCAGTGGCCTTCCACGACCCCCCCAATCCATGATTCTACGTCCTTCCAGGACCACCTCAGCCCAACTCTGCAGAACGGTTAAGCTGAGGGTCCTGGAAGACCACAGCACCATGGGATCACACAACAGTGGGGTTGGGGGGGTCCTGGAAGATCAGAGAACCATGGGATCACACAGCAGTGGGGTTGGGGAGGTCCTGGAAGATCAGAGAACCATGGGATCACACAACAGTGGGGTTGGGGAGGTCCTGGAAGATCAGAGAACCATGGGATCACACAACAATGGGGTTGGGAACCACCGTAAGGCCCTTCACGCCCCTCCCAGGTTAACCATTCCACGACAGCACGATTCCGAGCTCTCCCATGACCCAGGGGGGAGGGGCCCAGGACCCCAGCCCAGCCCCGCAGCCCCCCAGCAGCGCCCGTCGCTTTCTGGACGCTTAGGGCTCCCAGGGCAGCAGCTCCCCGCCGCAGCGAGGGGTGGTTCTGGCCCCGCCCACCTGCCAGGCCGCCCTGCGCTCCGCGATGCTGCGCTGCAGCGCTGCGATCCGCTCCCTGCCCTGCAGCACCGCCGCCGCGGCCGCGCGGTTCTCCTCCTGGCTGCGGCTCAGCTCCCGGCGCAGGAAGCAGCGCTGCTTCAGCAGGAACGGCACCAAGGTGCTGCGGGCGTCCGCCTCCGGGATGCCGCTGGGCCGCCTGGGGGTCACAGCGCCGCGTGGCTCCACAACCCACCCAGTGCCCCCAACACCCTCTGCCCACACCCACCCGTCTCCCCCACATCGCACAGCCCCCAAACCCACCCGGTCCCCCCCATCACCCCCTCCGTGCTGCCCCCACCCCCCACCCATCTCCCCCACAACTCACAGCCCCACAACGCACCCAGTGCCCCTGTCGCCCTTTTGCCCACCCCACCCATCTCCCACCGTCACCCCTCACAGCCCCAAAATCCACCCTGCACCCCCCATCCCCCCACGCTGCGCAGCCCCACAACCCACCCGGTGCCCCCATCACCCACCCACCTCCCACCATCTTCCCCCACAACTCACAGCCCCAAAACTCACCCAGCTCCCCCCCAACCCACCCAGTGCCCCCATCACCCCCTCTGCCCACAGCCACCATCTCCCACCATCACCCCTCACACCCCACACTGCACCCCCATCACCCTCTGCCCACACACCCATCCCACACCAGAAGAGACCCCTGGGACCCCGAGCAGCCCCACACAGCGGGGCCGTGTAGGGGGGGGGCTCAGATCTCCCTGAAGGAGCCCCCCACCCCTCTCTGGGCTGTTTTAGGGCACCGCGCCCCTCACAGCTCTGAAGTTGGCCCCATTCAGAACACATTTGTGCACAACTTCCCACGCTGCAGTTTCGGGCCGTTCCCCCTCCTCCTGTCTCACGCACTGCAGAAAAGAGTCCGGCCTCGCCGCTCTGCCCCCCAGCCTCAATATTTACAGGCCTGGATCGGCTCCCCTCTCAGTCTTCTCTTCTCAAGGCCCAACAGCCCCGCTTCGCTCAGCCTCTCTCCATAAGGAGACGCTGCAGCCCCTTCCCCATTTTGTGTCCCTCTGCTGGACCCTTCCCGAGAGCTCCCCGTCATTTTTGTTGCGGGGAGCCCAGACCCGGAGGCAGCACTGCAGATGAGGCAGAGTGGAGGGGAGGATCACCTCCCTCGACCTGCTGGCTTCGCTCCTTGCACTGCGCCCCACAACGCCTCCGGCCTTTTTGGCCAGCAGGGCAGCTGCCGGCTCACGGCCAACCAGGACCCGCAGGTCGCTCCCCGCACAGCTGCTCTCCAGCAGCTCATCCCCCCACCCGCCTGCAATTATTCCTCCCCGGATGCGAGACCCTACACTCGCTTTTCTTAAACCTCATCTGCTTTCTCACTGCCCAGCTCCCAGCCCGTCCAGGTCTCGCTGAATGGCAGCACGGCCTCCAGCCGTCAGCCAATCCTCCCAGCTTCGGATCATCAGCAAATCTGCTGAGGGCGGCCGCCATCCCCTCATTAAGGCCATTGATGAAGACGTTGAACAAGACCGGACCCCCAGCAGGACCCCCAGCTCCTTCCCCGCGGCCCCCAGCCCCCCCCCCCAATACCAGGCCGGCTCCTCGCAGCCCCTCGACTCCTCCACGATGGCATCCAGCGCCTGGAACAGCTCCTCCAGGTTCCCCTCCTTCTTCACCTCCTGGATCTCCTCCTGAAGGACAAACGCACGCAATGCAAACCCAAACGGCCCTGCAGAGCCCCTCCCCAAACACCCACAGACCCCCTCCTCATCACCTCCCCTCCCCCACAGATCCCCCCCATGACCCCACACCGACAGACTCTCTCCAGCCTCACAGACCGCCCCTACACCCGATGACCCTCCCGCAGAGCCCCCAACCCACAGAGCCCCAACACTCACAGACCCCGACCCACCCCCACAGATCCCACACAAAGACCCCCCCCAATGCCCAACGCCCCCCCGATGCCCACAGAACCCCTCAGCTCACGCCCACCGTCCTCCCCCCCATGTCCTCAGACCCACAGCCCGTACCAACAGATCCCCCCCACAAACCCCTCCCCCTACACCCACACACCCCTCCCCCCCAAGACTCCCCTCCTTCACCCACAGACCCTCCCCCCCCCTTCAAAGACCCCATTCCCACAGTTCCCTCCCAATAGACCCCATACCCACAAATCCCACCAACCCCACAACCCTCCCCACACCACTCCCACAGACCCCCCCCATCCCCACACCCCCCTCCACTCTCACTGATCGACCCACGACCCCACAAATCCCCCACCCCAATCCTCACAGGATCCCCCCCGAGACCCTCCCCCCATTCCCACAACCCCCCCATACCCTCCCAGAGACCCCTCCTCCCCCCGAGGCCCTCCCCCCCATTTCCATAAGCCCCCCATATCCCCTCACAGACCCCCCCCAATTCCCACAGACCCCCATATCCCCCCAAAGACCCCTCCTCCCACCCCCCAGATTCCCCCCCCCCGCCCCCCTGACCGTAACGGCGGTCCGGAGCTGCGCCAGGAGCTGCTCGTGGATGCTGCGGGTCACGTGGGGCTGCGCTCGGTAGAAGCGGCGGTAGCAGTGAGCGAAGCGTTCGTAACTGCGGGGCGGGCAGCGGCGGGCCGGGGCGTCACGGCGGACCTCAACGCCTGTCCCACCCCCGCCCGGTCCCCCGCCGCCCCGCACCTCCCCGCCGCCAGCAGCTTCTCCAGGAACGCGTCCACCACGGCCGCCAGCAGCGCCGCGCGGCCCGGACCGCCGCCATCGCCGCCGCCGCCGCCGCCCTCAGCCGCCTCTGCCATTTCCCGCCGCCCCACGGCCTCCACTCAGATTGGCCGCCGCTTCAGGGTGGGCTCGCCGCCCGATTGGTTAATGCCTCCTCGTGCGGCCCGCCCCCCCCGCCGATTGGTTGGTTAGTCTGCGCGGTGCCGGCTCCCGCCTCTGATTGGCCGCCGCCTCAGGGCGGAGCCAGCCCGATATTGGCTCAAGAGATGGTCCGCTTCCGCTCGGTTATTGGCTCCTCGTGCGGCCCGCCTCCTGCACCGATTGGTCGCTACCGCAGTGCCGGGCCGGCCTCCGATTAGTTACCGCCTCCTCGAGGCTCCCGCCCCCTCCGCCGATTGGCCGCCGCCTCAGCTCAGAGACCCCCGCGTCGAGGAAAAGCCCGCTCGCGATTGGTCAACGCCGCCGCACCGCGCACGGTTCTGATTGGCCGCGGACTCCGCGCTGGTCCCGCCCCCGCCGCTCCAGGAGAGGAACCGGAGTGGAACCGGAGCGGAATGGGAGAGGAGGTGGAGCGGAGCCAGAGCGGAACGGGAATGGAACGGGAGCGGAATGGGAGAAGAACCGGAGCGGAACGGGAACGGAACGGGAGCAGAATGGGAGAGGAACCGGATGGAACGGGAGCGGAATGGGAGACGAGCCAGAGCGGAACCGGAGCGGAACGCGGCTGACGCGCCTTTATTCGCCCCGTGCTCCCAGGGCAGCCCCGGGCCTCCGCCGGTCGCTCCATTGAGCGGAGCCGCGGGCGATGCGTCCATCCGCGGAGCCCCAACGGCCCCCGGTCCGTAAAGTGCACAAAAGTGGGAACGAGCGCCCGGCACGGCCGTCAGAGAGCGTCACGTAAGGCTGAGAACCGTCCGAGGGCAGAACGGGGCGGCGCCGAGCCGCCCTGAACGCAGCAACGAGGGCGGCGGTGGCTCCGGCTCGCGCCGCTCCCGCACCTCCGGGGCTGAACGGCCGTCCTGCCTCCCGCCGTGGGGTTTGGAGAAGGCAGAAACGGGACGGAGGGCGGAGGCTGCGCGCTCCGAGCGCCGCGGGCTCCGCTTCCACGAAGGAGGAAAGCGCACGAAGGGCTCCGCGCGGCGCGGCGCCGGGCAGCGACGCCGGCAGGGCGCGGGGCTCCGAGAGCCGCGATGCGGGAGCCGCCGCCGTGCTGAGCACGAAGGCGGGCCGTGGAGCTGCCGAGCCCCGAGCAGCCCTACCAGTGCCGGGAGTCCATCAGCTCCGGGCGCAGGCTCAGCTTCTTCAGCGTTTCGTAGCCCACCACGATGACGATGGTGGAGGGGGTGGCGGAGATGATGCGGGCGGAAAGGCCTTTGGTCAGACCCCAGGGTCCCTCCTCCGCCATCAGCTGCTTGAAGGTGAGCACGATGGAGCTTTTGCCTTCGACCTGCGGGGCACAGAAGCAGAGGCGTCAGGGACGGGGAGGAAAGGCTCACCCGGCCCAACCAAGACCTCCCCCCAGAGGACTCCGCCTTTGTGTTTCTGTCTTCTGCTCAACGAAAAGATTCTTTCCTCCCCCTCCTGATCTCAGCAGTGTTTGAGCTCCCAGATCAGCTCAGCATCAGAGTGAGGCCTTTGCCTTTTGGATTTTGATTTCTTATTTTGATAGCATTTGATTTGTTAGCTCCATTTCAAATTGTATTGCACTGTACTATATTATAGTGCTTTATCCTGCACTCCGGTATCTTATTTCGTAAATGAGTTTCTTTCTCCTCAGACTGTTGCTGCTGTTTTGTTTCTGGGCCCATCTCCCGACCCTTTTTCCCTTTATCCCGTTTCCCTTCCCGCCTCCCCCCCCATTAATCACAGAACTGGGCCGAACCAACCCACAAACCGCTGACATTTTGGTGGAGAATCACGGAACGGCCTGGGCTGCAAAGGGGCACAACAACCATCAGTTCCAACCCCTGCTGTGTGCAGGTCGCAACCAGCAGCCCGGGCTGCCCTGAGAACCCATGGGGTGCCATAAGGATCCATAGGGTGCTATAAGGATCCATTGGGTGCCATAAGGATCCATAGGGTGCTATAAGGATCCATAGGGTGCTATAAGGATCCACTGGGTGCCATAGGGACCTATAGAATCACTGACTCATAAAATGGCCTGGGTTGAAAAAGACAACAACCATCAGTTCCAACCCCTGCTGTGTGCAGGTCACCAACCAGCAGCCCGGGCTGCCCTGAGAACCCACAGGGTTCCATAAGGATCCATAGGGTGCCATAGGGATCCATGGGGTGCCATAAGGATCCATAGGGTGCCATAGGGACCCACGGGGTGCCATAAGGACCCATAGAATCATTGACTCATAGAATGGCCTGGGTTGCAAAGAACCACGATGCCCATCAGTTCCAACCCCTGCTGTGTGCAGGTCACCAACCAGCAGCCCAGGCTGCCATAAGGATCCATGGGGTGCCATAAGGATCCACAGGATACCGTAAGGATCCATAGGGTGCCACAGGGACCCATAGAATCATTGACTCACAGAATGCCCTGGGTTGAAAAAGACCACAACAACCATCTAGGCAGTACTGAGGTCCACAAGTCCATGGGACCTGATGGGGTGCATCCACGTGTGCTGAGAGAGCTGGCGGAGGTCATTGCCGAACCGCTCTCCATCTTTTTTGAGAGGTCTTGGACAACAGGGGAGGTCCCTGAAGACTGGAGGATAGCCAATGTCACTCCGGTCTTCAAAAAGGGCAAGAAGGAAGATCCGGGTAATTATAGGCCTGTCAGCCTCACCTCCGTCCCTGGAAAGGTGATGGAACAGCTTGTGCTGGATACCATCTCCAGACAACTGGGAGAAAAGGAGGTTATCAGGAGTAGTCAGCATGGGTTCACCAAGGGGAGGTCGTGCTTGACCAACTTGGTGGCCTTCTATGATGCTGTCACATGCTGGGTGGATGGGGGCAGAGCGGTAGATGTAGTCTGCCTTGATTTTAGAAAGGCCTTTGATACTGCCTCCCACGACATCCTTATAACAAAGCTGAGGAAGTGTGGGACAGACGAGTGGACAGTGAGGTGGGTTGAGAACTGGCTGAGTGGCAGAGCGCAGAGGGTCGTCGTTGGTGGTGCAGAGTCTGGCTGGAGACCTGTAACCAGTGGTGTCCCCCAGGGGTCTGTGCTGGGTCCGGTCTTGTTCAACATCTTCATCAATGACCTTGATGAGGGGACAGTGGCCACCCTCAGCAAGTTTGCTGATGATACAAAGTTGGGAGGATTGGCTGAAGGCTGTGCTGCCATTCAGCGAGACCTGGACAGGCTGGAGAGCTGGGCAGTAAGAAACCGGGTGAGGTTCAACAAAAGCAAGTGTAGGGTCTTACACCTAGGGAGGAATAATTGCATGCACCAATACAGGCTGGGGGATGAGCTGCTGGAGAGGAGCTCTGCAGAGAGGGACCTGGGCGTCCTGGTGGACGACAGGTTCGCCATGAGCCAGCAGTGTGCCCTCGTGGCCAAAAAGGCCAATGGCATTCTGGGGTGCATTAAGAAGAGCGTGTCCAGCAGGTCTGAGGGAGGTGATCCTCCCCCTCTGCTCTGCCCTGGTAAGGCCTCATCTGGAGCACTGTGTCCAGTTCTGGGCTCCCCAGTACAAAAAAGACAGGGATCTCTTGGAAAGAGTCCAGCGGAGGGCCACAAAGTGGTCGAAGGGCCTGGAGCATCTCCCCTATGAAGAAAGGCTGAGTGAACGGGTCTGTTCAGCCTTGAGAAAAGACGACTGAGAGGGGACCTGATCCAGGTTTATAAATATCTGAGGAGTGGCGGCCATAGCGGTGAGGCCAGGCTCTTTTCAGTGGTACGTGGAGACAGGACGAGGGGAAACGGCCATCAGCTGCAGCACAGGAAGTTCTGCACCAATGTGCGTAAGAACTTCTGTAGGTGAGGTGACGGAGCACTGGAACGGGCTGCACAGGGGGCTGTGGGGTCTCCTTCTCTGCAGATATTCAGTCTCGCCTACCTGTGCGACCGGGTGTAGGGAACTGCTTTGGCAGGGGGTTGGTCCCGATGATCTCTGGAGGTCCCTTCCAACCCCTACAATTCTGTGACTCTGTGATCAGTTCCAACCCCTGCTGTGTGCAGGTCGCAACCAGCAGCCCAGGCTGCCATAAGGATCCATGGGGTGCCATAAGGATCCATATTGTGCCATAAGGATCCATAGGGTGCCATAAGGATCCATAGGGTGCCATAAGGATCCATGGGGTGCCATAAGGATCCATATTGTGCCATAAGGATCCATAGGGTGCCATAGGATCCATGGGGCCCATAGGGACCCATAGAATCATTGACTCATAGAATCCCCTGGGTTGCAAAGGACCACGATGCCCATCAGTTCCAACCCCTGCTGTGTGCAGGTCGCCAACCAGCAGCCCAGGCTGCCCAGAGCCACATCCAGCCTGGCCTCGAATGCCTGGGGCACCCGCAGCCTCCTTGGGCAGCCCGTTCCAGTGTTCCTGTAGAACAGATAGAATAGACAGAATTCCCACTGTCGCAAACTAATAAACGAATGTTTTATCTACCAGACTGCTGTACTTCTGATGTTAATATTAAGTTAGGTTGTATCGTAGATTCTAGATGTGTTTTTTTTGCATTTTAAGACAGGTTGGGTTTTTTTGCTGTTACTTCAAACTGCACCAAACGCTTTCCTAGTCGTTTCCTTTCTTATCACTTCAGTTCGTCGTCCCTGTACGTTTCCAGACTGTTAGCTTCCTGAGGCCTGCAGCTTTCATTTACCCCTGCTGACATCCTTAAGTGGGTTCTCAAGAATGTTGAAAGTGGGTTCTGTAGTTGTATTTCAGTGCAGGGCTGACTGACATGGAGTTTCTTAAGCAGCCTCCACGATGAAAGTAATGGGAGCCCAGTCGGCTCCTGCGGCAGGAAGCTGATGGTTCTCCTGACCATCGATTTGCACCTTTTTTCCTGGCGCGTTTTTGCTCTGCTTATTCTGGTGGCTTGTTTTTGCCAGTGCTTCTCCTCCCAAACGCCTTAAAGGCTGCGTCTGTTCTTCTCGGGTCAAGTCTCTAATGATAAGATTAATTTTCCACAGGCAATTTCTCAAAATCAAGGCCCCTTTCTCCACATCCCCAATACATTCCTGGCGCTAGGCTGGGCAGATTCCTCTCTGGGCAGCTGTTCCACGCCTCCCCGCTCTCCCAGCAAACGACTTCCCTGACATCCAACCGAAATCTGCCCTCCCTCCGCCTCCAGCCATTCCCCTCGTCCTGCTGCTCAGTTCCTTCGCCGAAAAACACGGCCCCGAAAGCCCAGCCAGGCTGCCGATATTTGCAAACTTCGGGGCACTGCTGTCCTGCTTCTGTAAAGAGAAAACAAATGATCCCACGTTCTGTTTTAGAGCAGTTTGCAGAGGGAGCTGCTGACGTACAGAACTCGCGGTTTCTGAACAGTCTTCCCTCTCTCCCTCGCATCCTTCGTGCGTTTTCTGAGCGCTCACCTGGTTGTTCACCTCCCTGACTGCACTCCTCGCTTCGCTCGGCTCCCCCAGCGTCCGCATCTGGAACGTCTGCCCCAAGCCAGGGGACACTGAGGAAGGTCCTGGGAGGGACTTCAGAGAGACGGGGATCCCCAGGGCTACGGGCCCCCACTGCTCGGCACTGCGAGGTGCTAAGAGCGCGAGCACGTATTTGAGACGGGGAGGTTGCGGCTCAGGCAGATCTGAGGAGGCACAAAGTTGGGGCCTGGCTGCAGCTCATCGGCCTCATTCAGAACTGTCCCAGAGAGGGAGAAGGTTTCTGAAATTGAGAGTCTCCGAGCTGGAAGCGTTTCAGAGCTGAGAGGGACAACCTCTGGGTTGAGAAAGAGCCTCCGAGTCAGGAAAGAGCATCTCAAAACCTGGCAAGAGTGTCTCCGAGCTGAGAAGGGCTCCAAGCCGAAGATCTCTGAGCTGAGAGGAAGAATCTCCGACCCGAGAGACTCCCTTCCATCCTAACTCAACAGCCTTCAACTCAACGAGGCTCCCTCCAGACGGGTCAGACAGCCTCCAGTCCAAGGCTGACAGCCTCCAAATGGGACCAGACGCCCCCAGTACAAATTAAATGGTCTCCAAACCCAAAGAGCCCACATTTGGGCTCCAAGTCATCCTTCAAGCCGAAGGAGACGGAACAAGACAAGAGCTGGAGTGAGAGCATCGAAGCTGACCAACCTGATCAACCGGAGGGGCACCAGAACCGACGGCAGCTGCCCCTGTAAGAGGATGGCAAATGAAACCAGCATCCCCTCATTTAGATCGGAAGAAAGAGGAAGAGGAGAAAGCAGAGCGAAAAGGTCCAGTGGAACCACCCCGAGGTCCTGAGGAGTGGCTCCGAGATGCAGGGATCCAGAGAGGGATGAGATTCAGCGAGGTCACCAACGCCCAGGGGGCAACAGCAAATCCTGACGGAGCGGGAGGTGAGGAACACGTCGTCACCATCAGCACCCGACCTCTAAAGCGAATGGAATTCGAGGTCTGAGCAAAGGCTTCTCACACCAGCCTATGTCACCTGGTGTCCCAGGGCTGGGACAGCGGGGCCAGCAGCGTGTGGCTGCGTGGTGGAGAAGCTCCGTGGGTGGCAGTGCCAGGGACGGCCATTGGCAGAGGGATCGGGGTGTCAGGATGAGGCCTTCGCCCTCTGGAAGCGGATGCTGTTAGCTGTGAAGGAAAAACACCCCTTCAAAGATGGTCTGATACCTGAGATGAAGAAATGGGCTGAAAAGGCATCTTCTGTTTGAGAGAACGCAGCGTGGTGCAAATGCTACAAAGCCCCACTTTCATTCCTGACAAGCCAGACCAAGAGCAGGATCCCGAGAGCCAGCTGTGCACCAAATACGTGGGGCACATCCCCAAGGACCGCAGCACAGAGGTACGCCGGTACGATGGCAGCAGTGCAGGGCAGAGGGGAAAAAAGACCCCTTCTAAAGGAGCTGCTTAATAAACTCCCGGACTTTGATTACATTTAGCCCCTCTACGACTTCGTGTCTCAGCCTTTGCAAAAGCAGCGGAAAAACTGGGCAGAACGGAGAGCAATCGAGAAGACACGACGGATGAACCGCCTGCTGTGCTTAATGCTGACGGATGGCAGCACGGTGGGCCCAGGATTCCCAGAACAGCCTCCTGGAAGGGCTGATCAAATCGCTTTCCTCCCAGCCGCATCAGCCAAGGGCTCGGCTCAGCAGCAGACGTCCTCCTGCTCGAGCAAGGGGCAGCAGGAGGCCGACGTCACGTTTTGCCTCGTGGCTTTGCCTGCTGAGCACGGAGGGATCTGCAGAAGCGGCATAAAAAATCCCCTCCCGCACTGCGGGCGCGGGCCAAAGAACTGCAAGACGGAGCGACCACCAGAGCAGCTGCTCCAAAAAGCGACCGCTCCGGTTGCTGCGGGACACGGCAGCAGCCTGAGAACACAGAGGTACCAACAGAGGGGTGCTGCCCACAGCCGGGGGGGGGAAGGGACAACAGGCTGCGCTGGACCGGGTGGATCAGGCGGCCTGGCACATCAGAACCACAGAAGTCGGAGGCACCGGTGGCCGCGGGGTGCAGAGGGGGAGGAGCAGCTCTCAGGACCTCCCGCACCCCCTCTTCTAACACACCTCGGGACGCCTCCAGCCTTCTCGGCCACAGGGGCACAGCGCTGCCTCGCGGTCCTCCTGCTGCCCACCAGGACCCCCAGCCCCCTCCCCTCTGCTGCTCTCCAGCGGCCCGCTCCCAACCCGCTCCGTACCCAGGCTGCTCCTGCCCACGCTCGAGGCTCTACGCTGCCCCTGTTCCCTCTCGTCCCACTTCTCCCCGCCCGGCTCTCCAGCCTGCCCAGCTCTGCCTGGATGGCAGCACAGCCCTCTGCCGCGTCAGCCTCTCCTCCCGCTCCCGGGCCATCGCCAAACCGACTGACGGCGCGCTCTATTTCCTCACCAAGTCGCTGCTGCGCGCACCGAACAGCGCTGATCCCGGCACCGACCCCCGAGGGACCCCGTGGGACCCCGGCCTCCGGCTGGACTCCATCCCAACTGACCACAGCTCTCCAGTTTCTCCCCTCCAGCCCCACAGCACAGCAAACATCCACACCACACTTGCTCAGTTTAGCTGTGAGGATGCTATGAGAGACGTTGCCAAAAGCTTTCCCGAAACCAAGACCCGCTGCTCTGCCATCGCCTGTCCACCCGGTTGTGTGCCATAAAAGGCCACCAGGTTCCTCGAGCACCGCTTCCCTCGGTGCAGCCACGCCGACTGCCCCAATACCCTCATCTCCTCAATACGCCCGTGGCAGCACAGAGGAGGAGTTGTTCCATCACAAAGCCAGAGGAGGGATTGGACACAGCCACCAACCGACCCCTCTGTACAAACCTCATGGGGGGAGGAGGCAGCAGACCCCCCCAGCAGTGCTAAATGGGTTTCTTAAGCCCCCTCCTCATCTCTGCAGCCTCAGCACCGAGCTGTAGCCCCGGGAAAGGGCGTCCCGAGGTGCTGAGCGCGGCTGCTGCGGGCGGATGTGGAGCCGTACCTGAACCCGAGCTCTGATGACATCCATGGGGTTGGTGAGCGTGGAAGCCGTGGCGGCGGCGAGCGGCCCTGAGATGGCCTGAAGGAGGAGATGTGGGCAGTCCTTGGGGGTCAGGCTGGAGAGCTGCTCTGGGGATGGGGCAGAGAGGGGAACGGTCAGCTCTGCGTCTGCGAGGCGCTCACAGAACCGCAGCACGGCCTCTGTTGGAAGGGACCCCCGAGGACCATCCAGCTCCAGCCCCCCGCCCTGCAGCCCACCACCCAACCACCCAGAGGGAGGATGGGGGATTTCCTCCTCCCGCTTTGGCTGCATCCCCCCTCCCCCCCACACACACTGACACCATTTATCAGTTCAGTTTGCTCAGCAGAGAATCACAGAATCACAGAGCTGTCGGGGTTGGAAGGGAGGTCATTGAGTCCAACCCCTGCAGAGCAGCTCCCTACAGCAGGCTGCCCAGCTCGGCGTGCAGGAAGGTCTCAATGTCTGCAGAGAAGGAGAACCCACGGCCTCCCTGGGCAGTTCAGTGCTCATCACCCTCGCTGCGAAGGAGCCCCTTCCCATGTTGGTGCAGACCTTCCCACGCTCCACTTTGCGGCCGTTTCCTTGTCCTGTCCCCGCAGACCGCTGAGAAGAGGCTGGCCGTGTCCCTCTGACTCCCACGCTGAGGAGGTTTCTGGACACTGATGGCATCGCCTCCCAGTCTTCCTTTCCCAGGGCTGAACAGCCCCAGGTCGCTCAGCCTTTCCTCGCAGGGCGCTGCTCCAGGCCCCGCATCCCCTCTGTGCCCCCCGCTGCTCTCTCTCCAGGAGATCCCCGTCTTTTTGAGCTGAGGATCCACCATCAGTCCCGATCAGAATCGGAGCCCAGCGCTCCAAACGTGGCCTCACCAGGGCAGAGTCACCTCCCTTGCCCTGCTGGCCCCGCTCCTCTTAATGCTGTCAATGCAGCCCAGGTCCCGTTGGCTGCCCACGGCCAACCTGTCGCCCACCAGGACCCCCAGGTCCCTCTGCAGAGCTCCTCTCCAGCAGCTCAACCCCAGTGCAGTTATTCCTCCCCAGCTGCAAGACTCCGCACTCGCTCTTCTTAAAGCCCCTCTGGTTTCTCGCTGCCCAGCTCTCAGCCTGAATGGCAGCACGGCCCCCAGCTGCATCAGCTGCTCCTCCCAGCTTTTCATCATCAGTGCAACTACTGATTATACTGATTGCACCATCCCCTCATCGAGGTCACCAATGAAGATGCTGAACAAGAGCGGAAGAACCCCGAAGCTCCGCCATGACACCTTCAAGAAGGCCATCCCATCTACAAGAAGGGCTGTAGGGCTGGAAGGGCTGGAAGGAGGATCCGGGGAACCCAGCCAGCATGGGCTGACGAAGGGCAGGTCCTGCTTGGCCAACCTGATCTTCTGCGACAGGCTGGGGGAGCTGGGCTCGTTCAGCTGGAGAAGAGGAGGCTGGGGGTGAGCTGAGTGCAGCCTGCAGGGCCTCAAGGGAGCCACAAACAGGAGGGGAGGCAGCTCTTGGGAAGGGGAGAAACAGCAGGACGAGGGGAACGGCTGGAAGCGGAGGGAGGGCAGCTTTCAGCTGGCTGTCAGGGGGAAGTTGTTTGCTGGGAGAGTGGGGAGGTGCTGGAACAGCTGCCCAGAGAGGCTGTGGATCCCCGTCCATCCCTGGAGGTGTTCGAGGCAGCAAGGATGGGGCCCTGGGCAGCCTGGGCTGCTGTGAGACGTGGAGGTTGGTGGCCTGCATTGGTGGGGGGTTGGAGCTTCGTGATCCTTGAGTCCCTTCCAACCCTGGCCGTTCTGTGATTCTATGATCTGTGACCCGTCTGGTAGGCGAGGGAAAGGCTGGTGATGCAGTCTATCCACCTAGACTTCAGCAAAGCCTTTGGCGCTGCCTCCCGCAGCATTCTCCTGCGGAAGCTGGCAGCCGTGGCTTGGGCGCTCTTGGCTGGGTAAGGAACCGGCTGGAGGCCGGGCCCAGAGGGTGGTGGTGAATGGAGCCAAATGCAGCTGGCGACCAGTGGTGTCCCCCAGGGGTCGGTGCTCCCCTTCAACATCGTTATTGGTGACCTGGGTGAGGGCTTCACTGAGTGCTCCCTCCGTAAGTTTGTGGATGACACCAAGTTGGCTGGAAGCGTGGATCTGCCTGGGGGCAGCGAGGCCCTGCAGAGGGACGTAGATAAGCTGGATGGCTGGGCTGAAGCCACGGGATGAGGTTCAACAAGGCCGAATGCCGGGTCCTGCACTGGACCACAACCTCCCCATGCAGCACTGCAGGCTTGGGGACGAGTGGCTGGAAGACTGCGTAGGAAATGGAGCCGGGAGTGTTGATTGATGCTGAATGTGAGCCAGCAGTGCGCCCAGCTGGCCAAGAGGGCCAACGGCATCCTGGCCTGCATCAGAAACAGCAGGAACAGGGCAGCGATTGTCCTCTGTTCTCAGCTCTGCGTCCAGTTTTGGGCCCCTCGCTGCAAGACTTTGAGGCCCTGAGAAGGGTTCAAAGGGCGACAAAGCCGGTGAGGGGTCTGGAGCACAATGGGGGCTTGTGAGGAGCGGCTGAGGGAGCCGGGATTGTTCAGCCTGGAGAAGGGGAGGCTCTGGGAGACCTGACTGCTCTCCATGACTGCCTGAAGGGAGGCTGTGTGAGCTGGGGTCGGCCTCTGCTCCCGTGTAACAGCGACAGGACTGGAGGGAATGGCTTCAAGCTGCGCCAGGGGAGATTCAGGCTGGACGGTGGGAAATAGTGCTTCTCTGAAAGAGTGGTCAGGCGTGGAATGGGCTGCCCAGCAGTGATGGAGTCACCGGGCCTGGAGGTGTCCAAGGAACGGTTGGATTTTGTGTTGAGGGACAAGGATTAGTGAGAACACTGGTGATGGTGCACGGTTGGACTGGATGATCTCGAAGCTCTTTTCCAACCTCGGTGATTCTGCGATTCCTCTGCACTGGGACGGGTGGGAGCGAGCGGTGCAGATGCAGCCGGCCCTTCTCACCCCACGCTGCCCGCCCCCTCCCAGCCAGACCCCCACCCCCACTAATAACCAAGGCGAACGCCGCTCCGCCCCACCTCTCCCCACGGCCCCCCGTTCTGAGCGCACGTACCGGCGTAGAAGTGGTAGAAGGGCCACCAGACGGCACTGTTGGGGATGTACGTGAGCAGCGAGGCCACGTAGCCGCGGTAGAAACCCTTCAACCCGTCGGCCTTGAAGATCTGCACGATGATGTCCTTGGTTTGCCCGAACACCACCACCCGCCGTCCGTCGCGGCCGCGCACCGTGAACCTGCCCATGCTTTCACCCTTCCTCTGCATCATCAGGTGCTGGGAGACGACGTCGATGGGCACCGTGATGCTCTGAGCCACCAGCGAGGCCGAGCCGCCGGCCACCAGCGACTTGACGGCGTTGTTGTTGTTGTACCGCGCCACGTATTTGCGCGTCAGCTCGTAGGTGGTGACGTAGCACTGCCCCGAGATGAGGGTGAAGGTGTTGACCAGGAAGCCGCGGTACAGCCCGGCCGCCCCCTCCGTCCTCAGGATCTTCACGAAGGCGTCGAAGGTCCCGTTGTAAAGGCTCTTCCCCTTCTGCACCTGCAGCCTGGTGCGGATCAGCGTGAAGGGGTAGACGCTGACGCGGATCATCATGGTCATGCAGATGCCCAGCACGTAGAAGCGCCGCTTGTCCAGGTGCTCCCACTCGATGATGGGGATGTTGCGTTTGTCCTCCATGCCGGGCGCTCCCTGCAAGGCGCTCCTGCCTGGCGGGGCACACGCAGATCTGGGGGGCAGAACTGGGGGTCACACAACAGACCTGGGGGTCACACGCGGACCTGGGGGCAGAACTGGCGGTCACACATGGACCTGGGGGGAGGGAGAACTGGGGGGGCAGACAGACCTGGGGTCACAGCCTTGGGGGTCACACATGAACCTGGAGGCTGAGCACCTCCGTACAAAGTCGGGCTGCGGGAGCTGGAGAAGAGGAGGCTGGGGGTGAGCTCACTGCAGCCTGCAGCGCCTGAAGGGGATCGGCGGCAGGAGGGGAACCGACGTTTCGCTCGGGCAGGGAGCGATGGGGGAACGGATCTCAGGGGAAGGAGGGAAGGTTTGGCTGGGATGTCGGGGGAAGCTCTTCAGAGAGAGGCTGCGGGTGCCCCATCATCCCTGGGCCGTTCAGGACCAGCTGGGCTGGTAGCAGATGTGGAGGTTGGGGCAGGGGTGGGAGCTCGGCGATCCTTGGGCTCCCTTCCAACCCAAGCTGTTCTACGATTCTGTGTTTGTAGGATATCTGGCACCATCCAACCTCCTTCACTTCCTGCTGCCCCACTTCTCACGCATCCCCACATCCCCCTGCATGCCAACCCCTCACTGAGGACAACGTGTGCTGCCAGACTGGGGGGCTCCCGCTCTGCATACCGATGTGGTGGCTGGGAGACGGCGGGCGGCAGGGAGAGCTGGGCCAGGAGAACCAGGAGAGCTGGGCCAGCAGAGCTGTGTCACGAAAGCTGGGCCAGGAGAACCAGAACTGGGCCAGGAGAGCTGGGCCAGGAGAACCGGGAGAGCCGGGCCAGGAGAACAGGGAGAGCTGGGCCTGCTGTGCGCTGCCGCTGCCCGGAGGGATTGATAGCGATAGGATGAGGGCAGATGGTTTTAAAGCAAGATGTGAGATTTCGGTTTGCTATCAGGAGGAAGTTCCTCACTCAGAAGGTGGTGACGCACTGGAACGGGTTGTCCAGAAAGGCTGTGGATGCCCCATCCCTGGAGGCATTCAGGCCAGGCTGGACGTGGCTCTGGGCGGCCCGCTCTGCCGGTTGGCGGCCCTGCACACAGCGGGGATGAAATGCGGTGACCCGAGGGTCCTTTTCAGCGCTCGGCGGGCCTCCCTTCAGCACGCAGCGGTGGGTTCGCACCGCCCCGCGGAAGCTCCGCAAGCCGAGCGGCGCCGTGCCCGACGCGAGCGGTGCAGACGCGGCCCCACAGCGCGGAGCCCTTCCGCCTCCCCGCTCCGCCGGCCGCCCGGGGCGGCCAAACACGTGAAGCGCTCCGGACGCGGCGACGGCGTGCCAACAACGCCGGCCCCGCTCAAGGTCGGCGGCGGAGCGGAGTTCGGCCCTCCCCGGCTGCGCCGCTCCCGCCCCGCCCCTCCTCCCCGTCCCGCGGCCCTTCGCTCCGTCTCCGCACGCACCGCCGTTCCGCCCCGTCCCGCCGCCCCCCTCCCCTCTCCTCCCCTCTCCCTCCCCTCCCCTCCCCGCACGGCCCCCACCCCCGCCTCTCCCCGGCTCTCCGCGCTCACCTCAGGCCCGGAGCCGGCGGCCCGGCCCGGCCCGCCGCCCCATGGCCGCCGTTTTCGCCCCCCCCCTCAGCGCCCGCCGGAAGTGAGCGGCGGCGGCGGCGGCAGCGCGTCGGGCCCGGCGAACCGTTTGAGCAATCAGCGCCCGCACGACGGCGCCATCTTGGGGAAGGGCTGAGGCCGCGCCGGAAGTAGCCGTCACGTGCTTCCGGCCGCAGCAAAAAGGGCCGCCGTCCGCTGCGCCCCGGAGCGGCGCGAGGGAGCTGGAGTGCGCATGCGTCTACCGCGGCCCCGCCTTAAAGGCGCAGCGCCAAATAACGGCTCTTAAAGGGGCAGCGCCAAATAATGGCTCTTAAAGGGGCAGCGCGTAATCGAGGTCCTTAAAAGGAAAGTGTCAAACAAAGGTTCTTAAAGGTCCTTAAAGGCACAGTGCCTAATAAAGCCTCTTAAAGGAGTAGCATCAAATAAAGGCCCTTAAAGGGGCAGCCCAAACAAAGACACCTTCACGTGGTGCCAAATAAAGACCCCCAAAGGCACAGCGCCAAATAAAGCCTCTTAAAGGGCCGGTAACCCAACGAGGAGCCGGTGCATCGCGTGGCTTTGCCTGCAGAAATGGGGGCGACGGAGCGAGGAGGTGAGCCAGAAAGAACAGGGTGATGGGGGGGGGGGCTGCGAAGGCCCGGCCTGCCTGCAGCGCTGCACACCTTCACACCCGCGTTGGGCACAGCGGCACAAAGCAGTGATTTTCTTTCTTTTAATTAAAAAATCATTTGTACAAAGACGAGGAAGATTGACAACTCCTCCTCCTGAGCAAATAAGGCAGAATGTAAAAAAGCCCCGCGCCCCCCCCGGGCCGTGTCCTCCCCCCACCCCTGTGCCACCTCCCATCCCCGCATCCCACCTCGTCTCCCTGCCCCCCAAACCTCCCCCAATTTTCAGCCCCCCCCCCTCCATGGCAGCAGGGTCCTCCTCCACCGGTGCCCACGTCCCCGTCTGCCTGCAGGCAACATTCCTGCCCCCCCCACTTCCCCCCTTAACACTGCATTAAATTCCGCAAAACCCTACCAAAAAAAAAAACCCAAACCCCCAAACCTCCCCCCCAATCCTCAGCCCCACACCCCGCCACGGCAGTGGGATCCTCCACCAGCTCTTGGTGTCCATGCCCACATCCACCTACAGACAGCACACCCAGCCCCCCCCATAATACCGCATTAATTTCAGCCCCCCCAAAAAAACCCCAAACCTCCCCCCACAATCCTCGCTCCCCCCCCTCCATGGCAGCAGGGTCCTCCTCCACCGGTGCCCACATCCCCGTCTGCCTGCAGGCAACATTCCTGCCCCCCCCACCTGCCCCCCCATAGCACTGCAAACACCCCCCCAAAACCCTGCAAAAAAAAAACAAAACAAAACAACCCCAAACCCGCCCCCAATCCCCAGCCCCCCCCTCGGCAGCATCTCTCACCGCACCCCCCCGGCCTCACCGTTCCCTCCGTCCATCTGCACCCCGCCCCCTCCCCGCCCCCCGTTAAGGGGGGTTTTCTCCCCCCCCCCCCCCCCCACCCCCCCACTTTGCCCCGCGCCCTAAAAGCCACCAAACCCAACCCGACCGCGGCCGCCAGCGTCAGAGCCAGCAGCGCCGCCACGGCCACCAACTGCGGCCAATAGGAACCGCGGGGGTTGGGCGCCGCCGCCCCCTCCTCGCTCCCCCCGCCGCCCCCTTCGGGCTCCAGCAGCCGGTACCGAGCGGCGGCCCAGCGCACGCCGTTCTCGGCGGCCCAGCAGATGTAGGTGCCGACGGTGGGGCGCTGCGCGACCACCAGCAGCGTCAGGTCCGGCAGGAGCTCCGTGCCGCCGCCCCCGGCGCCCCCCGGCCGCTCCCAGCTGTACGTCGCCCAGGCGGAGCGCTGAGGACACGGCAGCCGCACGACGCTGTGCGGGGCGGGGCGCAGCGCTGCGGGGGAGGCGGGGGGGAGGGAGGGAAGGGAGCGGTGAGCCGGAGCCCTGCGGGGCCCTACAGCCCCTATGGCCTATAGCCTGTAACCCATATGGCCCTATAGCCTGTAACCCCATATCCCATATGGCCTATAGCCTGTAACCCCATATGGCCCTATAGCCTGTAACCCCATATCCCATATGGCCTATAGCCTGTAACCCCATATGGCCCTATAGCCTGTAACCCATATGGCCCTATAGCCTATAACCCCATATCCCATATGGCCCTATAGCCTGTAACCCCATATGGCCCTATAGCCTGTAACCCCATATCCCATATGGCCCTATAGCCTGTAACCCCATATGGCCCTATAGCCTGTAACCCATATGGCCCTATAGCCTGTAACCCCATATCCCCTATGGCCTATAGCCTGTAACCCCATATCCCATATGGCCCTATAGCCTATAACCCCATATCCCATATGGCCCTATAGCCTGTAACCCCATATGGCCCTATAGCCTGTAACCCCATATCCCATATGGCCCTATAGCCTGTAACCCCATATGGCCCTATAGCCTGTAACCCCATATGGCCCTATAGCCTGTAACCCCATATGGCCCTATAGCCTGTAACCCATATGGCCCTATAGCCTGTAACCCCATATCCCATATGGCCCTATAGCCTGTAACCCCATATGGCCCTATAGCCTGTAACCCCATATCCCATATGGCCCTATAGCCTGTAACCCCATATGGCCCTATAGCCTGTAACCCCATATCCCATATGGCCCTATAGCCTGTAACCCCATATCCCATATGGCCCTATAGCCTGTAACCCCATATCCCATATGGCCCTATAGCCTGTAACCCCATATGGCCCTATAGCCTGTAACCCCATATCCCCTATGGCCTATAGCCTGTAACCCCATATGGCCCTATAGCCTGTAACCCCATATGGCCCTATAGCCTGTAACCCCATATGGCCCTATAGCCTGTAACCCCATATCTCATATGGCCCTATAGCCTGTAACCCCATATGGCCCTATAGCCTGTAACCCCATATCCCATATGGCCCTATAGCCTATAACCCCATATCCCATATGGCCTATAGCCTGTAACCCCATATCCCATATGGCCCTATAGCCTATAACCCCATATCCCATATGGCCTATAGCCTGTAACCCCATATCCCATATGGCCCTATAGCCTATAACCCCATATCCCATATGGCCCTATAGCCTGTAACCCCATATCCCATATGGCCCTATAGCCTATAACCCCATATCCCATATGGCCCTATATAACCTGATAACCCTATATCCCGTATTGCCCTATAGCCTATATCCCATATGGCCCTAGAACCCTAGAACCCTATATCCCATATAGTCCTATAACACTATAACCCTATATCCCTGGCCCTATATAGCCTTATACCCCTATAACCCTATATCCCATATAACCCTGTACTCTTTTGCCCTATATCCCATGGCCCTATATAACCCTATAACCCTACCCCCCTATAACCCTACACCCTCATACCCCTATGACCCTATAAATGCATACATTCATACCCCCATACCCTCATATCCCGAACCCTAACCCTGAACCCTATAACCCTAACCCTATAACCCTATAACCCTAACCCTATAACCCTAACCCTACAACCCTGACCCTACAACCCTAAGCCTAACCCCAACCCCATAACCCTCCCCCTATAACCTGGACCCTAACCCTAACCCTACAAAACTAACCCTACAACCCTAACCCTATAATCGTGACCCTTCCCCTGTAACTCTAACCCTGACCCCATAAGGCGTCACCCTGACCCCATAAGCATCACCCCGACCCCATAAGCGTCACCCTGACCCCATAGGTGTCACCCCGACCCCATAAGCGTCGCCCTGACCCCATAGGCGTCGCCCTGACCCCATAAGCGTCACCCTGACCCCATAGGCGTCACCCCGACCCCATAAGTATCGCCCTGACCCCATAAGTGTAATCCTGACCCCATAGGCATCACCCTGACCCCATAAGTGTCACCCCGACCCCATAGGCGTCACCCTGACCCCATAACCCCATAACCCCCCCGCTCACTCAGCTCAGCCGTTTCCGTTTCCGTCCCCCAGCTCCTCCCCCGCTGGCAGCGGCTCCCGGCGTCGCCTCCCTCCACGTCCTGCAGCCACGAGCTGTGGGGTCAGGGGTCAGGGTGTGGGGTCAGGGGTCAGGGGTCAGGGTGTGGGGTCAGGGGTCAGGGGTCAGGTCATAGGGTGCGGGGGTCATAGGGTCGGGGTCAGGCCATAGGGTCAAGGTCAGAGGTTAGGGTCAGGTCGTGGGGTCAGGGATCAGGTCATAGGGTCAGGAGTAGGGTTAGGGGTTAGGGTCAGAGTTAGGGCTACAGTAGGGTCAGACTATGGGGTCAGGATGTAGGGTCAGGCTATGGGGTCAGGTTATGGGGTCAGACTATGGGGTCAGGCTGTAGGGTCAGGCTGTAGGGTCAGGCTATAGGATCAGACTATCGGGTCAGGCTATAGGGTCAGTCTATGGGGTCAGGCTATGGGGTCAGGCTGTAGGGTCAGGCTATGGGGTCAGGCTGTAGGGTCAGGCTATGGGGTCAGGCTATGGGGTCAGGCTGTAGGGTCAGGCTGTAGGGTCAGTCTATGGGGTCAGGCTGTAGGGTCAGGCTATGGGGTCAGGCTGTAGGGTCAGGCTATGGGGTCAGGCTATGGGGTCAGGCTGTAGGGTCAGGCTGTAGGGTCAGGCTATGGGGTCAGGCTATGGGGTCAGGTTGTAGGGTCAGGCTCTGGGGTCAGGCTATGGGGTCAGGCTGTAGGATCAGGCTGTAGGGTCAGGCTATGATAGGGTCAGGCTGTAGGGTCAGGCTATGGGGTCAGGCTATGGAGTCAGGCTGTAGGGTCAGGTTGTAGGGTCAGGCTCTGGGGTCAGGCTATGGGGTCAGGCTGTAGGGTCAGGCTCTGGGGTCAGTCTATGGGGTCAGGCTGTAGGGTCAGTCTATGGGGTCAGGCTATGGGGTCAGTCTATGGGGTCAGGCTGTAGGGTCAGGCTGTGGGGTCAGTCTATGGGGTCAGGCTGTAGGGTCAGGCTATGGGGTCAGGCTGTAGGGTCAGGCTATGGGGTCAGTCTATGGGGTCAGGCTCTGGGGTCAGTCTATGGGGTCAGGCTATGGGGTCAGTCTATGGGGTCAGGCTCTGGGGTCAGTCTATGGGGTCAGGCTATGGGGTCAGGCTGCAGGGTCAGTCTATGGGGTCAGTCTATGGGGTCAGGCTATGGGGTCAGTCTATGGGGTCAGTCTATGGGGTCAGGCTCTGGGGTCAGTCTATGGGGTCAGTCTATGGGGTCAGGCTGCAGGGTCAGTCTATGGGGTCAGTCTATGGGGTCAGGCTATGGGGTCAGGCTGCAGGCCGCTCACCCCTCCCCGCCGGCCGCCCCCACCCTCTCGCACGCCCCGCTGGCGCTGCTCCACGCGCACTCGGGGTCCCTGGCCAGGACGCACTGAGCGCAGCTGCGGTGCTGGCTGCAGTTGGACAGCGGCACAACCAGCAGCCCGGCAGCATGGCCCAGGTACAGCACAGCCTGCGGGGGGAGGGAGAGTGGGATTGGGGTTGGGACTGGGATTGGGATTGGGTGGGATTGGGATTGGGATTGGATGGGATTGGGATTGGGATTGGGGGTGGGGTTGGGTGGGATTGGGATTGGGGTTGGGATTGGGATTGGGTGGGATTGGGGGTGGGGTTGGGATTGGGATTGGGTGGGATTGGGATTAGGATTGGGGGTGGGGTTGGTGTGGGATTGGGATTGGGATTGTATGGGATTGGGATTGGGACTGGGATTATGATTGGGGGTGGGGTTGTTGTGGGATTGGGATTGGGATTGGGTTGGATTCGGACTGGGATTGGGGGCGGGGGTGGTGTGGGATTGGGATTGGGATTGGGGGTGGGGTGGTGTAGGATTGGGGGTGGGGGTGGGGTTGCGGGTGGTGTGGGATTGGGATTGGGATTGGGGGTGGGGTTGGTGTGGGATTGGGATTGGGATTGGGTGGGATTGGGATTGGGATTAGGTGGGATTGGGGTGGGGTCGGTGTGGGATTGGGATTGGGGGTGGGTTTGGTGTGGGATTCGGTGGGATTGGGATTGGGTGGGATTGGGATTGGGATTGGGATTGGGTGGGATTGGCGGTGGGGTTGGTGTGGGATTAGGTGGGATTGGGATTGGGTGGGATTGGGGGTGGGGTTGGTGTGGGATTGGGGTTACTTGGGATTGGGATTAGGTGAGCCTGGGATTGGGGTGGGATTGGGCTAGGTGTGGGATTGGGATTAGTTGGGATTGGGATTGGGATGGGAATAGGGTTAGGGCTTGATATTGGTGAGGGATTGGGATTGGGATTAGGATTAAATGGGTTGGAGTGGGGAAGGGATTGGGGTTGGGATAGGGATTGGGTAGGATCAGGATTGGGAAGTGGTTTGGATGGGGTTGGGGATTGGGGGGGATGGGGTGGGATTGGGATTGGGAAGTGCTTGGGGTTATGATTGGGATTAGGTTGGGATTGGGATTGGGATTAGTGGGGTTGGGATTGGGATGTGTGGGATTGAGATTGGTATTGGGATGGGGTGGGATTGGGATTGGGGAGGGATTGGGATTGGGGTGGTGGTGGGGTGGGATGGGAGTGGGTGGGCTGATTTGGGGAAGGGATTGGGGTTGGGATTGGGATTGGATGGGATTGGGGTTGGTTGGGATTGGGGTTGGGTGGGATTGGGTTGTGGTGGGGTGGAGAAGGGATTGGGACTGAGATTGGGTGGTCTTCGGATTAGGATGGGATTAGGGTGGGATTGCGTGGGGTGGGATGGGGAAGGGATTGGGGTTGTTGTGGGATTGGGGTTGGTATTGGGATGGGTGGGATTGGGGTGAGATTGGGAATGGGATTGGGATGGGGTGGGATTAGGGTGGGGTGGGGAAGGGATTGCGGTTGGGGTTGGGTTTGTATGGGATTGAGATTGGGTGGAGTGGGGTGAAATTGGGATTGGGATGCGGTAGGATTGAGATTGGGATGGGTTGGGGTTGGGATTGGGATTGGGTGGGGTGGGATTGGGTTTGCGGTTGGTGTGGGATTAGTTGGGGTTGGGATTGGGATGGGTAGGATTGAGATTGGGATGGGGTGGGATTGGGATTGGGATGGGGTTGGGGTTGGGGTGGGATTGGTATCCCATCCCATCCCAGTCCCAATCTCAATCCCCATCCCAATTCCACCCAATCCCAGTCTCAATCTCTTCCCCATCCCAATCCCATCCCATCCCCATCCTCACTGCATCCCAATCCCAATTCCATCCCAATCTGAATCCCGTCCCACCCCCACCCCCAATCCCACCCCCAATCCCATCCCACCCCACTCCCACTCCCACCCCACTCCCACTCCCACCCCACTCCCACCCCCACCCCACTCCCACCCCCAATCCAACCCCACCCCACTCCAACCCCCAATCCAACCCCACCCCACTCCCACACCCCCCCCCCTAATCCCACCCCCAATCCCATCCCACCCCACTCCCACTCCCACCCCCAATCCCACCCCACTCCCACCCCCATCCCACTCCCACCCCCAATCCAACCCCACCCCACTCCCACCCCCACCCCCAATCCCACCCCCAATCCCATCCCACCCCACTCCCACCCCCACCCCACTCCCACCCCCAATCCAACCCCAACCCCCCCACTCCCCCCCCCCCACCTTCCTGGCTGACAGCAGGAGGCAGCTGACGCTCAGCGGCTCCTCAGACACTCGGATGCTCTCCCACACGAGCGCGCGGCCGTCCGTCAGCTCCACCGCCTTGTGCAGCAGCCCCTCCGCTGTGGGGCACAGCTGTCACCGCCGCCCCATGGAGACACCGCCCCATAGAGACACCGCCCCATAGGGACACCGCCCCATAGAGACACCGCCCCATGGAGACACCACCCCATAGGGACACCGCCCCATAGAGACACCGCCCCATGGAGACACCGCCCCATAGAGACACCGCCCCATGGAGACACCGCCCCATAGGGACACCGCCCCATGGAGACACCGCCCCATAGGGACACCGCCCCATAGGGACACCACCCCATAGGGACACCGCCCCATAGAGACACCGCCCCATAGAGACACCGCCCCATGGAGACACCGCCCCATAGGGACACCACCCCATAGAGACACCGCCCATAGAGACACCGCCCCATAGAGACACCGCCCCATAGGAGAACACCGCCCCATAGGGACAACCGCCCCATAGGACACCGCCCCATAGAGACACCGCCCCATAGAGACACCGCCCCATAGAGACACCGCCCCATAGAGACACCACCCCATAGAGACACCGCCCATAGGACCACCGCCCCATAGAGACACCGCCCATAGAGACACCGCCCCATAGAGACACCGCCCATAGGACACCCCCATAGAGACACCGCCCCATAGAGACACCGCCCATAGGGACACCCATAGAGACACCGCCCCATAGAGACACCGCCCCATGGAGACACCGCCCCATAGAGACACCACCCCATAGAGACACCGCCCCATAGGGACACCGCCCATAGAGACACCGCCCCATGGGAGACACCGCCCCATAGGGACACCGCCCCATAGAGACACCGCCCCATAGGAGACACCGCCCCATAGAGACACCGCCCATAGAGACACCGCCCCATAGGGACACCGCCCCATAGAGACACCGCCCCATAGGACAATGACACCGCCCCATGGAGACACCGCCCCATAGAGACACCGCCCCATGGAGACACCGCCCCATGGAGACAACCGCCCCATAGAGACACCGCCCCATAGAGACACCGCCCCATAGGGACACCGCCCCCATAGAAACCGCCCCATGGACACCGCCCCATAGGGACACCGCCCCATAGGACACCACCGCCCATGGAGACACCGCCCCATAGAGGACACCCATGGGACACCCCATAGGGACACCAGCCCCATAGGGACACCGCCCCATAGGGACACGCCCCATACACACCGCCCCATAGGGACAACCCGCCCCATAGAGACACCGCCCCATAGGACACGCCCATGAGAGACACCGCCCCATAGAGACACCGCCCCATAGAGACACCACCCCCATGGAACGACACCGCCCCATAGGGACACCGCCCCATCCCATAGAGACACCGCCCATAGAGACACCGCCCCATAGGAGACACCGCCCCATAGGGACACCGCCCCATAGGGACACCGCCCCATGGAGACACCGCCCCATAGGGACACCGCCCCATAGACACCCCGCGCCATACACCCATGAACCCATAGCACGCCATAGACACCGCCCCATAGACACACCGCCCCAGACACCGCCCCATGACCGCCAACACGCCCCATACCGCCAGACACCCCATAGAGACACCGCCCCATAGGGACACCGCCCCATAGAAACACCGCCCCATAGAGACACCGACCCATGGACACGCCCCATAGACACCGCCCCATAGAGACACCGCCCCATAGACACCGCCCCATAACACCGCCCCATGACACCGCCCCATAGGACACCGCCCCATGAGACCGCCCCATGACACCGCCCCATAGGACACCGCCCCATGGAGACACCGCCCCATAGGACACCGCCCCATAGACACGCCCCATGGAGACCCCGCCCAAGACACCCCCATAGGGACACCGCCCCATAGACACCGCCCCATAGGGACAACAACCCCTAGAACACCGCCCCATAGAGACACCACCCCATGGAGACACCGCCCCATAGGGACACCGCCCCATGAACACCCATGAACCCCCCCATAGGGACACCGCCCATAGAGACACCGCCCCATAGAGACACCGCCCCATGGACACCGCCATGAACCGCCCCATAGGGACACCCCCATGGGACACCCCCATGACCGCCCCATAGGACACCGCCCATAGAGACACCGCCCCATAGGGACACCGCCCATAGGACACCGCCCATGACACCCCCATGACACCGCCCCATAGGGACACCGCCCCATAGAGACACCCCCATAGGACACCGCCAGAGACACCGCCCAAAACACCCCAGAGACACCGCCCCATAGGGACACCGCCCCATAGGACACGCCAGACACGCCCCATGGAGACACCGCCCCATAGGACACCGCCCCATAGACAACCCCAGGACACCGCCCATAGAGACACCGCCCCAAGACACCGCCCCATAGAGACACCCCATAGACAAACCCGCCCCATAGACACCCCATGAACACCCCCATGGACACCGCCCCATGACACCGCCCCATGGACACCGCCCCATAGGGACACCGCCCATGAGACACCGCCCATGGACACCGCCCCATAGGGACACCGCCCAGGACACCCCGCACCCAGACACCGCCCATAGAGACACCCCCATAGGACACCGCCCCATAGGACACCGCCCATGGAGACACCGCCCCATGGAGACACCCCCCCATAGGACACGCCCATAGACACCGCCCCATAGGACACCCCAAGACACCGCCCCATAGAGACACCGCCCCATGGAGACACCGCCCCATAGGACACCGCCCATAGGACACCGCCCCATGGAGACACCGCCCCATAGGAACACCGCCCCATGGAGACACCGCCCCATAGAGACACCGCCCCATAGGGACACCGCCCCATAGGAGACACCGCCCCATAGGAGACACCGCCCCATAGGAGACACCGCCCCATAGGGACACCGCCCCATGGAGACACCGCCCCATAGGGAACACCGCCCCATAGAGACACCGCCCCATAGAGACACCGCCCCATAGGACACCGCCCCATGGGACACCGCCCCATAGGCCATAGAGACACCGCCCCATGGAGACACCGCCCCATAGGGACACACCGCCCCATAGAGACACCCCCATAGGGACACCGCCCCATGGGACACCGCCCCATAGGAGACACCGCCCCATAGGAGAAACACCGCCCCATAGGAGACACCGCCCCATAGAGACACCGCCCCATAGAGACACCGCCCATAGGACACCGCCCCATAGAGACACCGCCCCATAGGAAGAGCACCATAGAGACCGCCCCATAGAGACACCGCCCCATAGACACCAGCACCGCCATAGAGACACCGCCCCATGGAGACACCCCCATAGGGACACAGCCCCATAGGAGACACATAGACACCGCCCCATAGGACACGCCCATAGAACCCCCATAGGGACACCGCCCCATAGAGACACCCCAAACAGACACCGCCCCATAGGAACACGCCCCATAGAGACACCGCCCCAAGACACCGCCCCATAGAGACACCGCCCCATGAGACACCGCCCCATAGACACCGCCCCATGACGACATGGAGACACCGCCCCATAGGACACCGCCCCATAGGACACCGCCCCATGGAGACACCGCCCCATAGAGACACCGCCCCATGGAGACACCGCCCCATAGGGACACCGCCCCATAGGGACAACCGCCCCATAGCGACACCCCATAGAGACACCGCCCCATGGAGACACCGCCCCAGGGAACACCGCCCCATAGGACAACCGCCCCATAGACGCGCCAGAGACACCCCCATAGGGACACCGCCCCATAGAGACACCGCCCCATAGACGCCAGGGACACCGCCCCATAGGACACCCCAAGACACCGCCCCATAAGGACACCGCCCCATGGAGACACCGCCCCATGAGACCGCCCCATAGGGACACCGCCCCATGGAGACACCGCCCATAGAGACACCGCCCCATAGACACCGCCCCATGGGACACCGCCCCATAGGGACACCGCCCCATGGGACACCGCCCCATAGGACACCGCCCGCCCCATGAGACACTGCCCCACAGAGACACCGCCCCATGGAGACACCGCCCCATAGAGACACCACCCCATAGAGACACTGCCCCATAGAGACACACCGCCCATAGAGCCACCACCCCATAGGGACACCGCCCCATAGAGACACCGCCCCATAGAGACACCGCCCCATGGAGACACCGCCCCATAGGGATACCGCCCCATAGGGACACCGCCCCATAGAGACACCGCCTCATAGGGACACCGCCCCATAGAGACACCGCCCCATAGGGACACCGCCCCATGAGACACTGCCCCACAGAGACACCGCCCCATAGGGACACCGCCCCATAGAGACACCACCCCATAGAGACACTGCCCCATAGAGACACACCGCCCCATAGAGCCACCACCCCATAGGGATACACTGCCCCATAGAGCCACCGCGCCATAGAACCCCCCACCCCATAGAACCCCCACCCCATAGAACCCCTCGCCCCACAGGTACCCCCCGCCCCACAGGGACCCCCCACCCCACAGGGACCCCCCACCCCACAGACCTCTGCCCCATAGGGACCCTCCTCCCCTTAGGGACCCCGTAAACTCATAGGGACCCCCCGCCCCGCAGACGCACCGGTGGCCATGAACAGCACCCGGTACGGGGTGCCGGCGGCGCCGCGGGTTTGGTGCACGGCGATGTGGGTGTAGGTGACGTTGGGGCTCAGCAGCAGCGGGCGGCCGTGGGCGGGGGGCACCGGGGTCTCCATCAGGAAGTGGTCCTTCATGAAGGTCAGCGCCTGGTCGGAGGAGGGGCCCACGGAGCACTGCGGGGAGGGGGCGTGGGCTGCGCTATGGGGCGCCCCATAGACTGTAGGGTGAGCAGCGCTAGGGGGCGCCCCAGATCCCATAGGATGAGCTGCGCTATGGGGCGCCCCATAGACCGTAGGGTGAGCAGCGCTAGGGGCGCCCCAGATCCCATAGGATGAGCTGCGCTATGGGGCGCCCCATAGACCGTAGGGTGAGCAGCGCTAGAGAGCATCCCATAGACCATAGGATGGGGCTGTATTATGGGATGCCCTATGGGATATTATGGGATGTCCTATGGGATATTATGGGATGCCCTATGGGATATTATGGGATGTCCTATGATCTGCCCGCCCCCCACTCACGCTGCCAGGCCTGGCCCCGCCGCTGGGGGCGCTGCGGACGCTCCACGCCGCGCTGTCCTTCTCCCGTGCCAGGAATCGCCCCTCGAACGCCGCCCGCAGCGCAGCGCGGCTGAAGGAGCAGAGCGCAGAGCCGCCGGGGAGCCTGCGGGAAACGGGGGGGCTGCCCTACAAGTCCGGAACCGCCCCATAGGGAGCAGCGCCCCATAGGGTGCAGCGCCCCATAGAACCCCCACGCCAAAGGGTGCAGCGCCCCATAGGGTGCAGCGCCCCATAGAACCCCCCACCCCAAAAGGAGCAGCCCCATAGGAGCACCCCATAGGACCCCACCCCATAGACGCCCACCACCCCATAGAACCCCCCCACCCCACACCCCATAAACCCCCCACCCACAGCCCCCACCCACGCCCCCACCCCACAGCACCCCCACCCCACTAGGACCCCCCACCCACAGACCCCCCACCCATAGGACCCCCCACCCCATGGCACCCCCACCCCATAAACCCCCCCATCCCACAGACCCCCACCCCATAGACCCCACCCCATAGAACCCCCCACCCCACAGCACCCCCTGCCCCCCACCCCATAGAACCCCCCCAAACCCATAGGGAACCACAGCTCCCCTAGAACCCCCCACCCCATAGAACCGCCCCACCCCATAGACCCCTCCCCCGCCCCCCCGCCCCGCACCGCCGATCGTTGAACACTCCGTAGAACTCAGCGCTGCGCTCGGTGCCCGGCGCGGGGGGCGCGGCGGCGACGTGCCGGATCCGCTCGTAGGGGAAGCGGCCGGGCAGCGCGCAGCGCAGCGGCGCCTTCAGGAACGTCGTCCATTTCTTCTGCAGCACTTTGTCCCCCCCCACGTCGCTCTGCGGCACGGCGGGGGCTCAGCCACGAGGACCCCCCCCACGGACCCCCCCTACGGACCCCCCCCAACGACCCTTCCCCAACACCCCCCCACGAACCCCTCCCACCGACCCCCACCCAAGGAACCCCCCAACGACCCCTCCCAACAGACCCCCCCCCATAGACGCCCCTCAACCCATGGATCCCCCCATAGACCCCCCCCACGGACTCCCCCCAACAGACCCCCCTCCCCCCCATAGACACCCTTCCACCTACGGACCGCCCCCCCCCACAGCCCCCCCTGCACCCACACCCCCATAGCAGCCCCTCTCCCCATAAGGACCCACCCCCCATAACATCCCCCCACCCCATAGGGACCCCTCTCCCCATAAGGACCCACCACCCCACAGTCCCCCCCACCCCATAAGGACCCACCGCCCCATAACGGCCCCCCCACCCCATAGGGATCCCTCTCCACATAAGGACCCACCACCCCACAGGCCCCCCCACCCCATAGGAGCCCCCACCCCATAAGGACCCCCCCACCCATAGGAGCCCCCACCCCACAGGACCCCCCACCCCATAGGAGCCCCCACCCCATAAGGACCCCCCACCCCATAGGAGCCCCCACCCCACACGACCCCCCACCCCATAGGAGCCCCCACCCCACACGACCCCCCCACCCCACACGACCCCCCACCCCATAGGAGCCCCCACCCCACACGACCCCCCACCCCATAGGAGCCCCCACCCCACACGACCCCCCACCCCACACGACCCCCCACCCCATAGGAGCCCCCACCCCATAGGAGCCCCCACCCCACACGACCCCCCACCCCACACGACCCCCCACCCCACACGACCCCCCACCTTGCACACGCGCGCCACCCTCGGCAGCCGGAGGCGCTGCCCGCAGCTCAGCTCGTGCGCCGTCTCCTCGAAGAAGAAATAAACCTGGTCGTCGTCGGGGGGGGCGGCCGAGGCCACGAAGGAGGCGTCGTCTGGGGGGCGGGGGGCGGTGAGGGGGCTGGGGGGGTTATGGGTCGTGGGGATCTATGGGGGGAGGGGCGCCTATGGGGTGGGGAGTCCTCATGGGGCGGTGGGTCCTTATGGGGTGAGGGGCTGCTATGGGGCGGTGGGTCTGAGATGCTGGGTCCCTATGGGGCGGTGACCCACATCTGTCGCTATGGGGCGGTGACCCACACCTGTATCTATGGGGCGGTGACCCACACCTGTATCTATGAGGCATTGACCCACATCTGTCGCTATGGGGCGGTGACCCACACCTGTATCTATGGGGCGGTGACCCACACCTGTATCTATGGGGTGGTGACCCACACCTGTCCCTATGGGGCGGTGACCCACACCTGTATCTATGGGACGGTGACCCACACCTGTCCCTATGGGGCGGTGACCCACACCTGTATCTATGGGGCGGTGACCCACACCTATATCTATGGGGCAGTGACCCACACCTGTATCTATGGGGCGGTGACCCACATCTGTCCCTATGGGGGCGGTGACCCACACCTGTCCCTATGGGGCGGTGACCCACACCTGTATCTATGGGGCAGTGACCCACACCTGTATCTATGGGGCGGTGACCCACACCTGTATCTATGGGGTGGTGACCCACACTTGTATCTATGGGGCGGTGACCCACACCTGTCCCTATGGGGCGGTGACCCACACCTGTCCCTATGGGGCGGTGACCCACACCTGTCCCTATGGGGTGGTGACCCACACCTGTATCTATGGGGTGGTTCCCCACACCTGTATCTATGGGGCAGTGACCCACACCTGTATCTATGGGGCGGTGACCCACACCTGTATCTATGGGGCGGTTCCCCACACCTGTATCTATGGGGCAGTGACCCACACCTGTATCTATGGGGCGGTGACCCACACCTGTATCTATGGGGCGGTGACCCACACTTGTATCTATGGGGCAGTGACCCACACCTGTATCTATGGGGCAGTGACCCACACCTGTCTCTATGGGGCGGTGACCCACACCTGTCTCTATGGGGCGGTGACCCACACCTGTCCCTATGGGGCGGTGACCCACACCTGTATCTATGGGGCGGTGACCCACACCTGTATCTATGGGGCGGTGACCCACACCTGTATCTATGGGGCAGTGACCCACACCTGTATCTATGGGGCGGTGACCCACACCTGTATCTATGGGGCGGTGACCCACACCTGTCCCTATGGGGCGGTGACCCACACCTGTCTCTATGGGGCAGTGACCCACACCTGTATCTATGGGGCGGTGACCCACACCTGTATCTATGGGGCGGTTCCCCACCTGCCAGCCAGCGCAGGAAGGCGTCCGTTTTGAGCGCAGTTCGGGCGCCCAGTGAGCGCGAGATGATCGGCTCCGTGCCGTGGAAGTTGTTGGCCGTGGCTGCGTACAGCTCACCGCCTGCCGTGGGGACAACGGGGGGGGGGCGGGGGGGTCAAAGGGGGCACAGGGGCAGTGGGGAGAGGGGGGTCAAAGGGGTCAGAGGGGTCAGGGGGTGAAATGGGGCAGAGGGGTGAAAGGGGTCGGAGGGGGCATTGGGTGGAGGGAGGTCAGAGGGGTCAGAGGTGGGAGAGGGGTCAAGGGGGTCAAAGGGGTCAGGGGGTCAGAGGGTCAGCGGGGTCACAGGGGTCACAGGGGTCAGGCAGTTCAGTGGGGCAGGGACACAAAATTCCCTTTGGGGTCACCTGGATCCACTTTTAGGGTCTCCCCCCCCTCCACTTTTGGGGTCACTTCTGAGGGTCTCAGGGTCCCCTTTTGGGGTCTCCACCAGCGGGGTCGCCCCCCTCAGTCTTTGGGGTCCCCCCCCCGATGACCCACTTTTGGGGTCTCCCCCCAGGGTCGCTTTTTGGGCTCCCCCCCCCATTTTTTGCTCACCGTCCAGCAGCGCAGTGTGGGAATGCTGGGGGTCGAAGGGGCTTTGGCCCTTTCCATCGCGCTGCCCCACTGCGACCCACGGCAGAGTGGAGTTTTCCAGGAGCTGTGGGGCAGGGAGGTCAGTGGGACCCACAGATGTGGGGCAGGAGGGGGGAGAGTCAGTGGGACCCATAGATGTGGGTGGGGGGGTCAGTGGGACCCATAGATGTGGGGTGAGGGGGAGTGGAAGTGTTGGGGGGTCAGTGGGATCCACAGATGTGGGGCAGGTGGGGGGAGAGTCAGTGGGACCCATAGATGTGGGTGAGGGGGTCAGTGGGATCCACAGATGTGGGGTGGGGGGGAGTGGAAGTGTTGCAGTGTCAGTGGGACCCATAGATGTGGGGCAGGAGGGGAGATGAAGTGTGGGGGGAACAGTGGGACCCATAGATTTGGGGCAGGGGGGGAAGTGTGGGGGGGAAGCAGGACCCATAGATGTGGGGCTCACAGCACCCCAGCCCCACAGCCCCACAGATAGGCGCTCCATTGCTCCCCAGCCCCATAGATGTGGGGCACATGGCATCCCGGCACCCCAGCCCCATAGATGTGGGGCGCACGGCACCCCATCTCCACAGCCCCACAGATAGGCGCCCCATTGCTCCCCAGCCCCATAGATGTGGGGCACATGGCATCCCGGCACCCCAGCCCCATAGATGTGGGGCGCACGGCACCCCATCTCCACAGCCCCACAGATAGGCGCCCCATTGCTCCCCAGCCCCATAGATATGGGGCGCGCATCCCCCAGCCCCGCACCCTCAGCCCCACACCCATGGGCCGCTCACCCATCACCCCACATCCTCCAGGGACACGCAGGCCCCACCCCCACCCCCACGGCGTCGCCCCGCCCCCATCCCCACCCCCTGCAGCCCTACGGGGTCCCCCATCACCCCACACTTTGGGGCCCCCCGCCCCCCCGCCCCCGGTTCCCCCGGCTCACGATGTGGGTGCAGGCGGGGCTGAAGGCGTTGGTGCCGCACGCGTACAGGTGGGTGCGGTTCAGAGCCACCAGAACCCGGATGAAGTTGAAGCACTCGGTCTGAGCGGGGACAGCCGCCATGGGGGGGCGCCCCACAGCGCCCCACAGCGCCCCATAGAGACCCATAGAGACCCATAAGGACCCATAGAGACCCATAGTACCCTATAGAGCCCCGCAGCGCCCTATAGTGCCCAGAGCCCCCCATAGTGCCCCATAGAGCCCCATAGCACCCCATAGCACCCTACAGCACCCCATAGTGCCCCATAGTGCCCCATAGAGCCCCATAGTGCCCCATAGCACCCTACAGCACCCTAGAGCGCCCCATAGAGCCCCACAGCAGCCCATAGCACCCCATAGAGCCCCATAGAGCCCCATAGCACCCTACAGTGCCCCATAGAGCCCCATAGCACCCCATATTACTCCATAGAGCTCCATAGAGCCCTATGGTGCCCCATAGCACCCTATAGTGCCCCATAGCATCCCACAACACCCTGCACCCCACAGCACCCCGCAACCCCAAACCCCACAACCCCACAGCACCCCACAGCACCCCATAACTCCACAACCCCACAACCCCAAACCCCACAACCCCACAGCACCCCACAGCACCCCATAACTCCACAACCCCACAACCCCACACCCCACAACCCCACAGCACCCCATAACTCCACAACCCCACAACCCCACAACCCCCCCCACCTCGGGGCTCTTCCTCTTAAGGCTGCACTCCCTCTTTTTCTCCTCCGTGGGTCCCCACGGCACCTATGGGGGCAAAGAAGGGGGTCTGTGGGGTCAATGGGGTCAGGGCTCAATGGGGTCGGTGGGGTCAGAGCTCTGTGGGGTCAGTGGAGTCAGTGGGGTCAGAGTTCTGTGGGATCAGTGGGGTCAGTGGGGTGGGGGTTCTGTGGGGTCGGTGGGGTGGAGGGATTTATGGGATCAGTGGGGTCATTGGGGTCAGGGCTCTGTGGGGTCAGTGGGGTGGGGGATTTCTGGGGTGGGGGCTGAGTGGGGTCAGTGGGGTCAGGGGCGTGATGGGGTCATTGGGGTCAGGGGCTCAATGGGGTCATTGGGGTGGGGGGATTTGTGGGGAGGGTACCGTGGGGTCATTGGGGTGGGGGGATTTCTGGGGGGGGCTGAGTGGGGTCAGTGGGGTCAGGGGCTCAATGGGGTCAGTGGGGTCAGGGGCTCAATGGGGTCAGGGGGTGGTGGGATTTATGGGATCAGTGGGATCATTGGGGTCAGGGCTCTGTGGGGTCAGTGGGGTGGGTGGGGGATTTCTGGGGTGGGGGCTCAGTGGGGTCAGTGGGGTCAGGGGCTCAATGGGGTCATTGGGGGGGGGATTTCTGGGGTGGGGGCTGAGTGGGGTCAGTGGGTTGGGGGCTCAATGGGGTCATTGGGGTGGGAGGATTTATGGGGTGGGGGCTCAATGGGGTCATTGGGGTGGGGGGATTTCTGGGGAGGGTCCGTGGGGCGGCGCTGACCGTGGCGACGAGGCGGGGCGCTGCGGGGTCGCTGACGTTGAGCGCCAGCACGGCGTCCCGGGCGCCCACGTAAAGCAGCGCCTCCTCCGCGTCCAGCAGCAACGCGTCGCTGTGCCGGCAGGGGACGCGCCAGAGCGGGCGGCGGGGGTCGCCTGGGGAGAAACGGGGGGGGAGGGGGTTGGGGGGTGGAGTGGGGGGGGTTGGGGGTCTGGGGGTCTGTGGGTCTGGGGGTGGGGGGGCTGGGGGGTGGGGGGTCTTTGGGTCTGGGGGCTCTATGGGGTCAGGGGGTCTGGGGTGTCTGGGGGCTGGGGGGGTCATTGTGGGGTCTGGGTAGTTTGTAGGGTCTGTGGGGCACATGGGGTCTATGGGGTTGGGGGTCTGTGGGGTGGGGGGAGGCTTGGGTCTCAGGGGTCTGTGGGGCACAAGAGGTCTGTGGGGCAGCGGGGTCTTTGGGTCGTGGGGTCAGTGGGGTCTGTGGGGTGGGGGGGTCTGTGGGGTCAGTGGGCGTGGCAGTGGGTCCATAGGGACGTGGGGTCTGTTGGGGTCTGTGGGGTCATGGGGTCAGTGGGGTCAGTGGGGTTTGGGGTCATGGGGTCAGTGGGGTCGTGCTGTGAGGTCTGTGGGGTCTGGGTCTGTGGATCTGTGGGGTCTGTGGGGTCTGTGGGGTCTGGTGGGGTCTGTGGGGACTGTGGGGTCTGTGGGGTCTGTGGGGTCTGTGGGGTCTGTGGGGTCAGTGGGGTCAGTGGGGTCTGTGGGATCTGTGGGGTCAGTGGGGTCTGTGGGGTCTGTGGGGTCTGTGGAGTCTGTGGGGTCTGTGGGGTCTGTGGGGTCAGTGGGGTCAGTGGGGTCTGTGGGGTCTGTGGGATCAGTGGGGGGGAAGGGGCATCACTTCCCCATAGGCGCCCCACACTTCCCCACACTGCGCGGCTTCCGGCCCGGAACGGGATCCCGAAAGGGGATGTGGGGCCGAGATCCGCGTGTGGGGCGGGGGGCAGCAGGGCCCTATGGGGTCGGGCGCTATGGGGTCAGAGTGCAGCGCTGTATGGGGTCGGGGTGCAGCGCTGTGGGGCCGGGGAAACAGGAATTGCAGCAGAGCAGTGGAGAGGAAGTGGTGCTGTGGGGTGTGGGGAACTTTGTAGGGTGCTCTATAGGGTGCTCTATAGGGTGCTTTGTAGGGTGCTCTATAGGGCGCTTTGTAGGGTGCTTTGTAGGGTGCTCTGTAGGGTGCTCTATAGGGTGCTCTGTAGGGTGCTCTATAGGGCGCTTTGTAGGGTGCTTTGTAGGGTGCTCTGTAGGGTGCTCTATAGGGTGCTCTGTAGGGTGCTCTGTAGGGTGCTCTATAGGGTGCTCTGTAGGGTGCTTTGTAGGGTGCTCTATAGGGTGCTCTGTAGGGTGCTTTGTAGGGTGCTCTATAGGGTGCTCTGTAGGGTGCTCTGTAGGGTGCTCTGTAGGGTGCTCTGTAGGGTGCTCTGTAGGGTGCTCTTGTAGGGTGCTCTGTAGGGTGCTCTATAGGGTGCTCTGTAGGGTGCTCTATAGGGTGCTCTATAGGGTGCTCTGTAGGGTGCTCTATAGGGTGCTCTGTAGGGTGCTCTGTAGGGTGCTCTGTAGGGTGCTCTATAGGGTGCTCTGTAGGGTGCTTGTAGGGTGCTCTGTAGGGTGCTCTGTAGGGTGCTCTATAGGGTGCTCTGTAGGGTGCTTCTGTAGGGTGCTCTATAGGTGCTCTGTAGGGTGCTCTGATGGGTGCTGTGAGCATAGCTGCGTCTACTGTGCGCCTATGGGTGCAGCTGCTCCCCAGCCCCCCGGCTGCCCCATAGCTGCACCCATGGGTGCCCGACACCCCCCCCAAACCCACCCCTACGGCCCCACAGCCACGGCCCCAGAACTGCCACCCCATAACACGGGGATTACTGAGCTGGGGAGCACCCATGGGTGCCCACCCCCACCCCAACTCCACAGCCCCCCACCCCCACATCGGGGCAGCGCCCATGGGTGCCCCACATCCCCCTGCACCCCACATTCCTCCCACCCCAAACCCAACCCCACAGCTCCACAACGAGGCAGCACCCATGGGTGCCCCAACCCCACATCCTTCCCAACCCCACAACCCCACAGCCGCACAGCAAGGCAGCACCCACGGGTGCCCCACAACCCCCCTAACCCCACAACCTCCCCACCCGACCCCCGCTCCTCCCAACCCCGCAGCCCCCGCGGAGGCAGCAGCACCCACGGGTGCCCCACACTCCCACCCCAAACCCTACCTCCCAACCCCACAGCTCCAACCCCACAACCCCCCAGCCCTCCACGGAGGCAGCAGCACCCACGGGTGCCCCACACTCCCACCCCAACCGCACACCCTCCAACCCCGCCATCCCACAACCCCCCAACGGAGGCAGCAGCACCCATGGGTGCCTCGCACCCCCCCCAACCCCACACCTCCCAACCGCCCAGGCCCCCAACGGAGGCAGCAGCACCCATGGGTGCCCCCATCTCCCCCACGCTCTCACCGGCCGGGATGTTGACCCTCGGCGGGAGCTGAGCGCGGAGCAGCAGCGCGTGGAGCAGCGCGGCGCACAGCAGGCGGAGCATCGCGGGCGGAGTGCGGGGCGCTGCGGGGCGGCGGGGCGGGAAGCGCTGCGGGACGGGGAGCGGAAATGGGCCGGGGGGGGACGGGGAACCGCGGGGCTCCACGGGCGCCACGCGAGGCGAGGAGTTCCGGACCCACGGACGGACGGACGGACGGATGGGGGTGGGGGGGGTGGGGGTGGGGGTGGGGGGGGGGATCCTCCCGCACCCCTCCGGCCCCGCACGGAACCCCGCACGTCGGCGCGGGGCCCGGCCCCCAACTGGGATTGCTGAGCACCCATGGGTGCCCGACAGCCACCCCGACCCCACAACCCCATAACCCCAAGTAGACATGGCCGAGCACCCGTGGGTGCCCCGCACCCCCCGTAACCCCACATCCCTCCCAAACCCAACCCCACAACCTCCCACCCCAACCCCACCCTTCCCACCCCATAACCCTGCAGCCCCATAACCCCCAAAGTAGCACCCATGGGTGCCCGACAGCCTGACAGCCCCACAGCCCTACAACCCCATAACAAAGTAGCACCCATGGGTGCCCCAGACCCTTCCAGCCCCACATCCCTCTCACCCCAAACCCAACCCCACAACCTCCCACCCCAACCCCACTCCTTCCCACCCCATAACCCCGCAGTCCCATAACCCCAAAAGTAGCATCCGTGGGTGCCCGACAGCCACCCCAACCCCACAACCTCCCGGCCCCATAACCCAACCCAGCCCCATAACCCCCAAAGTAGCACCTATGGGTGCCTGACAGCCACCCCGACCCTACAACCTTCCACTCCTCCTGGCCCCATAACCCCAACCCAGCCCCATAACCCCAAAGTAGCACCCATGGGTACCCGACAGCCTTCCAGCCCCACAGCCCTACAACCCCATAACAAGGCAGCACCCATGGGTGCCCCACACCCCCCATAACCCCACATCCCTCTCACCCCCAAACCCAACCCCACAACCTCCCACCCCAACCCCACCCCTCCTGGCCCCATAACCCCGCAGCCCCATAACCCCAAAAGTAGCACCCATGGGTGCCCAACATCCTTGCAGCCCCACAGCCCCACAACCCCATAACAAGGCAGCACCCATGGGTGCCCCCCAGCCCCCCCAACCCCACATCCCTCCCAGCTCCAAACCCAACTCCCCAACCCCACACCCCAACTCCACAACCCCACAACGAGGCAGCACCCATGGGTGCCCCACACCCCCCGTAACCCCACATCCCTCCCACCCCAACCCCACCCCTCCCGGCCCCATAACCCCCAGCCCCATAAACCCCATAACAAAGCAGCACCCATGGGTGCTCACCATATAACACCCGTTCCCAACCCTATGGGGCGACGGGTCGCGGTTTCCCCCGACCCCATAATTCGCCCCACTGCCCGCCCCATAGAAGCGGCCCCTGAACCTGAAAGTCCGGTGGGGGGGGGGGGGGAGGAACGGCCCTATAGAACCGGGTGGTGTGGGGCAGGGGAGGGAGGTGTCATCATCCTATGGGGCTGAGCGCCATCCTATGGGGCTGAATGCAATCCTATGGGGCTGAGTGCAATCCTATGGGGCTGAGCATCATCCTATGGGGCTGAGCGCCATCCTATGGGGCTGAGCGTCATACTGTGGGGCTGAGTGCCATCCTATGGGGCTGAATGTCACCCTATGGGGCGGATGTGGGGCCGTGGGGTTATGGGGCTGGCGATTTGTGGGCGGGGGGGGGGGGTGTGTGAAGTGCTCCCTTCACTTTCTCCCATATCTCCTCTTCACCCCATAACTACTCTGCCCCACACATCCACACTGCGCCCCACATCTCCCCCCCTGCCCACCGCCCCACATCCCGGCGGCCCCATAAGCAGCTTCGGGCCCCCTCCCCTCCCCCCCCGGCTCAATGGGGCCCTGCAGCCTTAATCCCCCCCGGCACGTGGGAATGGGGGAGCGCTGCGCCGCCCCCCCCCCACCCTCGGATCGGGGCTCTGCCCCATAGCAACACTGCCCCCAAAGTGCCCCCCACCCCACATAGAGTGCCCCCCCATGAGTGCCCCACATGCGGTGCCCCTCCAGTGCCCCATAGCCCCCAAAGTGCCCCCCTCCCCCCCCCGAGTGCCCCACACACAATACGCCCCCCCCAGCCCCACACAACGCCCCCCATCGTCCGCAAAGTGCCCCCCCGACCCCCAGCCCCAATTCCGGTGGGTGTAGGAACGCCCCCCCCCCCCCTCCTCCCCCAGAGTCGGGCAGACCCACATCACTGCTGGGGGGGGGTCTGTATGGGGTGGGTGGGGATTCTGTATGATGGGGGGCGGGGGGGTCTCTATGGGGTGGGGAAGGGGGGGTCTGTATGATGGGGGGCGGGGGCCTGGATGGGGGTGGTGAGGAGGGGTCTGTATGATGGGGGGGGCAGAGGGGGGGTCTGTATGATGGAGGGGACGGGATCCTGGATGGGGGGTCTGTATGATGGGGGGTCTGGTGGGATGGGGCAGGGGGGGTCTGTATGATGGGGGGGGCGGAGGGGGGGTCTGTATGATGGAGGGGACGGGGGGCCTGGATGGGGGTCTGAAGGGGGGGTCTGTATGACGGGGGGGGGGGGGCACCCACCTGGCAGCGCCCGCAGCCGCAGCGCTCGGCGCCGGCAAAGCGGATTTGGGATCGCGCTGAGCTGCGGTGCCTGGCACGGGGGGGGGGGGGGCTGGAGGGGGGGTCCCAGGGTCCCGGGGGGTCTGTGTCGTTCGGGGGGGTCCCGATATCCCAAGGGGGGTCTGTGTCCTTCGGGGGTCCCGATATCCCAAGGGGGGTCTGTGTCCTTCGGGGGGGTCCCGATATCCCAAGGGGGGGGGTCTGTGTCCTTCGGGGGGTCCCGATATCCCAAGGGGGGGGGTCTGTGTCCTTCGGGGGGGTCCCGATATCCCAAGGGGGGTCTGTGTCCTTCGGGGGGGTCCCTCGGGCTGATTTGAGCCCCCGGGGGGGTCCCGCTGCCGTTTGGGGTCTCACTGCCCGGGGGGCTCCGTGAGTCTGATTTCAGCCCCCCCGGCGTGGCCCAGGGGGTCCCAGTGCCCCGGGGGGTCTCACGGCCCCTGGAGGGGGGGGGGGGTCCAACAGTGGGGGGGTCCGGGTGTCCCGGGGGTCCCACAGAGCTGAGGGGGGGCTCCCATTCCCTGGGGGGGCCATCGGTCCGATTTCAGCCCCTCCCATCATGGGATCCCAAAACCCAACAATGCCCCCAAAGAGGGGGGATCTGAAGCCTCCCGGAAATGGACCCCAAAGAGGGGGTGACCCAGAGACCCCCCCAAAATGGCCCAGAAGGGGGGGGGGGACCCGGAGCCCTCCCAAAATGCCCCCAAGGAGGGGGGGGGATCTGAGGCCACCCAAAAATGCCCCCAAGGAAGGGGGGGGGGGGACCTGGAGCCCCAAAATGTCCCCGAAGAGGGGGGAATCCGCAGCCCCCCCAAAAAATGCCCCCAAGGATGCGGGGGGGGGGGAACCTGGAGCCCAAAAATGCCTCCAAGAGGGGGGGGGGGCCCAGAGCCCCCTAAAAAATGGCCCAGGAGGGGGGGGGGGACCCGGAGCCCCCCAAGGTGTGTGGAGGGGGATCTGAAGCCACCCAAAAATGCCCCCAAGGGGGGGTGGGGGAGCACAGAGCCCCCCCCAAAACACCACAGGGCTCCGGGCTGAGCCCCCCCCCCGCCGAGCAGCGCTGCCCGCTGCGGTTCGTTTTTATGCAGACACCAACAAAAGGAGTTTTGCAGCAGCAAAGCTTTTACTTTTTATTCTCTCACATACAGACACCGGGGGGGCGGGGGGGTCATAGAAATAGAGATTCTGTTTCCCTTTACAAAAAGAGGGGAAGCGGCTCCCGGCGCTGGGGGCGGAGCTCCGTACAAAACTCGAATAGAAAAGAGAAGAACAAAAAAAGCCATCTTTGGTTTGCGCTTCTTTGGGAGGAAATGAGCCCAAAATGAGGGGGGGGCCGCCGGGGGGGGCAGCACTACATAATGCTGCAGCCCTGCGGAGCCGGAGCCTGCGGGGAGAGACGGACAGACGGACGTGAGGGAGATGGGGGGACAAAAGGGACAGGAATGGGGACAGGAATGGGGACGGTGAGGACAGGAGGGACAGAAGAAGGGGCAAAAGGGACAGAAGGTGGGACAAGAAAGGGACAGAAGGGACAAAAGGGACAGGAGAGACAGGAGGGATGGGAGAAGGGACAGGAATGGGGACAGGAGGGACAAAAGAAGGGATAGAAGGGACAGGAATAGGGACTGAGGACAGAAGGAACAGGAATGGGGACAGGAGGGACAAAAAAGGGGTAAAAGGGACAGGAGAGGGGACAGGAGAGAAAGGAAATGGGACAGGAGAGAAAGGAGAGGAAGGAGAGGAATGGGAGAGGGGACTGGGACAGAAAGGACAGGACAGGAGGGGTGGGGGCACAGGGGGGAGGGGGGGCACAGGTGGGTGGTGGGGGCACAGGAGCACCGGGTCACGCGCCGCCCCTCGCCCCGCCCCCCCTCGCCCCCTCCCCACTCACGTGACGCCTGGGCCCGGCGCCGCCCAGCACGTAGGATCGGCCCAGCAGCCCCTCGCCGATGCCGCCTCCGGAGCTGCGGTAACCGCGGCTGACGGTGACGGTGGAGGTGGAGGAGGTGGAGGAGGCGACGGCGGCGCCGCTTTTGTCGGCCGGCTGCCCGCAGGTCCCGCACAGCACCGTGCGGGAGCGCAGGTTGTATTCGGCCGGGTCTGCGGAGCCGCTGCAGCCGGGCTGGGGGGGAAACGGGGGGGAACAGCGGGGATTGAGGGCTCAGAGCGGCTGGGGCGGCACCCAGGGGAGAGGGGGGGACACAGAAGCCCACCCCCCAAAAAGAAAATGCTCCCCCCAAGGAGGGGGATCCAGAGCTGCCCCAAAATGCCACCCCCGGTTGGGCAGTGTGGCACGTGGTGCCCCCTAGCGCCCAGTAGTGGGCAACAGCGCCCCCTAGCGCCCAGTAGTGGGCAAGAGCGCCCCCTAGCGCCCAGTAGTGGGCATCAGCGCCCCCTAGCGCCCAGTAGTGGGCAACAGCGCCCCATAGCGCCCAGTAGTGGGCAATAACGCCCCATAGCGCCCAGTAGTGGGTAACAGCGCCCCATAGCGCCCAGTAATGGGCAACAGCGCCCCATAGCGCCCAGTAGTGGGCAATAACGCCCCATAGCGCCCAGTAGTGGGCAACAGCGCCCCATAGCGCCCAGTAGTGGGCAATAGGTCCCTAGCGTCCCATAGCACCCAACAGTGTCCCATAGCGCCCCATAGCGCCCCATAGCGCCCAGTAGTGGGCAATAGTGCCCCATTGCTCCCCATAGCACCCAACAGTGCCCCATAGTGCCCCATAGCGCCCCATAGCGCCCAGTAGTGCCCCATAGCACTTCAAAGCACCCAATAGTGCCCCATAGCGCCCAGTAATGCCCCATAGCGCCTCATAACACCCAGCAGTGCCCCATAGCACCCAGCAACACCCAATAATGCCCTACAGCACCCAACAGTGCCCCACAGCACCCCATAGCACCCAATAGTATGCAATAGCACCCCATAGTGCCCCATAGTGCCCAGCAGTGCCCCATAGTGCCCCACAGTGTCCAGCAGTGCCCCACAGTGCCTCGTAGCGCACTATAGTTCCTCACAGTGCCCCATAGTGCCCTGCAGTGCCCCATAGAGCCCCAGTAGTGCCCTGTAGTGCCCACTAGTGCCCCGCAGTGCCCCACAGTGCCTCGTAGTGCCCTATAGTTCCTCACAGTGCCCCATAGTGCCCTATAGTTCCTCGTAGTGCCCTGCAGTGCCCCATAGTGCCCCATAGTTCCTCACAGCGCCCCTCAGCGCCCACAGCACTCACATGGTGGTGGCGGTGATGGACGCTGACTTCGTCGTCCTCCTCATCGTCATCGTCGTCGTTGATGATGACGGTGCGCACCAACTTCCGCATGGCCACCTCCTGCACAGCCACCGCAACGGGAATGGGGTCAGGGCTGGGGTCAGGGCTGGGGTTGGGGTCAGGGCTGGGGTCAGGGTCGGGACTGGGTTTGGGGTTGGGGTCAGGGTCAGATTGGGGTCAGAGTTAGGGTTGGGGTCAGGATTAGGTTAGAGTTGGGGTCAGGGTCAGGTTTTGATCACACTGGGGTCAGGGCTGGGGTCAGAGTTGGGTTGGGGTCAGGGCTGGGGTCAGGATTGGGATCAGGCCTGGGGTCAGAGTCAGGACTGGGGTTGGGGTCAGGGTCAGATTGGGATCAGGGTTAAAGTTGGACTTGGTGTCAGGGTCAGAGTTGGGGTCGGTTTTTGGGGTCAAGGTTAGTTTGGGGTCAGGGTTGGAGTTGGGGTCAGAGTTGGGGTCAGGATTGGTCGGGTCAGGGTCAGAGTTGGGGTCAGGATTGGGGTCAGGGTCAGTTTGGAGTCAGGGTTGGGACTGGGGTCAGGGTGAGGGTCAGAGTTAAAGTTAGGGTCAGCCACTGCGTCATGGGGGAGAGGACGATGGGATTGGGGTCAGGATTGGGGTCGCGATTGGGTCAGAGCTGGGGTTGGGGTCAGGATTAGGGTAGGGTTGGGGTCAGGGTCAGGTTTTGATCACACTGGGGTCAGGGTTGGGGTCAGGGTTGGGGTCAGGGTCAGGGTGGGGGTCAGGGTTGCAATTGGGGGTCAGGGTCAGGTTAGGGTCACATTGGGGTCAGGGTTGGGGGGTCAGGGTCCCACTGGGGCTGGGGGTCGGGGTGGGGTTGTGGTTCGGGTCAGAGTTGGGGTTGGGGTCAGGGTTGGGATTTGGGCTGGTATTGGGGTTGGGATCAGTGCCAGAGTTGGGGTTATGGTTGGGGTTGGGGTCAGGGTCAGGTTACGGTCACATTGGGGTCAGGACTGGGGTCAGGGTCAGGTTGGGATCACAATGGGGTCAGGGTTGGGGGGTCAGGGTCCCACTGGGGCTGGGGGTTGGGGTAGGGTTGTGGTTGGGGTCAGAGTTGGGGTTGGGGTTGTGGTTGTGGTTGGGGTCAGAGTTGGGGTCGGGTTGTGGTTGGGGTCAGAGTTGGGGTCAGGGTGGGGTTGTGGTTGGGGTCAGAGTTGGGGTCAGGGTGGGGTTGTGGTTGGGGTCAGAGTTGGGGTCAGGTGGGGTTGTGGTTGGGGTCAGAGTTGGGGTCGGGGTGGGTTGTGGTTGGGGTCAGAGTTGGGGTCAGGTTGTGGTTGGGGTCAGAGTTGGGGTCAGGGTGGGGTTGTGGTTGGGGTCCAGTTGGGGGCGGAGCCGCGGCTGGGCTGCGCTCAGTTCCCCCCCACCTCTCCGTTGGAGTTGATGAGGGCGGTGCGCAGGCTGTCCCCGCTGCCCCAGCTGCTCTGCGCTTTCCACACCACGTCGCTGGGGGGGCTGTGAGTGGCACCGGCCCCCGAGGCCCAGATCTGAGATGGGGGGGGGGGAAATGGCACAAAGTGACGCCTTTGGAGATGGGGGGGGGGGGGGATGCGGTGACCCCCCCTCCCAGCACTCACCGTGACGGCCTGACCCGCCTTCAGCGTGAACTTGGGGGGGAAGCGGTACGTGAGGGGGGGGTCGTCCCCGTTCTGCCTCTTCACCTGCCAGTTCCCCAGGGCCTGGTCCTAAGGGGGGGGGGGGGGACATGGGGGGGGGGAGACATCAGCACACGTCTGTGGGGTGGGGGGGGCTGGGACCCCCCCTCAAATATCGCCACCCCCAGAAGGAGGGAATCAAAGCCCTCACCCCGCACCTGTGGGGGAGACCCCCCCAAATATCACCCCCCCCCCCAAATATCACCACCCCCCAAATATCACCACCCCCCCAAGTATCACCCCCCCCCAAATATCACCCCCCCCAAATATCACCCCCCCCAAATATCACCACCCTCCTGGACCCCCCCTCCACACACAGCCCCCAGCCCCCCCCCCGAAATGAGGCATTCAATGCCCTCACCTCGAAGCAATGGGGCTGTATGGGGCTGTATGGGGCTGTATGGGGCTGTATGGGGCTGGGATCCCCCCCCAGATATAAACCCCCTCCCCTCCCAAAGGAAGAATTCAATGTTCTCACCCCACATCTGTGGGGCTGAGTAGGGTGGGAAGCCCCCCCCCCAATAACACCCCCCCCCCCCAAAAAAAAGGAGAGATTCAATGTCCTCAGCCTCCATCCACGGAGCTGCATGGTGGAGGGACCCCCCCAGATATAAACCCCCCCCACCCCAAAAGTCAACATCCTCGCTCCACATCCATGGGGCTGAGTGGGGCTGGGACCCTTCCCTCCCCCCCCCAAATAACCCCCCCGGGACCCCCCCCGTACATCACCTCCCAAAAAAGAAGAACTCAGCCCCCCCACCCCCCTCTACCCCCCCGACTCCCCCAAACCCCCTCCGACCCTCATCCCCCCACCTCCCCCCACCCCCCAAATTCCTCCCCCTTCATCCCAATCCCCCCACCGCCCCTCATCCCCCCACCCCTCTCCACCCCCCCCATCTCCTCACCCCGCAGCCCTGGGGTCAGGGGTCAGCCCTGGGGTCACCCCTAGGCTCATCCCCCCCCCCCAACTCCACCCCCCCACCCTCCCCCATCCCCCCCACAACCCTGGGGTCAGGGACCCCCCCCCCCCCCCATCCCCCCCATCCCCCCATCCCCCATTGAATTTGTTCCTCAGACGGCCGAATCTCCTTCCAGATCCACCTCCATCCCCCCCCAACCCCCCCCCCCCCCACCCCCATCACCCAACATCCTCACCCACAGCCCTGGGGTCAGGGACCCCCAACCCCCCATCCCCCCCCATCCCCCCCCTCCCCTCCCATCCCCACCTCATTGAATTTGTTCCTCAGACGGACGAATCTCCTTTCCAGATCCACCTCCACCCCCTCCATCCCCCCCCACCCCCCCACTCCCCCACCCCCCTCACCCAACATCCTCACCCACAGCCCTGGGGTCAGGGACCCCCAACCCCCCCTTCCCCCCCCATCCCCCCCTTCCCCCCCTCCCCACCTCGTTGGATTTGTTCCTCAGACGGACGAATCTCCTTCCAGATCCACCTCCATCCCCCCCACCCCCCCACCCCCCTCAGCCCCTCACCCAACATCTTCACCCACAGCCCTGGGGTCAGGGACCCCCACCCCCCCCTTTGCCCCCCATCCCCCCCTTCCCCCCCTCCCCACCTCGTTGGATTTGTTCCTCAGACGGCCGAATCTCCTTCCAGATCCATCCCCCCCCACCCCCCACCCTCCTCAGCCCCTCACCCAACATCCTCACCCACAGCCCTGGGGTCAGGGACCCCCACCCCCCACTTTGCCCCCCATCCCCCCTTCCCCCATCCCCACCTCGTTGGATTTGTTCCTCAGACGGACGAATCTCCTTTCTAGATCCACCTCCATCCCCCCCCACCCCCCTCAGCCCCTCACCCAACATCTTCACCCACAGCCCTGGGTCAGGGACCCCCACCCCCCCCTTTGCCCCCCATCCCCCCCTTCCCCCCCTCCCCACCTCGTTGGATTTGTTCCTCAGACGGACGAATCTCCCTTCCAGATCCACCTCCTCCACTCCCACCCTCCCGCTGGTCCTGGCGTGATGGGAGAAGCTGGTTCTGCCCTCCCTGCCGTCGCGGTTCTCCCCGTCCCC